>NW_005368569.1:1866690-1995151 GCF_000412655.1 Myotis brandtii | reverse complement strand
CTCTCTCTCTCTCTCTCTCTCCACTTCTCTCTCCCTAAAGATCAACAAAAAAAAAAAAAGAATTGATCAGATTGGGGAGGGATGAGGTGCAAAGGAAAGGTACCCCTGGTAGGGGGGACAGCACAAACAAAGGTGAGGCAGGAGGAAAGCCCGTATTCCAGGAAGGGAGAAGGGGGCATTGTCCAGCAGGGCTTGTGGGGAGAGGTGAGGGGTGGGCAGGAGTTCAGGCTGCAAGGTCAACTGAGGCCAAGGTTGGAGGATTCACATGACATGCTTCTTGGACTTTATGTAGCTGGTCATGGGAACGGAACAGAAGCGTTTCAGGGGCACGACGAGCTCCCCCGTGTTCCGGAAAGGTCACTCTGGCACAGATGGGGGAGGGGTCCCTGGGAGGCAGGCACCTTGCTGGGCACAGGGAGGAAGGGCGGGTGCTTGTAAGCAGCCCTCTGGGGCACTTGAAACCAAACCCTGAAGCTACTCCCTGTTGGCTCAGGAGTTGAGATGGCTAATGTGCCTGGAAAATAAACCTGCTCCCGACCCCAGCCAGCGGGAGCAGGAGCAACCTGATATGCTTGTTGATGAGGGTTAGGGAAGCGTTTCCCTTGATGGAGGGTCAACTGTATTATTAAGGGAAATAAATAAGAGGGTGACATATAAAAGTGAAACGACTTGGTTTTATTGTTTTTTCCTTAATGGAAAAAATTACATGAGACCAACATTTAAAATATTTCTCAAGGTCTTAAGTAAAGTGTAGTCTATCAAAAAAAAAAAAAAACAGCAACAACAAACCCCCCCCCCCTCATCTTGACTTAATTTCTTTATTGTTTTTTCCTTAATGGAAAAAATTACATGAGATCAACATTTAAAATATTTCTCAAGGATCTTAAGTAAAGTGTAGTCTATCAAAAAAAAAACCCACAAAAAACAGCAACAACAAAAAAAAACCCCGATCTTGACTTAATTTCCATAGAGAAGGAGGGAGAGGTGGGGCAGAGGGGGGGGGGGGGGGGGGGGGCATGGAAGGGAGGTGATGTGCTGGGCCTGCGGGTGGACTGTGTAAGAATCTTGGAGTTGGAAGGTCCTGAGTTCAGATCTCAGCCAGGTTTCCCCACGTTTCTTAGCCCCAATTTCCTCACCTGTCAAATGGGGATCATCGCATCTTTGTCATCGGGCACAATGATGGTTGTTAGGTCTCTCTCTCAGAAAGAGCAGATTGCTCTGGTCACCTGATTGGACTGGGATAGAAGAAAGTGCTCCGAGGACTACCTGGCATTTAGAGAGTTCTTAAGACAAGGAGACCTCCTGCAACTGAGGCATGTGCCCTTGACCAGAATCGAACCCAGGACCCGTCCATTAGCAGGCCGACGCTCTATCCACTGAGCCAAACCAGCTAGGGCTATCATTTCCTTTTGACGTTTTATTTTTCCCCCCAGAAATTTTATTTATTGATTTGAGAGAGAGAAACATCCATCTGTTTTTCCACTTATTTCTGCTCATTTGTTGCTTCTTGTACGGGCCCTGGTTAGAGACTGAACCCCCAACCTTGGTGTGTCAGGATGATGCGCTAACCAGCTGAGCTACCCAGCCAGGGTGACTCCTTTTGAAGTTGTGATCATTATTCACAGCTCGTTAGCTGCTCTTGCTGAAACCTCTATAGAGTCACTGATTCACGGGACACCCAGGATGGAGAGCCCTCTTAGATCATCAGCACTGGGGCTGGCCCAGGGCATCTTGCTTCCTCCATCCCCAAGCTTTCTCACCGCTGGCTGCCAGGAAGCACCAGGGTGGGCAGATGACTGTTCCCCCAAACCTCCTCCTCCCCGCTGAGAACTGCCAGGCTGCTCGTGGGGTGACTCCCTTCAGGCCCTGTACTCGGGCCTCGCCCTCAGCTTTTACTTCTCTCCCCAGGAGAGCACCCCAGAGAGGAGGGAGATGGGAATAGGAAATAAGGGATGAGCTCCCTTCATGACATGCAGCCTACCACTTCTCCTTCCCTTCTCCTCTTGCTTCCTCTCTAGCTGGTCTCAACTTCCTCTCCCATCTCTACAGGGAAGCAGGGCAGAGGCTGTGGGAAGCTGGTACCAATGCCCCTCCAGCTCCTGTCCAGGGCCCCCTCCCCTGCGTGCAGCCCAGATCTCTCCAGAACCCCAACCAGGATAACCTAACTGCCCCTGAACCTCTCCACGTCCATGTCCCATAGGCACCTCTAAACGTTCCAAGTGCAGGCATGTCAAAAGCAAAACTCACCACTGCACTTCCCCAGCCTCTCCTCTTTCTGTCTTTTTCATTTCAGAAAATGGTGCCATTGTCAATCCAGGCCAGAAACCCGAACATTTTATCCTTAACTCCCTCCTCTCACTCATCGCCCACATCTAATCATCCACCGGATCCTCCAATATCCCCGATTCCACTCACTTCTGTCCATTCCACCCACGTCCGTCTCTCTGTCCCAGCCACCGTCACCCCCACTTGGACAACACAGTCTTCGGCACAGGTTAAGTCCGCTTTGTCCGCCAGATCCACTCTCCTCCCATTGCTCCGCGCGCCAGGAGCCCGCCCTCTGTGAACAGCACTGGCCCCAGCTCCCTGTGTTCTGGTTAAACTGAGGTAGAAAGCTGAGATGGGGCTGGGAGGAGAGTGAGTTCAGACCCTCCCCTGCCACGCTGTTTGGCGATTCTGCAGCCTGTGGCCACGGCTCCTGTCACGTGGACCCTCTTCTGTGGCTCCAGCTCTCAGTGGGGTCTCAAAGGCCATTTCCTCCCCCTGCCCCTTGGGCCTAAGGGTATAACGGCTTCCCATTTGCTAACCCTAGGATGCCTCGCTCTCTATCTGACATAGTTACTGTAGCCTAGTGATTCTCAACCAGGGATGATTTTGCCCGCCCCACACCCCCCCTCTCCCCCCGGGACATCTGGCAATGTCTAGAGACAATGTTGGTTGTCACAACTGGGCAGAGATGCTACCAGCACCAGCATCTAGCAGGTGGAGGTCAGGGATGCTGTTCAACATCCTACAAGGCACACGACAGCCCCCACAACAAAGAGGAATCAATCCCTCCCAAATGCTAACAGTGCTTCGAGTAAGACATCCTGCAAGTCTGCCCACCACACGGTAAAGAGAACTCCCATTACTTTCCTCGGCGAATCTTTCGAGTTGGCCTGTTTCTGCCCTCCCCCTGCTGCCTTCCTGCAGGTCAGAAACAAAACACCGAAGCTGTCAGTGCTGCTCCATGGACAGGGACGTGGGCTGGACTGATTGGAAATATCGAGGAGGAGGAACTGGCTGGGTCAGGCGCCGATCACCATGGCCGTGACGGTGAGGAGGGCCTGAAAGGTGGCCGAGGATCAGCAGGAAGAAGTGATCAAGACAAAGGAGCAGGGGGTTTTCATGGCCTGTGGCTTTGGCTCCTGCATTTGGAGTAGTGGTCTGTGGGGCGCGGTTACGGTGTTTTGGCCAGGTTCAAGCCTCAGACTAATGAAAGGACAGGGTCCTCTCATTGCCACGTGCAAGTCCCAGCTGGAGGGCAGGGCCCTCCCAGCACAATTATAGCCAACGGCTGTGGTTGTAAGCTTGAACCTATGGTCCAAACACGTGGCCCCACGTGCCTTGTGACAGAGTTCAGGTGCATGTAGTTGAGGTTGAAACTCATGAGAATGCTGTAAACAACGTGATCACGCCCCTACTTTGCCTCGTGACATCTGCTATAAAATAAAGACACGGGCGCTGTCGTTGTCTCCTCATCAGGGAGGCAGCGTCCCACCGAGATCCAGCTATTATTCCCTTGTCTGTCTTTCCTTAATCCTTTCACCCCCCCGCACTCGGGATCACCCTTGGCTTTGCTGGCGTGGCACAGTGATCAGATTAAGGAACTCAGTGGTCTTCATTTAACAAAGAGGGTCACTTAACACGGAGAGGACGGGGAACGGAAGACTCAGAATTTTGACGTTGGAAGTTTGTTTTTGGTTCCACTGACCCCGCCTGGTACAGAGGGCTCTCCCTGGCACTGCATTGACGGAACAAGTAAATATTATCTATGCTTTGCATCATTATAACCTGAAAATATTTCCCAAGTACAGGGGGAGGCTGGCTCCACACGACCACAGAAAGCTGTCACTAAGGTGACAGTGACTTATGCCTGTAAGGAGGCTCCTGGGACCTGTGTCTGTGCAGGGTCTTGGGTCCTCGACAAAGAATTTACAGCCACGCACTCGGAAGACCATGTGTCTAGATCTGGGGGCTGTAGAGCCCTCGGAATACCTAGCGCTGGGAGACAGGCTCCTCTGTGCTGACCCAGGCCAGTGGCTGGCTGGCTGGCTGGCCTGTAATCCATGCACTCAGAACTGAGATGCTGGCTGGCTGGGTAGCTCAGTTGGTTAGAGTATCACCCCAATGTGCTAAGGTTGCAGGTTCAATCCCCGGTCAGGGCGCATATAAAAATCAACCAATGAATGCATAAATAAGTGGAACAACAAATCGATGTCTTTCTCTAAAAAACAAATAAATAAAAAAGCCGAGGTGAGAGGGACTCTAATGCCAAGCCCCACCGATAATGCTTCTGTTCAGAGAAAAGAATTCCTTCCTGAGCCACACACATCCTTCCATTTCTTACAGGAAATTCAGCTCCATTATAATTTTATGGGACCACCAACATATATGTGGTCCCTTAAACATCTTTATGTGGTGCATGACTGCAATAAAAACCAGAAGGCTTCATATTTATCGAGTGCTTGCTCTGTGCTAAGCCCGCTCTGCGTGCGTTACGTGCATTGACTTGTTGCAGCAACTTCGTGAGGCATGTACTTGTTACCCCGTCTCATGGGAAGAGAAACTGATCCTACAGAGACTGTAACTTGTCCTGAATGGCAGAGAAGGACTCGAACCCAGGCACTGGCCTTCAGAGCCCACACTTACACTCGGCTGTGCTGCCCACCATTCTTGGGGGCTTCCTCCTTTTCCACAGTCCACGAGGCTCCTTGCTGCCTCCAGCCCAAAGTGTCTTCCCTTGTCATCTCTCCTCACTCTGCCACTCCGGCCCTTATCTCTTCTCCCCCAGCCTGGTCCTGTCTTTTCAGTCTTGGAACAAGATCCCAAGACCCGAACCAGCCTGGGCTCTCCTCAGCCACTTGCTCTAACCACCCTCTGCGCCTCAGTTTTCTCATTTGTGTAACAAGTCAATGGCAAGAGAAAACATGGGACTCTCCAAGCCTCTTCCTTTCTCGATCAAAAATTCTAATAAACCATTCTTCCCCTGCCTCTCTCCTCCTTTCTTTCAGGCCCTTATCCAACACATCCTTCAAGGCCAATTCCAAGAGCTTCCTCCTCCAAGAAGCCTGCCTGGATTTTTCCAGCTCCCCTAGTTCCCTCTCACTCTTCCCTGAACTATAGGTAACTTTTAATACACGGGTTAGCATTTGAGTCTTCTTTTAGTTTCTGGATGTAAACTGGCTCTCCCCAAAGAAAGTGCACACTGTTTGAAAAGAAACCTATGAGATAAAACACAACATGGACTTACATTTCCCAGCTTCCTTCTTTGAAGTGCGACCTTCACGGTTCATGGCATCCCTGAGATCTACCTTCACTAATCTTTACTTAATATCGTTTCACTAAATGGACTCACTATTTTAAAACTTAAAGAAATGTATCTTAAATTCAAAACATGAACAATATTGTACATGGAAACCAGCATCCTTTCTCATACTAGAAAGTAAGTGTGAAAACAATGACAACAGAACATGCCATTAAATCCTAGGCCTTCTTTCTCTGGTGAAGGTCGTGAGACTGGTTAAGCACAAAAAGAAGGGGGACTCTCTCCTTGATGCAAGCAGAGGTGACAAGCTGACATCAGGTGATGCCTGCAGGAGGGGAGGGGAGCATGAGGTACCTGGGGGAATGGCACAGCGGGCAGAGGGCACGGCGAGTGCAAAGGCCCTGAGGTGGGAGGCAGCCTGGACTATTCTGAGAAGAGTAGGAAGCTGATGGAGCCAGAGCAAGGGTGTGAGTGAGAAGAGACAGCAGCAGGAGATGAGGTCCCAGAGCCATGGGGCCAGATCCTGTGCAGACTTATGGGACATTTAACACCGCGATTTCGATTTGGAGTGAAACTTTCGCACATGGCAAGTAGGTAACTCATGGAAGCTCTAATGACCGTTGTAATTACTTGGTATCATCTCCCCAGAACGCCTCAGCTGTCAGGTTCCAGGGTGACACACGGAGGACTGCCCTGTCTTGCCCCATCAGCTGGCCCTGATTTACTGGAAGGCAGTGGGGACAGGAATGGATGGAACCCAGACGGAGCATTCCTGACCCACCACCCTCTCAGGTTCCCCTCAGGCCCGCCACACCCTTGCAGCCCGCTGGGCCGTGGGTACAGAAATGCTGAGGCAGCCGAGCGGAAGGGCAGCTCCCAGCCCACCCCTAACTTGGAGAAGGCTTGATAACAAGAAACAGCAACAATAGTAGTAGCAGTTACTGCTATTGGACCCTAACTGCTCATCAGGCACAGCTCTGAGTGCTTCTCAAACATTATTTCACAGCCACCTCCTTTCAGCCCGTTGAGAGAGGTGCCATCTCGAGGAAACTGAGGCTTAGAGGGGGTCAGGCTGGTGAGTCACCGTGTCTGCAACCTCCAGGGGCTCACTCTTCACCAGGCCTCTGCCCCACCAGCCTTGGTTCCTCTCTGATAGGCTCTCCCTTCAGTCAGGGCCCCCGAGAGAGAGAATCCTGCAGCGCCTGCCAGCCGGCTCTGCAGCTGCCTGCAGGCCCCGACAGGTCCGGCTGCCTCCTCGGTGACTGAGGATGAAGCAGAGAAGAATCGGGTTTCTCCAGCTCCTCGATGGAGCTGAGTTTACTGAGTCAGGCCTTTTCTCAGGCCTTGCCCTGAACTGAGCCTCCAGCCCAGGACTGGGCACCCTGAGCCCCACCCTTTACTTGTCTGACCTCTCTCCCGCTGCACTCTGTCTCTTCGGCCCCAGCCATGCTGGTGTCCCTGCCACACCCTGCTGAGCCCCACCAGCATGCTCCTGCCTCAGGGCCTTTGCACTGGCTCCTTTTACCTAGACATAGCTGCACAAAGCTCCCCAATAGCCTCCAGTCTTTGCTTAAATGACACCTTCTCAACAAGGCCTTCCCTGATTACTGGAACTGAGCCCCCAAGCCTAGCCCCTTACAGTAGGTCCTCGGGTTACGTGGCAGATCTGTTCCTACGGCGTGACGTATCGCGATTTTCGCCGTAAGTTGGAACCCACCTACATAAGCACCTACGTCCTTCACATGGACACATACACAGCAGTAATGAAGTGAAACAGTAAAAAAAATTCAAAAGAAAGATAACAATTCCTGACCTTTATTGTGGTAAATAAATAATAAAAAACATAAAGCACGTATGTACATACGCTGAAATGACGAAACTTTTTTTAAAAATTATAAATAAATGGGAGATGGAGAGGCAACCACGAAACGATGTACATCGAGTCCGAAGTAACCCGAGGACTGTCTGTACTTTCTATGCCCTTTGCCAACTTCATCTTCCTTCTTTTAAAAAAAATATATTTTTATTGATTTCGGAGAGAGAGGAAGGGAGAGGAGGAGAGAGATAGAAACACCAATGATGAGAATCATTGATTGGCTGCCTCCTCCATGTCCCTTACTGGGGATTGAGCCCACAACCCAGGCATGTGCTCTGACCCGGAATTGAACTGCAACCTCCTGGTTCATGGGTCAACGCGCAACCACTGAGCTGGGCTGGAGTCTTATTCTCAACTAGAGGCCCTGTGCACGACATTCATGCAGGGAGGGGGGGGGGCGGGATACGTGGTCCCTCAGTCCAGCCTGCACCCTTTTTCACAGTTCGGGAGCCCTCGGGGGATGTCCGACTGATAGCTTAGTGGACTGTGGGGAGCGGTCATCCCGCCACTGCAGCTACACTTGCCAGCTATCAGCCCAGCTTCTGGCTGAGTGGTGCTCCCCCATTCCCCCGACCCTGTGGGAGCACACTAACCACCAGGGGGCAGCTCCTGCGTTGGGCGACTGCCCCCTAGTGGTCAGTGCACGTCATAGCGACTAGTCATCCGCCATTTGATTTGCCTATTACCCTTTTATTATATAGGATAGTAAAACGAGCCCATACTTGAAATCAAGGGAACCTGGACCCCCCAACTATCTGTTAATTCCTGGCTACGTATGGTCATTAATTTCTCTGACCCTAAATTTCTATTAAAAAAGGGAACCATAAGCCCTCTCTCCCCAAGACTGTGAGTGGGAGAGTGTGTGTAACCGACTCCAGGCATGCGAAGGGCACAGCCTATAATTGAGCGCTGCTGCTGCCACCGCCATCACCACCAGTGTCCAAGGCAGTTCCTGGCACACAGCTGACTCCTGGACCAGGGGTGTGGCAGCCACTGTGACTGCTCTGCCCTGGGCTCCTTCCCTTCCGGCGGACCTCTCCCTTTGTTGCCAAGGTGGGAGGCTCACCAGCCACGCTGTGGTTCAGGTGGATGGTGCCCTCTGCTGGGCGTGAGGGGAAGGGCCTGCAGGGAACGTCTGGCTTAGGGTGGGAAGGGCAGTCTCCACCCAAGGTGTGAGTGTGGAGATAAAGGAGCTTACTGGCCATCAGTCCCTCAACCACAGTAGTGAGAACTACAACACTTACGCAGCGCTTGTATGCCAGGCACCTTCTAGCACTTTACGGATATGAACTCCTTTTTCCCTCCATTTTCCAGATGAGAAAAGTAAGGCACCGAAAGGTACAGTGATTTGTCTAAGGTGTCCTGCCCGGAAGTGCTGGGATTCGAACTGTGCCCTGAACCACAGCTCCTTGGTGGATTGTTTCAGTGGGAGGTAGGCTCTGCCTTCAGCCCAAAGGAGCTAGCCCCATGGGGTTCCATTGAGTCTGGAACTGGACATACAGGATGTGGGCTGTCAAAGGGGCTTTCCAGGGTGACCGATCTCTTTGGTCCAAAAAAAAAGTGCCATTAGGTCAGCCACAGGGAAAAGGCATGGTGAGAAGTGAGGCCTGGGCTCAGCCCACCTCTGCCCGGCTAGAGGGGTCTTAGGGAGTGCCCACTTTTGGCACCTCTATCTTTTGCCACCTGAAAAATGACAGGGGTAGCCTGGAGGCAGTTTTCAAAATGCTCTGAATTGGGGGGTTCTTAAGGAGCAATATTGAGAGGATGAGGCTAAGGAGTGGGTCTCTGAGCACCCCAACTCCTTCTTCCAACTAAGTCACTTTATCTTTTTTGTTGAACTTGGGTTAAAAGTCTGTGGGATGGAGATGGTGGGGGGGGGGGATCATTTAATAGAATGAGCCTGAGGGGTCCTTTCAGCACCAAGCCATCAGCCCAGACTGAACCCTCCATTCAGAATCAGGCAGCCTTGATCCCAACCAGGACCACGGTCTCTCCCAACCCCAACCCTCCCTGGTAGGTGGAAGACTAGCTTTGAAGCATCTGCAGAGATGGATGCTCCAGGGAGTTTAACAGTGTTAAAGGCAAAAAATAGAATCAGTAATGTCCACGGATGGAGGCGAGATTAAGTAAATGCTAACGTATCTAAACTGGATGCATTAGAGACAATAAGGCAGCCTGCTTGTATGTCCTGTTAGGAGAAGACAGATGGCAAAATGCCTATGTAAGGCATAGGGAGAAAGATTGGAAGGATGCACACCCAACTGTTGAACCACAAAATGTGAATAATTAATACTCAAGGGATAGAAAATCAAACATTCAGGTGGCCACTGGTAGACGGTTGCCCTGGTTCCAGTTGGCACCCACTCTGAGTGGTTAGCACTGGTGACTTATGTTGACTTATTACAGGCCCCAAAGACTAGTCCTAAGATCCTGTTTTGCAGATAAGAAGCAGGCCCGAGTGAGAGTGACCTCAGGGCCATTCCCATCGCAGAGCCCAAGCTTAGTCCGAGGCTGGCGACTGGTTCCACCACTCGGGGAATCCAGATCCACCCAGAGCCCAGGCGTGGCTAGGAAAGGCCGCTTTTCCTCCTCGACCCCCTCCATCAATCTCAGGGGAGGAAGGCCAGCCCAAACAGTGGCTGTTTGGTTTTATGATTAGTCTCCACTAAAGATAGGGTTTCAGGCTTTATTCAAGCTTCCCTGAGAGGAGTTTAAGATAAGGGGCAGCAGGTGTTTGCTGGCTGAGATACCTAATCCTCCCAAACAACCTTATCAGCCAAAGCAGCAGGGCCCTGGTGGAGGGGAATCTGAGGTCGTAGGAGCCAGAGGCAGCAGCTCAGGGGAGAGACAGGAAGCGGCCTTGACTGTGGGCTACGGTGCTAAGGACCAAGGGCGGGTGAGGTTTCTTACCTTATTTCTCTTTTCACTTCCCCATCCAGGGCCTGGGTCTGAGGCTTCCGGACACCCTCAGCCTCGTCCTTCAGAGCCTTCGTCTTAACCTTGCGCCTGCATCAGAACCACCTGGAAGGCTTGTTAAAGCAGCCGCCAGGGTCCTGCCTGCAGTTTGATTCTGCAGGTGACACGGCTGCTGGTGGCCCAGGGACTGCACTTTGAGGACCTGCTTTCCAGAGGGTCACTCTTGTGGGAAGGAAACATTTATTTCAACGTCAGCCATCTTTTCAGCTTCACTTCAGATTCTATCCTGTCGGTTCATTGCAAAGAAAACATTGACATTTTTCTTGAACAAAGGCCCACGTGCATGGTTCTCTGCCTGCTGCCTCTTCGGCCCTATCCCTGCATCCGTGGCTGGGCGCTGTCGGGAGTGTTCGATTTCGTTGACATGCGGAGTTGAGCTCTCTTTCTGTCTGGCTTGATTTTGATGATGATCAGGCGTCATTTAAAAGAAATACAATAAGGCTCTTCTCCAAAGGAGGGAAATCCCCTCGGAGGGTGATTGCAAGGATGGGTTTAAAGGAAATCATTGAAGTTAAGTGCTGTCCAGGCCTAATAAGGGACTAACTAGTAGCCGTTACCAATGAACACAAATAGCACCTTGTGCCACACATGAATTCACTTACCCTCCACAGACCACCTCGTTTTATGCATGAAACCTCTGAGGCAGGTAGAGGTTAAGTGATGCTAGGAAGTAGCAAGCCAGACCCCCGCTCCCCACGCCCCCAACCCGTCTCTCAACACAGCCCGTGGCAGAGGAAATCACGCGATACATACGCCCCATAAGAAATGATGTCCCGGGCAGCCCTGGTGGTCTCAGCTCAGGGGTCAGGAGGTTAACTGGCTTTCACACAGATGGGAGACTGAATCCACAGGGAGGAGAGCAGCTTCGTCCCCACCTGGGCCTGTAAAGGGATCCTGAGTTTCCTCTACCAAGTGGGGAAGCTGTGGTGAAGCCGGCGGGGTGAGCGCTCACTTCCCTCCCACAACTCTGAAAAGTCTAAAAACCATTGAATTTTACACTTAAGTGGGTGAATGGTATGGTATGTGAATGTGAATCAATAAAACCACTTAAAAAAGTTCACTCCCCTGACACCTCTGGGAAAGTTCCTTTAATAAAAAAGTTCTAGTACATTTACCCGATTGTCATCACCCTTCGTCTACAGCACTCCACGGGGAAAATAAAAATAAAGGACAACCTAGACACGCTCAGTATAAAAACGCAGCAATCCGTTCAGATTAGGAGGCCTCGGGCCTGGAGATCAAAGAGAAATGTGTGAGGCCGAGAGCCCAGCAGCTCTGGGCTGGGCTCTGAAGGCTCCAGGGGACCGCTGAGGACCCGCCTCTAACTTTTTGAAAATAGCATTAAAAAAAAAAAAAAAAATCCGGGCTGTTAAAAGCGGCCTCTTCCTAAGGGGAAAGGTCCATTCCAGAGAGAACAGTATCTTGGGGCGTCAGGACACAGGGCTCAGCATTTCATGGCAGGGAAGAGACTCCCGAAAATTCAGCCTCCGAGGCACCCAGCCCGAGGCTGCGAGGTTTCAGTGCTGAAGTCCAACGGCCCATGTTTGAAGGGCTGAGAACCAACCCATCTGCTGTCAGACTCCAGGCCTCTTCCCTCCAAGTTGCTAAGGCCACTTCTCAACAGCTCAGAGTCCTGGGCTGAGGGGGGACTGAGCCCCTTTGCAGATGCAGCTGGGCCTGACGTTCAGCCCTGGGCCCTGCCGGCCCGGAGGCCTAGTCATCCTGGCCAGCCCCGTACATGTCCGCCAGCTTCTTGAAGCGGCTGCCCCATTCGTTCAGATAGTCATAGTCTTGGTCCTGGTCAGAGGCCGAGGAGGTGAGGGAGCTGAGCGACGGGGCCTCAGAGCCGCAGCCCTCGTAGTCGAACACCAACAGGGAGTCATAGGGCGGGGCTGTGGGGTCCGTGTTGGCCGCCTTCAGGTTCTGTAGCGACAGAGAGCAGGTGGTTAAGAGCCGCGGGATCCCACACTTGGCAGCTGCAAGGACTCAGGCAAGTTGGTTCACTGGGCTGAGCCTGCATCTCCTCACTTGCGAAGCCACTTCTCCCCTCCCTTGAGGTTTGGAAGGTTGACATGAAATCATGCAATGAGCTCAGCACGGGGCCCGGCATACAGCAAGTGCTCAGCGCGACAGGCCAGCACGGGGAAGGGCCGGGACTCTGACATCAGAGGGCTTAAGCCAGAACTCAGACTTCACATACTATCATGTGACGTAGGGAAGTCCTTTAACCTCTCTGTGCTGCTTTTTTCTCATCTCTGAGATGGGGAGACTTCATATAGTTTTAGAGGAATAAATGAATGTATGTAAAGTGCTTACTGAATAGTACCTGGCATAATAGCGGAACACTATTTCCTTATTTGTAAAACGAGGATAATGATGGGATTCCTACCCTACAGAGTTGCCATAGGGGTTAAATGAGATACTATTTGCAAACTGTCCAATACACAGAGACATTCTAGAAACTGACTTCATCTAAGGAAAAAGCTGCAGGTATTTAGCTCCAAGGTGTCTTCTCAAACCCACCACTCCAGGTACTTTCCCCAGATGCTGTTGTTTTAGCACGGCACTCTCAAATATGCTCAGGCTACTTCCAGAAAGCAAAAAGTGTAGCTGCCTTTTATGCAGAAGAGAAGACTGAGCCAGAAGGGGTCAAAAGCCAGGGTGAGGTATCCTGACCGCCCCTGAGCCCTTTGCCCACTGCTACTTCCTTGCACTCCCCAATCCATGCACCCACCCACTCATCCATCCATCCTTCCTATTAAAAACCTCCATTTACTGATTGTTACTGAGGTACCAGGCTCATATCATCTACCTCCTATGTACCTAGTTCAGTGGTTCTTACAACCCTGGGAGCCAAAAATATCAGAGCCTATAAAAACAGATGCCTGTGTCCCTGGCATTGATATTTTTCAAAATTCTTCAAATGTGTGACTAGAGTTAAGAACACTGGAGGCACTCAGCTACTAGCAACAATCGCTAGCATTACCTAACGCAGTGGTCGGCAAACTGCGGCTCACGAGCCACATGCGGCTCTTTGGCCCCTTGAGTGTGGCTCTTCCACAAAATACCGACTTGGGGTGAGTCCAAGGCATCAGTTTTTGACGTCCCCAGGAGATTGCAATGGGAGGGCAGCTTGGGAGCCACCATGCTAGCCCTGTTCCAGGTGCTTATGCATCCAATCCTTAAAGCGACCTGTAACACAGGTCCCAACCGACTCCACACCAGGACCGCCCGGCACCTTTAGAAATCCAAACCCAGGTTCTCTGGCTCCAGTTTTTTCCTAACAACCACTATACAGGGTGGGGCAAAAGTAGGTTTCCAGTTGTTCATATGGAAAATAATACAATTACTAATAAATATTACTAATTGTTTTGTGTACTCAAAACCGTACACCGACTTCTGCCCCACCCTGTATTTGTTGAATAAATGAGTAAATGATTCCTAATCCATTCTTTACCACTCTGCAAGCTAGGGTTTCATAAAGCAGGAAACAGAAGCACAGACGTTACTCAAAGGTGCCAGAGGTCACACGACTGGTTGGTGGTGAAGTCAGGATTTGAACCAAGAGCCAAGACTCTGGCCCATGCTCTTTCCCCTGTGCCAGTGGAGCCTGAGTACCGGGCTGCCCTAGGCTGGCCCCCATGCCTCACCTCGGTGATGAAGTTGCCGATTTCATCGGGGTTGGCTGGCCGCTGACGGTACATGGGCGTGGGGATAAAGGCTGGCGCCACATCGTTGCGGAGAACCACCTTGGGCCGGGCCTCCAGACCCCGGTGGAGTTGGGTGATGTCATAGTCCTTTGAGAAGGGAGAGCATGAGATTGAGAAGGACTCCCCTGCTCCCCCACCATCTACATCTCACCCCACTTCGCTCCCAGTTGGATGTTCTGGTAGGTCTGAGAAGACAGAAACGTCTGTGATTTCTGAAAGCCCTAGTCTCCACATCCCCTCTCTCAAATTAAGTGCAGGCTGAAGGTCACCTTATTTGGGGCCAAAGAGACTATAGCAATGGACCAGATACCCTCTCAGAAGAGGGGAGTTGGTGGTGGATCCTGCACGAAGATTAACGCTTTAGGGCAGGGGTGGGGAACGCTCACTCATTTGGTCTGGCCCTGCCAAGGAATTAGACACGAAGATTAACGCTTTAGGGCAGGGGTGGGGAACGCCCACTCATTTGGTCTGGCCCTGCCAAGGCATTAGAGGTGAGTTAATTAAATGTCCGACCAAATAGAGCAGGCTAATTTTTAAGTTGATAATTTTGTATGGCCTGAGATGTTATAAATGTTAGGCCAGGGTCTGGTCAATGTAGCTAAGTAACATGGTTAGTTGGTTGACTTAATCACCCCTGCCAGTGGCCCCACACCCCAGGTCTCCCAATGCCCTACCTGGTCCTCCTCGCCACCCCCCTCTTCGCCATAGTAGAAGACGTTGTCACGGGTGTCGTCTTCTGGGAGCAGAAGGGGTTCCTTGACCTTCTGCTTCTTTCTCACCAGCAAGAGGAGCAGTACCAGGAGGACTGAAAGGGTGGGCAAGTGTGAATATTCACCATCCCCCACAATCACACAGGACCCCCAGACTCTCAGAGCCCCACCTAGTTTTAGATCCCTCCACTCGGTAGCCAGAGCGTAACACACTTCAATCACTCCCTTGCACCTAGGAACACCTGTAACTCATCAAGGTGTACAGGATCTGGCCCTGGCCTGTTCCCATCCCTCCCTCTCCCCGACCCAGGTCTAGTCACAGTGGCCTCCTGGGAGTTCCTTAAATATACCCAGCGGGTCCCCACTTCAGAAAAGCTCCGGGCTATTCCCTTGCCTGGAACACTCTCTATGCACATGCAAGGCTCTCACCCTTCATGTCTCAGCTCAATGTCACCTCCTCCTGGCAGCACTGTGACTTCATCCCATCTACAATTCTGCATCATTTATTGTCAGTCTTCCCTTATTAACGGTACTGGTCTTAGGGGAATTCTCCTTTGTAGGGATGGGACTTTTCTAGCTGATGTTCCTTTTCTACTGACTGAATGACACTCCTGGAATTCGGAGTTTAAGGAAGAGATGGGCAATGCTGGTGGCCCTTGGTCCCAGAAGTTCAGTGTAGAATCAGGTTTTCTAACTACCCCATCCTTAGAGGGGGAAGGGCACCGGTACTCACACAGCAGAGCCAGGACGGCCCCCAGGATGGGGAGCAGGAGGAAGCCCCCCTTCCAGCGTTCGGGGCAGGTCTCCACGTGGCCGTGGCAGTCGCACACGGTGGCCTTGATCACTGCCAGCTGTTGCTTGTTGCCGCGGTCAGACAGAGAAAGGTGCACATCGTATGTGTCTTGCTTTAGGAACTTCTTAAGCGACAAGGCCACTGTGTCTCCTGGAGTGGACAGATAATTTATTCACCTCGGGGAAACCATAAATGGAACAGAGCGTATCACAATGGAGGTTTGAGGCAACAGCCTCTATACCTGGGTGACAAAGGAAAGTATCCCAAAAGCACACTTTGATCAAGTGTTAAAAATTGGTATTTGGCCCTGGCCAGCAGAGCTCAGCTGGGTGTCATCCCGTGTACCAAAAGGTTGCTGGTTCAGTTCCTGGTCAAGGCACATGCCTGGGTTGTGGGCTCCATCTCCCATGGGGGGTGTGCAGGAGGCAGTCAGTCAATATTTCGGATGTTCACTCTCATATGTAAGTTTCTCTCTCTTTCTCTCTCGCTCTCTGAAAATCAATAAAATATCTTAAAAATTTTTTTTTATATATGGCCGAAGCCAAATTCACCATCATGGTAAGGATTATTGGGGCAGAAAAAAAAAAAACTTACATTAAAAAACACACACAATAATCACAGTATTTTTAAAATATGACGTTTCTTAAAAGTCTTGTCATGCAGAGCCAGTAATTTCTTAGCACCATTAGCTGCTAGACCAGCGGTCGCCAACCGGTGGTCCGAGGTGGTCCGTGAGGTCTGAAAGGTTGGCGACCGCTGTAGACTGTTCTTTGCCTCAAAAACACCATTCTTCCTAGGACAGTGATGGCGAACCTTTTGAGCTCGGCGTGTCGCGTGTCAGCATTTTGGAAAACCCTAACTTAACTCTGGTGCCGTGTCACATATAGAAATTTTTTGATATTTGCAACCATAGTAAAACAAAGACTTATATTTTTGATATTTATTTTATATATTTAAATGCCATTTAACAAAGAAAAATCAACCAAAAAAATGAGTTCGCGTGTCACCTCTGGCACACGTGTCATAGGTTCGCCATCACTGTCCTAGGAGATAGCTAACCTCATGCTTTCTTTCTTTCATCATCACCTGAGGATATTTTTAAAATTGATTTTTAGAGAGAGAGGAAGAGAGAAACATCGACGTGAAAAACATTGACTGGTTGCCTCTGTATGCACCTCGATCGGGGACTGAACATACAACCTAGGTATGTGCCCTGACTTGGAATTAAACCCATAACCTTTTGGTGTACGGCAGCGGTTCTCAACCTGTGGGTCGCGACCCCTTTGGCGGTCGAACAACCCTTTCACAGGAGTTGCCTAAGACCATCCTGCATATCAGATATTTACATTACAATTCATAACAGTAGCAACATTACAGTTATGAAGTAGCAACGAAAATAATTTTATGGTTGGGTCACAACATGAGGAACTGTATTTAAAGGGCCAGAAGGTTGAGAACCACTGGTGTATGCGATGGTGCTCCAACCAACTGAGCCACCTGGCCAGGGCTAACCTAATATTTTAATAGTCCTGTTAACTGGCCAGTTTTCCTATTTGAAAGTTCACTACCATTTACTACTGCAGCATTTTGCTCTTGCAATAGTAAATACAATGTTTACACCTCAACTGCATGATAGCATTTCAATATTCTAAGCACTGCTATTGTGAGCATCAATTATTAATAAATTCAAATGCACACGACTTGGTGACATAACATGTTGTTAAGCAGGTCAGAGAGGACGCTAACCTGTGTTATGACTGCACACAAGTCAGGGTTGCTGGAAATAAGGCTGCAATGGGCACTGAGCTAACTGACCTTCAAAAGCCCAGGGAGGGTGGCGGGCTAACCACAGGCAGAAGCTGAGCTCGGTGCAGCCTGCACAGGGGGCATTATTCTGGGGAGACGGTGGGGCAATCCTAGAGTGGGGAGAGGGGCTATGTTTGCAGGTGAGAAATACAGTCAGGGGCATCTCTGAAAAAAGACCTTCCATTTAGAGCCAAAGTTCTCAGGCAGAGAGCTACTTAAGCTTGGATGGGACTATTTTTCATCATGCAGGACTTCCCCAAGCATGGCAGATCCTCACCACTCAATGCCACAGTATTTCCCAATCACTGGGACAATAAGAAACAGCCCCACATTTCCAGCTCACCTGCCCTCAGAGGTGCTGGCCTATGCCAGCACTGACCTCGAGCCATTTTCAGTTCAAAGCCTCTGTACATTCACTGGGCCCCTCTTAGTGAAAAGGCCAGAAGGGAACATTCATCCCGTGCCACCGGCAGGGCGAGTTCTGCAGGCTGAATGTCTGGTCTGCCGTGTAGAGAGGCCAATGTGGGGTATTTCACAAACACCTCTATCACCATGCTGTTCCCAGACACCGGAGGGCCGATTTCTCAGTTGGTGGTGGTGGCGGTGCTGGTGGCCGTGGTGATTAAATTGACACGTACTATGTACCAAATCCTATTCTAATCTTCACCATAGCTTGGAGGCAGGTACTGCTATCCCCCTTTTACAAATGCAGGAACTGAAGCTTAGGGAGATCAAGTAACCAGCTTGAGGTCACACTGGGTCAAGTTTGAATTAATTCCCCTGACAACGGGGACAAGATCGGGTCAAAAAACTAAATTAAAACCAAGAACCAGATATCAATACTGTTATCAGGTGCTGGCACCATTGGGCTTTGGCCATAATGCTCACACCTGACAGAGCCGGAGCTGATCTGTTGGGAAGTCGCGGTGGTGAAAAGGGCCGTGGGCATCTACCGAGCACTGACGTGCCAGACACAACCTTTCCATGTGATCACTTACTCACCCTCCATCGTAACTGGAGAAGCAGGTTCAGTTACTGGCACCATTTTATAGACAGGGGAATCGAGGAACAGTGAGGCTCGGCAACTTGCCCACAATCACAAAGCTAGTAAATGAAGGAGCCAGGTCTGGGACCAAGGCCTTGTGGCTCCAGAGTCCACTCTCTCTGAACAACATGGTCAGGGAGGGAAAAATGTCTTCTAGGCCACAAGGGGGTGACAGGAGACCAATCTGGGCTCCCCAAAGGAAAGGTGCTGGATAGATATACCCAAATCACAGGAATCACAAAAATGAGCCAAAGCGGGTGTCTGAAGCAGGTGGGAAGTCCTTTCTGCACTGGGATTAGCAGCAGTAATGGACACTGGGCATCTGGTTTCACTGCAGCAGAAGGCAGAGCTTGATTGTACTAGTTCCCAGATGCCGGAGGACCGATTTCTCTTCTGGGGGGACTTGGCCCCAAGAGGAAGAGGAGAACCTTTTTTAAAATATACTTTTTTTCTTGATTTCAGAGAGGAGGGGAGAGGGAGAGAGAGATAGAAACAACAACGATGAGAAAGAATCATTGACTGGCTGCCTCCTGCATACCCCACAAGACTGGGGATCGAGCCCACAACCTGGGCATGTGCCCTGACCGGGAATCAGACCGTGACCTCCTGGTTCTTAGGTCAACGCTCAATCGCTGAGCCATGCTGGCCAGGCAAGAAGAGAAGATTTTTTTTTTTTTTAAAGAGATAGATCAGAGAGAGGGAGGAAGAGAGAGCTTTTTTTTTTTTTTTTAATATATTTTATTGATTTTTCACAGAGAGGAAGGGAGAGGGATAGAGAGTTAGAAACATCGATGAGAGAGAAACATCGATCAGCTGCCTCCTGCACACTCCCTACTGGGTATGTGCCCGCAACCAAGGTACATGCCCTTGGCCGGAATGGAACCCAGGACCCTTGAGTCCGCAGGCTGACGCTCTATCCACTGAGCAAAACCGGTCAGGGCAAGAAGAGAAGATTTTAAAGGAGAGTGATGCAGACCCTGGCCAGGGTGCTCAATTGGTTGAGTGTTGTTTCATACACCAAAAAGTTGCCGGTTTGATTCTTGGTCAGGGTACATACCCAGGTTTCGGTTTAATCCCTGATCAGGGTGCATACGGGAGGCAAACAATCAATGTTTCTCTCTCACATTGATGTCTCTCTCTCTCTCTCTCCCCATTTCCTTTTTTCTCTTTCTAAAAAAATAAGTAAATAAAAACATATTTTAAAAAATACTGCAACCTTAAAAAAAAAAAAGGAAAGTGATGCAATGCTTCTCCGGGGACCTACTGGCACTTACTGGATCTGCCTCTCATGCACCCGGGGTCATCACCCATTTAACACTAGTAAAGCCCCTCTCTAGGCCTGTGGCAAATAAACTACTACTGAAGGCCGAGAAGCGACAGAGGCAGGTGGGAGCAGGGTTGGGGGCCAGGGGCTCTGGCTTCAATCTTTATTGCTCACTCACTCTGTGCCCGTGGGCATGCTTTTCAACCTCTCTGAGTCTCACTCTCATCTGTAAATAGGGAGAAAAAATACTGACCACAGAGGTGGTAGAAATATTAAATAAGGAAAAAAAGAAAAAGCATCTGCACATCACCAAGGTTCAATAAACGGGAGGCAGCAAGAGTATTAGGGTAAATCAGACTGCCTGGATTCAAACCCTGGTGCCATCAATTTCTAGCCATAGAGCCTCAAGCAAGGTAAGCCTTGGTCTGTAAGCCTTGGTCTCCTCATCTGTAAAATGGGTGTGCACACGTGTGTATGTGGTAATAGTACCTTCTTCACAGGATTGTTGTGAGGATTTAAAAATCTAATCTACGTAAAGCATCTGAAGTGGTGTTTAGCGCGCTCAGTGCACTTTAGCTGTTATCATGGCGTTGGGACCCTGACTCACGTGACATAGTCACACCCCCTCTCTCTGGGCTTGTTTTTCCATTTACACAGGACGGCAGTTGGGCTGGAATGGTATTTAACACGTTAAGCGCCCAGCCTGTTTTGTCTTCTGCACGGAAAGTGTAGAGCAGGGGTCCTCAAACTTTTTAAACTGGGGGCCAGTTCACTGTCCCTCAGACCGTTGGAGGGCCAGACTATAGTTTAAAAAAAAACTATGAACAAATTCCTATGCACACTGCACATATCTTATTTTGAAGTAAAAAAACAAAACGGGAACAAATACAATATTTGTATTTGCATGTGGCCCGCGGGCCGTAGTTTGAGGACCCCTGGTATAGTGTCAGTCATTGGTGACTGGGCGCTTAACGTGTTAAGGCTCTTATGGAATTCCACAGGCTCCCGGTAGGTAAATCATTAGCCTTGGATTGATGTTCTCGAGACCATGACCTCTGTGGCCCACAAGATGCTCAGTGGGCGTGTGTGCGGGGTCCTGGTGTGGGGCAAACCCACCCAGCAGAGCTGGCACCCGCCTGCCACCATCGCTCATTACCTTTCTCATTGACCTTTGCCGTCCAGTAGATGTCCGAGTCCTGTGTGAGCTGGGCCTTGAAAGGGGAGGTGTGTGGGGACAGGTCCTTGTCTGTGATGTTCAGCACCTGGGGCACAGGGCTTTGGTTGCAGATGGTGATCTGACGGGGCTCGGGGACAGGGCCGTGGTCATTGACGTCCACCAGTGTTAGCAGGAGGGTCCCCGTGCCAGTGGCGGGAGGGCTCCCTGTGCATAATGACACGTATGATCCTTCTCAACATCTGCCCTTGATTGGGTTGATGAATCAATGTTAAGCTCCCCTATGACCTACCCAGTCGGCCTCAGGGAGGGTCCTGTTGCTGCCTGGCTGTAGCCTCTGAAGACCCTCCATACACTAGCTTCACTATAGATCAAACCAGTGATGGCAGATACAAGGCAATGAGCCAGCATTCTCGTTTATGTGTCCACAGCAGATATTACTAACTGACCAGAGCATAGAGTTGCAGCCACTTCATCCAGACAGCCACTAGCATTCTGTCACAAAGCACTACTGGCCACCTCTGGGCTAATGCAGCTTCCCTTCACAGACCTCTCACCTGCCTCCAGGCCTCCATTCACTCACTATGTGTCAAACAGAGATGACAATCACATCACAACCCCCACCCTGCCATAGTGTGACATCACTGATCAAGCATGGCACTTCCAGGCAACCCCTTTCAATTAATCCAGGGGACATGGACAGGCTAATTCAGGGCTTAGTGAACCACAAACTTAGGCTCCAAAATATCTCCTAACTCAGGTTTAAGGAAATCAGAACCATAGCCAACCACCCAAGGACCAGTCTTTAAAACACTCCTCTGAAGGACCCCTTCGAACCCTCCAGATTGGATTGCTAACACCCCCCTACACACACACACACCCCTACTCCCCCTATGGAGGGGACATGCTGTGTTATGTGACCTGGGAACCAAAAGTGCCCATGAGGAGGGGATGGGAGGAAGCTCTCACCATCATCCGTGGCCAAGACCATGACTTCATAGATGTTGTTCCTCACAAACCGCTCATCCTCGCGGTCCAGGACTCCCGCGGCAGTGACCTGCCCACTGTCCGGGTCCATCGCCAGCCACCCTGCTGGGTCTCTCAGGATGTGGTAGCTGGAGTGGAAAAGTCGAGAAGAGTCACACACAGAATACTCAGAATTCTGGCGTCATTATTCAAAGCTTCCTCATGCCAACTAGTGGACAGTATCCTGGGACGCAGGGCTCCTGAGCAGGATCATGTGGAGAGAGCATCTTACCCCTAAATGGGAGCCTGAGCAGCAGGTGGGGGGCCAGCATGGATATGTGAGAAGGAGCAGGATCACCTGCCCCCTAAACCCCTGCCCAGAGTCTTTAGCCTTGGGGAGGATGGGAAGGGAGGCCAGGGGAGATGTTCAAAATACTTCACAATCTTTACGGCAATAAGAACAAACACTGGCCATAATAAACAACCATCCAGAAGGTTCAAAATACTTAACAATCTTTAGGGCAATGACAACAAGTACTGGTTATAATAAATAACTGTCCAAAAGGTTCAAAATATTTCACAGTCTTTACAGTAATAAGAATACTGGCCATAATAAACAACCGTCCAGAAGGTTCAAAATATTTCACAATCTTTACAGTAATAAGAATACTGGCCGTAATAAACAACTGTCCAGAAGGTTCAAAATATTTCACATTTTTAAAAATATATTTTTTAATTGATTTCAGAGAGGAAGGGAGAGGGAGAGAGAAAAACATCAATGATGAGAGAGAATCATTGATTGGCTGCCTCCTGTATGCCCGACACTGGGGATCAAGCCCGCAACCCGGGCATGGGCCCCGACCAGGAATAGAACCATGACCTCCTGGTTCATAGGATGATGCTCAACCACTGAGCCACGCCCGTCGGGCAAAATATTTCACAATCTTTACGGCAATGAGAACAAATACTGGCCATAATAAACAACCATCCAGAAGGTTCAAAACATTCCACAACCTTTACGGCGATGAGAACAAACACTGGCCATAATGAACAACGCCCAGTGCATTGTTCCAGTGCATCTGGAGGCATCCGAGCCCAGCCCCTGCATACCTGACCCTCTGGCTCCCCCTGTCCGGGTCCTGCGCGGTGTAGGTGCAGACAGGCTCCCCAGCAGAGATGTCCTCCTGGACCTCAACGACATTGGAGGGCGGGACGAACACGGGGGCCTCGTTCACATCCTCCACGTGGACCACTACAGTGGCCGTGGAGGTTGGGAGCTTCACTACGAAGGGAGCCTCA
The DNA here is from genome assembly GCF_000412655.1 of Myotis brandtii. Taxonomy (NCBI): domain Eukaryota; kingdom Metazoa; phylum Chordata; class Mammalia; order Chiroptera; family Vespertilionidae; genus Myotis; species Myotis brandtii. Next base: position 1,972,005 of record NW_005368569.1, on the reverse strand, counting down.
TTGGTCACTTCAATGTACAGCGTGTGCTGGTTTTTGGCCTCAAAATCCAAGCCCTGAGAGGGAAGAAGGAGGATCTGAGCTGCCATTTTATGAGGAGGCCCCCTGCAGAGATGGGATGTCAGAGGGAAGGGCCCACCACGCTGCCCCTTCCCTACCCACAAAGCCACCTGCATTTCCTGAGTGGCATCTAGAGGGACCTCTCAGACCACCCCACCGCCCCAAAGGCAACCAGACTGGTGAGCCCCAGAACTGGTTCCCAATGGGGTGGTGCCGCCCCCTAGTAGGCACTGTAGACACTTGTGAAGGCATTTCTCTCTGTCATAACGACTGGGGGTACCACTGGCATTTACAGGCTGAGGCAGGGACACAAAGAACTGCCCCATATCCATGTGACTAGACAACATTCCGCTGGACATTTGTGTATTCACGGGTGTGAAAAATCTGTTTACAATTGCAATCTAGAACATATTTTACGTAAAAAACCCTTTTTGGTGTGGTTTTAATATAGACTGAATTTTCTAGGAATGGAACTTCTGAGGGGGAATTGTAATTTGATTTGTTCAGGCCTTTCCCAAGAGTTGTTTATTTGCTGTTCTGGGGAAACACATTAATACCACTTGTGTTGTGAGCCGCCTGAATGAGCCAGTATTCACTACATTAGAATGATTCTACAGAGATACAAAAGAAATCAAAGAAAGATCAGTCCCATCTTCCTGAAGTATCAATTTTATTTACGTAGAAGTGAAGATACCTAACTACTAAGTAATTCAGAATACCTTACTATCCAATCACCTAGATATGGAGTAAGTACAAAATTAGCAAGAATTCCAATAAGACAGAGACCCTCTGGGTGTGGACTGACTGAGGCCAGCCAATGGACACTGGGAACTGAGCAGAGGGGCTCCACTGACCTGCTTCGATGCGATTTGGGTCCCTGGTTAAGATTTAGTATGAAAGAAGGAATTCCGCCACAGGAAAGGGATGGGGAAGTGTTGGAGGCCACTGGCCCGGTGCGCACTCTGATGAACGAATGGTCCAAGGCACATGTCCCCAGGCAGGGGTTACCTGCCTCCTTGTCCTGGAGGCTGCAGACCTGACTGTCCCAGGTGTGGCCCTCGTCTAAAGCCCAAACGGACTCACCTTCTTGGTTGTCAGGATACCCTGGTTGCTCTCGGGGTGGGTGGTGATGGTAAAATGGTCCCCACTGCCACCTTCCAAGATGCGGTAGGTGGCACGCCATGCCGGTGAGCTGGGGGCGTCCAGATCAGTCACTGTCAGCCTCTGTACCTCACGGCCCACCGCGTTCTCGGGCACATGGGCCTCATACTGTCAGTGGGAAGCACAGCAGTCAGAGCAGAGACCAACACTCAGAGAGACTGTTCCATTCTTCTCCCGCTGCGAATCCTCCATCCAGCTCTAGGGCGCCTCATGCCTCTTAGCCTTTCTGGGACCACCCGACTCAGTCACCAGGGTTTCGGGGCACACAGAGAGGCAGCATGCCCCGAGCGCCGGCCTCCCAGCTGCTGGGACAGACCACAGCCATCTCGGGCCTGCTTTCCCTATACCCAGGGGCCTGATACTCCAGGAATCTCACCGGTCTGGGTGCCCAACCCCCTCCAAGTGTGACCACCTATGTAGTTGAGATCAGGAAGGCATAAGTGCTCTGGGGCAGGGACCGGGATCTTTTTTGGAAGTTCTAGAACAGATGACAACGACTAGGAAGTCAACTGCTTGGAACAAACTTTAATCAGCCTTAAGTAGTGCTCTGCAGCCAAAGCTGCCTCAAGACAGAAGGGAGATAGGTATCATCTCAACTGGCCCCGAGTTCTGTCACCGGAATGTACAAGCATTCACTGTGTGGGCGGGTAAGTCAGAAGTTTTTTTATCATCGAAGATTTTCATATGGACTTATACACCAGGGGTTGTGTTACACAGATGACTTCATTTAAAACTCAGAACAATGCAGCAGGTGTTATCATGATCCCCGTTTCTCAGATGAGGAAATGCAGCAGAGAGGTCGTTCTCAGCCTTCCTAATGCCGAGACCCTTTAATACAGTTCATGTTGTGGTGACCCCCAATCATAAAATTATTTTCGTTGCTATTTCATAACTGTAATTTTGCTACTGTTATGAATCGTAATGTAAATATCTGATGTGCAGGATGTATTTTCATTGTTCGCGACCCACAGGTTGAGAACCGCTGGGTTAGGGAATTTGCCTGAGGTCACACTGCTCGTAGGTGGTGGGGCTGGAATTGAAGCAACATAAGCTGGTTCTGGAGTTTCATTAGAAAGGAAACCCCTTGTCCTTCATTGCTGATGCAGGAAGAGGGAAGGAAGGAAGAAGCGTTACCTTTTGGGGATCAAACACAGGAGCGTTGTCATTGGCGTCAAGGACTGCCACGATGGCCACTGCCGCGGTGGTGGAGCCTTCCCCGTCCAGGTCGGTAGCCTGGACGGTCAGTGTGTACTCAGGAACTTTCTGGGGAGGAGAGGAGAGTGGAGGCCACTCAGAGTGCATGCCAGGGACCAATTCCAGCATGTCATAATTTCAAGAGTTTCATCAAAAGGTTGATGAGACTTGGGGACTCAACAGGGTTGAGTCACACATGTAGTCACCTGTTGGAAATGGCTAAAGGCATTTCCCCAAACCTTAGGAAACTGTGTGGCTGCCAGTCAGTTAAAGGGCATCTTAATCTACATGTTATTGCCTCCTGCTGGCCAAACACCTGTACAGCCGTAGGCTAATTCCCCCATCTGACAATGGACTCTGTACCAAACCCTGACCCTTTGAAGGGTATATCCCTGCCTTGCCTCAGGACAAGTTGTGTTAATAAAAAGCATGGGGTCCTGGGGACGGAGAGAACCTAAGACCTTAGACTTAAGATCTTAGAACTTAGCTCCTTTAGCTAAGCTCCTCTGACCCCCAATACCTTTCAAAATTATATCTTGTCTCCGGACTCTTTATTAGTCTCTGGACTCCTATGTCATCTACACACAGCCCCTTCTCCAGATTCCCGAACCCTTCTTAATGCTGGGACAAGAACCCCGGCAAGTGCAGCCTTGGGAGAATGCGGAGGGCGGCAGAATGTTTCTCCCTCTCACAGTGTTCTCTTGACTCCTCAACCCACCTCCCGAAAGAACAGAAGCAAAGGGTGGGAGGGGAGGGAAACTGCCCATACAAACAGCATCCCTGGGCCTGTCGGGGGCTGAAGCCTGGGCACTGCCCCCTGACCCTGGGCAGATGCAGAATGAGAGCTTTGAGCAGGGATGTGGTCAAAGGAATTAATTAGGAAACAGGAGGCAACTCCAGTATCCAAGGAGCTAATTCTACTTTGTGGTCCACGGGGGACAAATCTGGGCCATGTGCATGCTAAGTGAGCCGTTCCGAGAGGAAATGAGAAAACCTACAGAAAATATCAAATGTCTGCATTTTATAGCTGCCTCCTCAGCCTCAACAAGATGGTTTGGCGGCATGCCACTGGCCCAATGAGCTGGGGGACGCCAGCATAGGAACGGAGCAGCAACCACTGCCAGCTGACGTGGGTCCCCACTGCTCCACCGTGGGCTTTGGGAGCAGGGCCAGAGGCTTCTGCTCTGAGTGTCAGGCCCTGGCCTGGACAAACCTGGGTAGGCAGCACTTTTCCTAAGGGCCACTCACCTCCCGGTCCAGGCCACTGGAGATGACGCTGATGGTGCCTGTGCTCCGGTGGATGGTGAACATGTTAGGAGGGTCCTTTGGCTCTTGGCTGTGAATGGAGTAAGCAACCACCCCATTGTAGGTGTTGATGGCATCGTCCTCATCTGTGGCTGTCACCTGCATCACAGATGTACCTGGAGGGGAGAAAGGACGAGTGAGCCTCCTTCCTGCTCAGCGGCTTAGACCCATATTCCACTTTGTGACAGAGATCGATAATTGGTGCCCATTTTCCATTCTCCCTTTCTCCTCCCTCCCTTCTTTCTTAGAGACATAATCCTCCACAATCACTTGAGGTTGGGCACAGGCTTACCTGGAACAAAGACTATTTCCCATCCCTTCCTCAGCTAGCTGTGACCACAACTTTAAATCCTGACAAACGGGATTTACAACTTTGGGGGATGTGTTTTTCCGAGTATGGGTTTATTCTTCCCACCCTTCCCCTTGTCCCAGGTGGAATGGCTGGAGCTCCAGCAGCAACCATGAGACAACCTTGGGAACCACGCCAAAATAGCAGAGCAAGGAGATAGACGGAGTCTAGGTCTCCAACACTGGACAATACCATTCCAGACTGAACTGACCACTTGTAGGCTTCCTAAATATAAGAGGGGGAGGGGGAAGATTCCATCTTGTTTAAGGTACTGTGTTTCTTTTGAGAATTTCTGTTATTGGTAGTCTAACCAATTTATACTTCTCTGTATGTATTGTCTACAATTCAGAGAGGAAGGAAGAGGACCCCTTCCCAGCAGGACCCGTCTTTGAGAGCATTACTATGTATCTATTTTCCTGGTTTGCTGCTGGCCTCCCCCACCCTCTTCTCCAGCCCTGGGAATTTATTGTTCGCTCAGCATAAACCATGCTCCAGGACCTCCTAGCCCAGTGATGGCGAACCTATGACACGTGTGTCAGAGGTGACACACGAACTCATTTTTTTGGTTGATTTTTCTTTGTTAAATGGCATTTAAATATATAAAATAAGTATCAAAAATATAAGTCTTTGTTTTACTATGGTTGCAAATATCAAAAAATTTCTATATGTGACACGGCACCAGAGTTAAGTTAGGGTTTTTCAAAATGCTGACACGCCGAGCTCAAAAGGTTCGCCATCACTGTCCTAGCCTCTACTGCTTTTCTGCAGCTGCCATTCACTGCAGAGCCTCATGGCAGATGCTTCGTATTACATAAGTTAGGTGTATTATCTCTAATCTTCAGAATCCTTTAAGGCTGATATTATTGCCGTTTTCAGATGTGAGGACTGAGGCTCAGAGGTCAAGAACTTGCCCAGGGTCACAGCAGGTAAAGAGGTGAAATCAAGATTCAAATCTAGTCTTTGTAGCTCCAAAAAGCTAGTGGTTCCTAAACCTGGCTGATCATCTGAGACTTCTGGGAAATTTTCATATATAGATTCCAGAGCTCGAGTCCAGGATCACTCTTACTCAGGGATCTTGGGATGGAGTAGGAGCATCTGGACTTTAAAGAAGATCCCAGGTGATCTGTTGCACAGCCAAGGAAGTCAGAGGTAGAGGGTCCTTCCAGCCTTAAGGGTCTGGGCTGATCTCCAGATGGTAACGTAAGTCGACCCAAGGCCACAGACCTCGATAGCTATCCCCTCCTCAATCCTCTTACCAGGCAGTGCCCCCTCCAAGACACTCCCTTTGAAGACATCCTGGGTGAACTTGGGCTTGTGGTCATTCTGGTCTGTCACGATGATGGAGATGTTCATGGGCTCTTCCACGGAGGCGCCGTTCTCTGACACAGCGTGGCCAAAGAGCTGCGGGTGCACAGGTCTGGGGTCAGCTTGGTGGCGCCTCCCTTCCCACCAGGCCCCGGGGCGCTGCTTCTCATTGGATGCTAAAGGTTACTTGCCTCATACTTGGCAATCTTCTCCCGGTCCAGTGGCTTATTCAACAACAACCAGCCCGTTTCCTTCTCTATGGTGAAGACACCCTCAGGGGGGCTGTCTGCCCCAGGCCCTGTGATGCTGTAGAAAATCTTGGTGCCTCTGTCCTTGCTAGATTTGAGCTGGAAGCAAAATAAAAAATGGCAGCTGACCAAGTGACAAATATCTCATGGGTGAGGAGGCGCTGCCTTATCAGAAACTGGTGCCACGAGAGAGGCTTTCCTCGGTGGCCCCAGTGCTCAGCACCAAGAAACCTCTATTCAGGCCTTTAGGTGAGGGTCCCTGCAGCCACCAATGACGCCCAGGGAGAAAGCACAGTCATACCTGATTCAGCCTCTGAGGGAAGGGACCCTTGCCATTCTCAGGGACAGACAGCGGCGGGAACACCCATTCTCTCTTGCGTCTTCGTAAGATACGTTTGGATGGGGAGGTCCTCAGAGCCTTACTTTCCTGTAAGGAGAAGACCTCTTAACCGAGATATGCAAACAGCTGGAACACACCCACCATCCTCACCTACAGGAGTTAAGGGTCAGGAGGCAGACTTGGATGGGTCTAAGGCAAAAGAAAAATTGGAATAATCTAAGGTCCAGAGGACCAATGGAAAATTCTACAGTACATACATCTAGTGGAGTACAACGCAGCTCTAAAAATGAGGAGTAAGGAAGCTCTCTATGTGCTGACATGGAAAGACCTTTGATGTGTACTGTTGAGAGCAAAGAACAAGGTACAGAACAGTTTAGCATTTTATTTAACAAACACATAGTGCTTAACAGATGCCAGGCACTGTTCCATCTTTTGTGTAAAAAGGTAGGAAAATAAGACCATATCTTCATATTTGCTTATTTATAGACAAAGTCTGGGGAACACAAAAGAAATTACTAAGTGATTATCTGTGGGAAAGGGGTGGAGAGGGCATTAGGCAGATAGAGAGAAAAAAAGGGGAGGTAATTCATTGCATAATTTTAAATATATGTATTTTTTATTTTTGAACCATGTATACTAGTATATTAGCTATTCAAAAAACTAAATTAAAAGAAACAATGTGTGACCAAGTGCCTCGTGTCCATCTTCCCAGGGGCTCATGAGACTGGCAGTTCTGTGTGGGAATTGCCTTCCCTCGGGGTTTACCCAGATGATATGGGAAAGAAAAGAGAGGTGAGAGAAAGAATCCAAGGTTACAAGAGCATTGGACCATTACTCACAAGGCAGCTCTCTGCCGCCCCTCCTGGGCAGCTGCACGCCCTACACGGTGGTACCTGAGGGCTAACACCACCTCCTCTGAAGGGATAAGGTGGCTCACAGCAGCAATCTGGGCATGCACGAAGAACACCTCACCCACTCCCCACATACACACACGGGTGGACACAGTGTTTTACCTGGACTGTTGTGTCGTTCAGTGCAGTGAAATCGTGATCAGTGCTAAGCAGGGCCGACTCTTGCCCAGGGCAGCCCATGAAAACTGGGGAGAAGAGAGAAAGGGAGTTTTAGGAAGGAGGGGCTTCTGGAAGCTACCCCAGAGAAACTATAGCAGACAACAGCCCCCTGATTGGATCAAGGAGTGTTCTACTGCAGGAGGCGGCTCGGCTTACTTCCTCTGAGCAGCACTGTGACCAAATACGAGTTTCAGATGGGGCTTCCAAGTTTGGTCTCTAAAGGGAGGGCCACTCTGTGGTCAGTTTGTAAGCCAAACCCCTTTCTTCGTTCACGAGGCCAGAAAACCAAGATCACAGACATTGAGTGACATTAGTTCCCAGTGGCCTCATGAGAAGTAGGGAATGGGGAGGGGGGCAAGGTCACAGCTGGAGGCAGAAGATTTTCATGCGCTATGCATCCTGCTACATCATTGCTCACAGAGCTTGCTCTAAAACCAGCGGTCGCCAACCTTTCAGACCTCACAGACCACCAGTGGTCCACGGACCTCCAGCTGGCGACCACTGCTCCAAAGGTTTCCTTAAACCAGTGGTCGCCAACATTTCGGACCACTGGTTGGCGACTGCTGCTCTAGACAACCTCAGCTTGTCACACTCCTTCTGGATCCCTCCTGCTTGGCCACTCTTTAAGTAACATTGTGAGTTAATAACTATCATTCACAAAGCCAGAGACTGGGCCCATTTTATCCTTACATCTCCCCACCAAGGTAGGTGTTAGCCTCTTTTCAAAGATAAGAAAACTGAGGTTCAGAAGCCAGGTCAGCCTGACCCTAAAGCATACGCTATATAAAACTCTCAACCAATGTTCTTACACGCTATTCCAGTGGCCAAATCAGGGAACCTGCCAGAGGCCACACGTGGGCCCATCAGCACCAGGCTCTGGCCCAGACCCCAGCGCTCATCGTTTTACTCGGCTACAGCACAGCCAAGACCACGGGTCAGTCTGTGCCATGGAAATGTCAGGGTGAGGCCTTCCAACTGTCCTTTTTTGAAGAATTGTCCTTGAGGCTCAGTTGATGATGATGATTGTTTTTCTTTTAAATCCTTCTTTAGTATAAGAAAGGGTAACAGATGAGGTTTTTTTGGTAAAGTACAAAAGTAATGTGAACATGACAAAGTATTCAAAGAATTTAATATAAAAAAGTCAAATTCCAAAGGATTAATAACCAGAAAATACAAAGAACTCCTTAAAACTCAACAAAAACAACCCAAGTTGTTTTGGGGGCAGGCAAAAAACTTGAAAGGACATTTCTCCAAAGACAATATACAAGGAAGGGCCAATAAGCATATGAAAGATACTCAATATCATTAGTCATTAGGAAAGAGCAAATCAAAATCACAATGAGGTACCTCTTCACACCCACTAGGATGGCTATTTTTTTTAAAAAACCCACGTGGGCCCTGGCCGGTGTGGCTTAGTTGGTAGAGCTGTTGTCCTTTGCACATGCCTGAGTTTGGGACCTCATCCCCAGTAGGGGAACATACAGGAGGCAGGGTAGGTCAGTTGGTTCAAGCATCGTCCAATTCCCTAAGGTTGTAGGTTCGGTTCGATCTCTGGTCAGAGCACATACGAAGAATCAACCAATAAATGCATAAGTAAATGGAACAACAAATCTATGTCTGTCTGTCTGTCTGTCTGTCTGTCTCTCTCCCCACCCCTTCCTCTCTCTCTAAAAATCAACACATTTTTACAAATGTGTGACACCCCCACCCCTCAAATGGAAGATAGTAAGTGTTGACAAGATGTAAATAAATTGGAACCAACATGCATTGGGAATGTGAAATAGTGGTTCCTCAAAAGGTAAACATAGAATTACCACATGATCCAGCAATTTCACTTCTAGGTGCATACCCAAAAGAATTGTGGAAATTCAAACAGATATTCATATACAAATTTTCAGAGCAAAATTATTCATAATAGCAAAAAGATAGAAACAATCCAACTGTCCATCAAGAGATGAATAGACAAAATGTGGTTTATACATACAATGGAATATTATTCAGCTTTTAAAAGGAATAAAGTTCTGATACACACTACAATATGAACAAACCTTGAAAACATTATGCTAAGTAAAATAAGCCAGTCACAAAAGGGCAAATACTGTACGGTTCTGCTTACATGAGGTACTTAGGATAGATTAATAGAGAAAGTAGAACAGAGGTCACCAGGGGCTGGGGATTTACTGTTTAATGGATATAGAGTTTCTGTTTCAGAAGATGAAAAAGTTCTAGAGATGGAAAACGATGATGGTTGCACAACATTGTGAATGTACTTAATATCACTAAATGGTTTACTTGTGTTTACCTATGCCGCCATCTTGGTCTCCTCTCTATTCCTAATTTGTAAAATGGTTTTTTAAATGGTCAATTTTTATGCATATTTTAGCTCAATAGAAAAGTGGAAGTCCGACAGGAGAGTGTAAAATGGAACAGTCATTTTGGGAAACTGTTGGTCAGTATTTACTGAAGCTAAATATACACATTCCCCAAGACCCAGCAATTCACTCTAAGATATAGATTCAACAAAAATGCATTGACCAAAAGACATGTATTAAAATGTTCACAGCAGCACTGTTTATAATAGCTAAAAACTGGAAACAGCCCAAATGTCCATCAAGGTAGAATGGCTAGAAACATCATGGTATATTCACATAATGAAATGAATCAACTACATGGACATTCTGGATGAATCTTACAAACATATGGTTCCCTAATAGAAGCCAGATTGAAGAGAGAACATATGCATGATCCCATTAACATGAAGTTCAAAAACAAGCAAAACTAACCTAGGTGAAGGAAGTTATTAACATACTGGCCATAATTTGGGGAGAGGGGTTAGTGATAGAAGGGAGTAAAGGGGGACTTAAAAGCATACAGAGCTGCCTTCAGCTCCCCAGAGCCCAGTGCCAGCTCCCTAGAGCCCACAAACTCTCTCACACAGAGGCAGGATCCGTTGTGGGAAGGCTGGAATGTGCCCACGTGAAAGAGAAGATTGCTTAGAAACCAGCCCTGCCTCCTTGACGACATTCCCACTGAGGAGTCATGGGTTGTGACATGCCTGGCCAGTGGGAGGAAGGGAAAGAGAGACCAGGCCTGATTCTGCTCCAGAGGGCCTCAGGGGCACAAGATCCCCAGGGAGAACCTGCCCTTTACCTCCAACACACAGCTTTGTAGTCTCATCTTCTGAGTTATCTTTTGCTCTGCTTTAGGGCTAAAAGGACCAGGAATGACATGTGGCAAAGATTGCATCATCTTTAATATAGGGCAAGAGTTAAATAATCTAGCCCTGGCCAGGTAGCTCAGTTGGTAAGAGCATCATCCAAGGTTGCAGGTTTGATCCCTACTCAAGAAGCAACCAATTAATGCGTAAGTAAGTAGAACAACAAACCTCTCTCTCCCTCCCTCCCCCCCCCCACCCCCCCCTAAATAAATAAATAAATTTTAAAAGAGTTAGCCCCTAGCCAGTTTGGCTCAGTAGATACAATGTCGGCCTGCAGACCAAAGGGTCCCAGGTTCAATTCTGGTGAACGGCACGTTCTGTACCTTGGTTGCAGGCTCCTCCTCGGCCTGGCCCTATGCAGGAGGCAACCAACTGATGTGTTTCTCTCTACCTTTCCCTCTTTCATTCTCCCTAAAAATCAATGGAAAAATATCCTCGGGTGAGGATTAACAACAAAATAAAAGAGTTAAATAACCTATGGGGTACTAACTCCATGCATTATTGATCAACTATGCAAAATGATATTTATAGTAGTGTTTAAGTTATCTAGGGAAGGACTTACACTATGAAGTAAAAAAAAGTAAGCAGAATGTAGAACTGTACATACAGTATATGTAATTAGTCACAGAAAAAAAAAAAAAGACTGGAAGGAAGTCCACCTTCCCAATGATTAGGGTTATCAGACATTTACTTTCTTGCCAGTGGAGTGACTCAGTTGGTCGAGCATCAAAAAGTTGCTGGTTTTATTCCAGGTCAGGCACATACCTGGGTTGCAGGTTTGGTTCCCGGTTGGGGCATATGCAGATTAATGTTTCTCTCTCTGCATGTGAGGATTAGAAATGTATGTTTAAGTTTTCTCTTAACATGACTCTCTTAACAGGAATCATGTCTCCCCTAAAACTCGTATGTTGAGGTCCTAACCCCCAGTATTTCGGGATGTGACTGTTTTTGGAGACAGGGCCTTTAAAGTGGTGATGCGTTAAAATGAGGTCATAGGGTGGGTCCTAATCCAGTATGGACTTAGGGGCTTAAACAACAAAATTTTATTTTCTCATAATTCTGGAGGCCAGAAGTCTGAGATGAAGGTGTGTCACAGGGTTGGTTTCTTTTGAGGCCTCTTTCTCTCCTCAGCTTATAAATGGCTGTCTCCTCCCTGTGTCTTTACATAGTCTTCCCTCTGTGACTGCCAGTGCCCAAATTTCCTCCTCTTATAAGGACACCATAACCTTTCCTCAGCTTTCTAGCAAACCAACCAACAAAGCATTCATTATAATAGCAAAAGTCCAGAAAACAGAAATGTCCATCAACAAGGTTAACTTTGGGTGATGCTACCATTTATACAAGAGAACATGATGAAGCCATAAAAACTATAGAAGATGAGGAAGCTCCTGTGTCTTGATATGGAAAGGTTTCTAAGACATATTGTTAATTAAAAAAGAAAAAAGATATAGAACAATGCAGTCTCTACAAAATGCTAACATTTGTATTTTTAAATTGTATTTGAGAAATACCTCTAGAAGGTGACTCAAAAAACTGGGCTTACGGGTGGAGAGACGCAGCGAGGGAATAGGGATGAGACTTTTTAGTGTATACCCTCCTGAATGCTGACCCACGCGAACGCATTAGCTATTCAAACACTGGTAAAAAATTAAGTCACTTTTTCCATTCTTAAAACAGTCCTCTTCCTAAGGGAGGGTCTTCAGCGAGCAGAGGGCTGGCCAGATCAGTCTATCAGCGATTTTCCTTCATGAGAGACTCAATGAGCCCTTCAATCCTCCCCAGCAGGCTTCCCAGAAGGAGGCTAATGGAGTGACTCCCCTTATTACTCAGAAGCCTGAATCCTCCAAACTCTAAAAGCTGCCAGGAACCAGAAACCCTCTTTCTGCTATCTGCAAGATCTGCCCCCCAGGAACATGAACACGCTTCACTACTGCCTGCCAGCACATTTCCATTATTCTTATGGTTCCAAATATTTGTAGCACAGTATCTGGGCTGTCCATCTATTCTTTGAGGGGAAAGCGCCAACGATCAAGAAGCCAAGAGTGATGTATGCCAACTGTACATGCCTCCCACTCAGGCCGCATATTCCAGTTGCATCAGAGGGCCTGGCCCCACCAGCTCCAACCCGCATTCAGCTGGAGGCAGAATACAGCCAAGGGCCTGGGCCAGGCAGGCAGGAACAAGCTTCAAAGGCCTGAGATACCCAGCTAAGTGTTTTCCTATCCAAATCCTCAAAAACTAACCTGCAAGGTGGATATTACACCTCCTCCCCTTTCTGACAACTCAGGAAACCAGAGGCTGCCTGGGGTTGAAGTGCCGCAAGAAGCCATTTCAGACAGATAAGCATACAAGGCCCACAACCAAGCAGCAGCAGGACCAGATTTCAAATCCTAGAGGCAGGGAAGTGATGAAGAACATGGGAACTGGAGACTGAAAGGCTTGGGTTCAAATCCATATTGTATGAGCACATGGAAGCTGTCCTCCTCTGGAAAATAGGAATAATCATAGGTATCTCATAAGCTTATCAGGATTAAATGGGATAATGTTTCACACAGCACTGAGCACTGTGTCTAGCCCAAGCAAGCCTTTAATAAAAGTTACCTTTAGCCTACTCACAATTAACCTAGGCTTCAGACTCCAAGTCTGGGCCTGCCCCTACAGCACAGACAAACCATCTCTCAAAGTGGGTAGGGGCTTAGCTATCGCCAAATGCTTTGCCTGAGGGATGAAGCACTGAAGGGAGGAGGAGATACCCGGGACCAAAGAGCATAAAAGGGATCTGGCTCAGTCTGCATCTGGAGGACTGTTGCTTAGGGGTGCTCTGGGCTGATTGGGGGAGGCAGAGGATAGGGATCTCACGGACAAGCTGACCTGCCCACGGAAGCTTGCTGAGACAACTGTAGGAATATGAGCAGTTTCCTCTGCGAGCCATGAGTCACAAAGAGACCGGTGAACAGCAAGCCGTGGGGCAAAATCATTACAACTTCCTCCCAGATGCTTCCTGGCACCAGTGGCTTGCATCATTGGTTTCAAAATGAAATTGATCTGAAACCAGGTCTCGTAATCACTCATCCACCTTCTACTCCACCTTCTCACAGCCGGTAAAGTGAAGTAAGTAGATGTATTTCCTGTTCCTGACTGCAGCCTAGCTTCACAAGGCCACAAACCTTGGCCAAGTCCTGAAGGCATGAATGGGCCTGTGTCAAACTCTGTTTGGGGCCAGCTAGTGGGTGCTGATGAGCACATGGGCAACAGTTCACATCTTAAGACTGGAAAACAGAGACCTACTCTCCACCCACATCCGGTACGGTAAACAAAGTCAGTTGACTGCTTCAGGTTCAGTTTCTCCCACAGGAATTCTGAATCACAAAGTCAACGAACCTGATGAAAAGGTAGATATAAATTGATAGCTTTCAGCACTGAGCCTAAATACACAATTCCTCGAATACTGTACTGTTGGGGAAGGGAGTTGATAACCTGAGACTGCTTCTAGAGAAATTAATTTATAAAAACCAGAGTTCTAGGTATCTGCACTGGATAGGAAGACATCCAATGGAACCAGGAGTCCCTGGCCTGTGCTCAAAGCTCCTCTGTAAAGATTGCCCCTGCCAAGCCTGACCTCAGATCCTGAAATGGCACCCCTATAAAACTTGGGCAAGAAGAGTCAAGTCCCTGGGATACTAGAGCTATTGCAGAAAGAAAGCTTTTTATTTATTTATTATTTTAAATTTATTTTTAGAGAGAGGGGGGAAGGCAGAGAGAGAAAGATCGATGATGTGTTCTTCCACCCACTCATGCACCCATTGGTTGATTCTTGTATGTGCCCCGACTGGGGATTGAATCTGTAACCTTAGTGTATCGGCACAATGCTCTAACTAAACCCCCTGGCCAGGGCAAGAAATATGTTTAAATAGACTTACAAGAACTGATGGATACTGGGCTGAGAAGTCATTCCAGGCCTGCTTTAGGTTGGAATGGCCTGGGGCACCTCCAAACTCTCAAGGGAACACCTTGAAGGTGAGGAGCTTATCTTCTCAGTCATGACATAGAGGTACTATAGAGCCCCAATATCCATTCTTACTGAATGAATGTCTTGGCAAAATACAAGAGATAATACCTACCTCATAAGCTTATTGGGAGGATTAAACAGAATGATGTTCACACAGCGCAGAGCACTGTGTCTAGCCCAGAGTAAGCCCTGTGTCATCTTCTCCTCAGGAACTCTGACTGATAGTGTCCTTTCTGAAATAGCAGAGTGCATTCAGGTCTAGAGGAGAAACCTTTCATTTGAAGTTGAACCTGAGAGCTGTAGGTAGTATTCCTCTCCCTGCTTGTTATCTGGCCTACTTTATAATTCCTGAATAACTCATAATTGGCACTTATTGCCAACTAGAGGCCCGATGCATGAAATCTGTGCAAGAGTAGGCCTTCCTTTCCCCTGGCTGCCGGCACCGGCTTCCCTCTGGCATCAGGGACATGGGCTTCCCTTGCAGCCCTGGCTTTGTCTGGAAGGTCGTTTGGTCTAATTAGCACATTATGCTTTTATTATTATAGATAAGTCATTGCAGAGTCTCCAGTAAATGATAATGTATTGTGAAACTGAAAATATTTGCTTATACTGCTCTAAGTGAGAAGTCTTTTGTTTTCATTTCTTTAAATCTTTATTGTTGAAAGTATTATATATGTCCCGCCCTCAAAAATGACCCCCTCCAGCCTGTTCCCACCCAGTGAGAAGTCTTTTTTAAAAAATGTTTTTAGCCCTAGCCAGTTTGGCTCAGTGGATAGAGCGCCAGCCTGAGAACTGAAGGGTCCCAGGTTCTACTCTAGTCAAGGGCACATGCCCTGGTTGTGGACTCGATCCCCAGTAGGAGGCAGCCAATCAATGATTCCCTTTCATCATTGATGTTTCTCTCTCTCTCCCCCTTTCCCTTCCTCTCTGAAATCAATAAAAATATATTTTAAAATAATAATAAATAAATATAAAATAAAAAACGTTTTTATTGATTTTAGAGAGAATAAGGGAGAGGGAGAGATAGAAACATCAATGATGAGAAAGAATCACTGATTGGCTGCCTCCTGCACGTCACAGTGGGGATCGAGCCTGCAACCCAGGCATGTCTCCCCTGGCCAGGAATCAAACCATGACCTCCTGGTTCATAGGATGACACTCAACCCTGGAGCCACACCAGCCAGGCTACGTGAGAAGTCTTTTATAAGGTTTTTAATACACTGCAGAATTTTCAAGATAAAGGAATATGATATATGAAAAATGTCAAAGTGTTTTGATACACTAAAAATAGTGACTTTTCTGAACATAAATGTGTTTGCAATTCCATTTTTGTACACATTGCATGGTGTAATGGTTTGAGAAATAAAAACAAACAAATCACTGGTAATTGCCACCCCCAGGTAGAAAATTTTCTTCTAAAAAACATACAAAACCAAGATTTTAATGTAAAATATTTTCCTATAATTGTATTTTATATCTTGATTAATGAAACACGGAAACAGTGATTTTCAGTTTGGGTCACCTGAGAAACCTATTTTCTTTTATTTATTTCAGAGAGGAAGGGAGAGCGAGAGCGAGAGAGAAAGTGAGAGAGAGAGAGAGAGAGAGAGAGAGAGAAACAATGATGAGAGAATCACTGACTGGCTGCCTCCTGCACATCCCCTCCTGGGGATTGAGCCCGCAACCCGAGCATGTGCCCTTGACCGGAATCGAACCCGAGACCCTTCAGTCCACAGGCCAATGCTCCATCCACTGAGCCAAACCAGCTAGGGCTGAGGAACCTATTTTCGTTTGCTTTTGGAGAAGTCCATTTCCTAAAATAGATACCAATGTGCAAAACCTTTTTGGTAAGTAAAAGTTGCCTGTTATTTACAAAAAAGCAAAATACAACCAGCCATCTCTCTGGGGACAAATGTCCTTCGAGTGATCAACCTTGGCCAGTTTCCCTACTGACCTTTGGGCATTCTGACTGGAAAGGAAGAGTGTTTGAAAGTGTTGTGGCAAAGGGCAGCTTGTGAGGGATGGGGGAGAGACTGTCCAAGAAGTCTCCACCTCGCTTGGTTTAGGGACGTATCTAGCTCATGAAGCGAGCACTTGTCCTTGTAGCGATCACTACCCTGTTAGGGATAAGAAGGTGCAGGGGAAAATTATATAAAATTGCCTTGAAAAAGATTCTGCCGATTTCCTGAGTAAGACTATATAGTATATATAAAAAGGCTCACTTATTAAGAAACACAAATGAAAAGAACAAGTATGTGGAATACTTGGGAAACGGTGCTGCTATATATTGTTAGGGGTGGGGGAGTGCAAACTGGTACAACCTTTCTGAAAATTAAGCCTCAAACAAGCCCTTTGAACCAGGAATTGTGCCCGAAATCATCCCAGATGTCACAAAACCGGAACTGCAAGGATGTTCATGACTGTTGCTTGAACGGTGTATTAAAAAAATTTTTTTAAAGCTTCAACAACTTGACTTTCAACAGAATCCTTAATTATGTGTGCAACAAGTTGTTCAAATGTCTAACCTATAGCCTTAAATGTCATAAAAGAAGACCTATCACTCTGTTGAAGGCGGGGATGGGGACAGGTCACAAAACAGGCATGTATAGTTTATACCATGCACCTGGCAATTATGAAGTATTACTATGTTTATCTTATAGAAGAGAGAGGCAGATGCACAGATTAGATAGATTACACATGGCCCCGAGCGCTGGCACCAGGAAGGCAGACTACTAGCTCTCCCCAGAACCACCCATCTTCCTGGCAAAAAAACAAAAACAAAACAAAACACTAACAACAAAACAAGCTGGCGATGTGCGAGCAGGGCCAGAGGGAAGAGGCCCGTGGGGCAACACCGCAAGCCACGCTGGCAGCCAAGGGGCTCGAGGCCATTTGATTGACAGTGAGCCGAGGGGAGCTAGGTCGCTTAGGCAGCTCCACCTGCCCCGCTAGTGCCCTCCTAGAAGCCAGGTTCTTCTTCCCAAAAGCCAACCCACCACCATGGAAGTGTAAGTGATAATTCATCACCACAAAATCACCGTCTTCCGGGCGCCAAGGAGCCCAGCGCTGTGCTGCAGCTGAAGCGCTCCGTGGATGGGATTCTCCCGCGGTCACCAGCACAGCGATGGCTTTACAGAGATGACCAGCTGCGGGGCCACAGCATGGCCCTGGGAGAGTGCAGCTACACTGGCAGGGGGCCCCCACCTATGCTCTCCTCACCCTGCAACTGGATCTTCCTGCAGATAGAGCAGGCAGGGCAGTTGAGACTCTCGGCTCGGAACCCTTGGAACCCTTATCCGACCCAGCGAAGTAGGAGGGGCAGCTGGACTGCCAGGGAAGGGGGCTGGAGAGCGTGCACAATGGATGCAGGTCCACTCCCTCCGATCAGACACCCTCTACGAAGTCTTGGTTAGGTAAATGGACCTGAAAGATCTATTGAAAGTGTTCACTTGAAAAGGCAAAGGTCCTCTATGGGTGGTGACCTCCATTTTGCTTATTTTCCATAGTAAACATTGGATTTGCAATCAAAATGAGATGTGATTCTCCCCCACAACCCCCACTTGAAAAGCATTTTGGTAACCAGCTGTTAAGGAGAAAGCAATTCTTTCCAGGGGATTCAGTTTTAACTCTCTTTGGAAAGAGCTTCCCTCCTTACCGGTGGGAGCCAGACGACCCTTTCACAAGGGTTGCCTAAGACCATCGGAAAACACATATTGTTTTTGTGATTAATCACTATGCTTTAATTATGTTCAATTTGTAACAATGAAAATACATCCTGCATATCAGGTATTTACATTACGATTCATAAAGGTAGCAAAATTACGGTTATGAAGTAGCAACGAAAATAATTTTATGGTTGGGGGTCACCACAACATGAGGAACTGTATTAAAGGGTCGCGGCATTAGGAAGGTTGAGAACCACTGCTCTAGAGAAACCCAAGCTGGGCACTCAGAGCTTGAAGCACCCACAAACTCAAAGCTGCGCATGAGGTGTGCTATTCGGCTCACTGATTTCTACTTTCAAGAACCAAATCAGAATAGAGTGCTCTCAACCTGGGACATCTGGGATAGCAATTAAGGGTCTGTTGGGTAAAACTGCTGCACACTGGCTGGCCCTGCAGCCTTGAGCAAGTCACTTCATATTTAAGCTGTGTTACAGTAAGCACTCCACAAATATAAGCCCTTACTCATTTCCAGTCTCTAAAATGGGAAAACACACACGTAGGGAGCGGCTGTAAGGTTAAGCCTCAGACTGACCAGTTGGCAAAGCCACAAAGAAGTCCCAGCTTAGAGGGTACAGCCCTCTTAGCATAATTAGGCTTGACCTTAGCTCCCTAGATCTTATCTGGGTAGCTAATGGGCTGAGGGAGATGCAGCAAGTGCTGCCAAAACAAGTAAAACTCACAAGAACATTGTAACTATGGTGACCACTACCTTGTTTACCTCTGGCTATAAAATAAAGGCTCAGTTTGCCCTCTGGATCCCTCTCTGTGGCCTCAGCCAGGCACAGGAAGATCCACCTAGACCAGGGGTGGGCAAACTTTTTGACTCGAGGGCCACAATGGGTTCTTAAACTGGACCGGAGGGCCGGAACAAAAGCATGGATGGAGTGTTTGTGTGAACTAATATAAATTCAAAGTAAACATCATTACATAAAAGGGTACGGTCTTTTTTTTTTTTTTAGTTTTATTCATTTCAAACGGGCCGAATTCGGCCCGTGGGCCGTAGTTTGCCCACGGCTGACCTAGACCCAGCTTATTCTCTTTGTCCTTTCTTCATCCTTCACCGCCCTTCCTCAGGCTTGCGGAACCCATGGCTGAGCTGGCTCGGCGTGCTCTGATGAGGGTCAAACAGGATGTGTTGTGCTTTTAAAGGCACAATTAACACTGGCTGGTGTGGTTCAGTTGGTTGGGTGTCATCCTGTGCACCAAAAGGTTGCCGGTTCAATTCCTGGTCAGGGCACATGCCTGGGTTGTGGATTTGATCCCTGGTAGGGGGAGTGCAGGAGGCAACCAATCAATGTCTGGCTTTCACATCAATGTTTCTCTCTCTCACTCTCAAAAAATAAATACATACATAATTAAGTATTTAAAACCAGGGACAGTAATTTAAAAAGCAAAAAAACAACAACAAACCAATACCCAAAATAGAAAGTGAAGGTCACCCAGAATCCTGATTTAAGCAGAAAGTTAAGAAAAAACAGATCAATTGCACTGGAAATTAAATTCAAAATGCCATGCTTCTTTCATTCATACCTTATTAGTTTTTTTCTTTTAGATCCTCTGTCAAAGAGATACATTAATCCCAGCCACTGTGGCTCAGTAGTTGAGCACTGACCCATGAACCAGGAGGTCATGGTTCGATTCCCAGTCAGGGCACATGCCCGGGTTGCGGGCTCGATCCCCAGTAGGAGCCATGCCGGAGGCAGCCGAGCAACGATCCTCTCTCATCATTCGTGTTTCTATCTCTCTCTCTTCCCTTCCTCTCTGAAATCAATAAAAATAATTTTTAAAAAATAATTTTAAAAAAGTAAAAAAGGATCTTTTAGCATGCTCTCCCTCTGGGGAGCACACCCGCACCATTCCCTTCCCCCTCTTCTTCCCTCACAGGCACACATCTCCTAAACTCTAAGGGACCCCATGAGACTTGCAACCAGAGAAGCAATGGGCACTGGCAGCTCAGGCTACCCCCGGAACCTGTCTCCAAGGCCCCCTTTTCTCTGACTTCCCAGTGAGCCAACGCAGCCGAGCCTAGACTCTCCTGTTGCTTCTTCTATGCTAAGTCCTTCCTTGTTTTCACTATCCTGAGTGTGTTTTTGCTGTGGCCAATAAATGCTTGCTTGCTTTGCTGCAAAAAAAAAAAAGGGGGGGTCCTTTACAAATGCAACAGATGATACATTTGAGAAAATAAAATTAATTCCTTGTTTGAAACTTATCAATGATGTTCCATTGTTCTTAGGATCAAAAACATTATCTTTAATGTGCTCAATCCTTATCTCTGCTGTCTACCCATATTAGTTCTTTTCTAATATTCATCATAATCCCCTTACCACAGGCCCTTTGCACATTCCATTTCCTCTGTATTCCATTTCTCCCTGTATTCCCACTCTAATTTTACCCAGTAACTCCTAACATCCTTCAAATTCAAAAGTTACTTTCTCAGGAAAACTCCCTCAGCCCTCCCAAAGTAGATCAGTTTCCCATTTTAAAAACTCTTCTAGCTCTAAATAACTTTCTTCCATAGAATTCCTTACACTTTATCAGTTTACTTATTAGCAAAATGCTTATCTCCCCTCCTAGTTTCTATAACGTGCAAAGGCAAAGATTGTGTTAAAATTTGCTTATCACTGTATCCCAACACTCAGCACAATGCCTGACACACAGTAGGTATTCAATAATTGTTGAATGAACTATGAAAGTCCTTTGATCTGGCAATTTTGCTTCCAAGAAAGCATCCTAAGGAAATATGCATACAGACTTGTCCAACTGTAATAATACGATTATAACCACCAACACCTAACATTTTATTTACTACAGCGTTTTCTTTTTTGTTGTTTTTACTACATGCGTTTTCATACACTAACTCATTTTTGTTGTTAATCCTCCTCACCTGAGGACAGTTTTTCCATTGATTTTTAGAGAGAGTGGAAGGGATGGAGAGAGGGAGGGAGGGGACAGAGGGGAAGAAGAGAGAGCAAGAGAAAGAGAAAGAACGATATGAGAAAGACACATCAATTAGTTGCCTCCTGCATGCGCCCGACCAAGGCTGGGAATTGAACCTACAACCCAGGTAGGTGCCCTTAATGGGGAATCCAACCCACAACCCTTCGGTGTGTGGGCTGAGGTTCCATTATGCCACACCAGCCAAGGCAACACTAACTCATTTAATCCTCACCACAGTGTTATGAGATCCCCATTATTATCCCTATTTTACAGATGAGAAAAGAGGCATAGAGGTTAAGCAACTTACCCAAGTTTCCACAGCTAGTGAGGGGACACAGTAACTCAGGCAATGTAGCCCTGAACTCCAGCTCAGGCCTCTAGGCATTATAATATGGTTATATTTTGTGCAAATTTCAGTGATAGAAATTTGAAATGGTGCCATAATTATTAAGTCTCACTTTGTATGCAAAGTTTAAAGAAATGCAAATCTCCAAAATTAAGAAAAAGTGTAAAAAGTCTCATAATTTCAAAACTGGAGGGACTAAGTGAATTGTAAGCATCCCCTAGCTCCCTCATCCCACACACATACACTTCACATATGTTCATATGAGACTGTAAGTCTTGAATCATGGAAGTTATGAATTTTTGAGGTTTCTAAGAATGCATATTTTACATCAATGCAACCACCCTGTATAAGACTGTGTATTGCAGTAATATTTGTGTTAGAAAAAACACACACCCAAAAGCCCCTCTTGGGGGGGAGGGAAAAGTAAGACCAGAAAAGAGTATCTTTTTAAAAAATGGAAGTCAGCTTTTATTCAGCACAATGCTTGCTAACTAGATTTTGGGATCTGAAGAAAACTTGAGAAAAAATGCATTTTTGCTTTGACCGAACGTCACATTCTCAAGCTCTCAACACTTAACGAAAATAATACAAGTGCTAATAAATTTGTTACACAAGTAAATTTTTTTACTTTTGGTGATTTCAAATGCTTTTTGAAAGTCAGATAATTAAGACATACAACAATGGTTAGTCTGAAAACTATGATTTTTAAGTGGTACAGTAAACTTATTAAGCTTATAAGAAAAGCTTGTCTTGAAGGTTATTATTCAAACATAAAGGCTTAATTTATCTGGATGGGGTTGAGATGAACAATTCATTCACTCCTCTTTCTACAGCAGTCTTTCCTAATAAGGTGATTCCTGATAGTTGAGAGTTCTAAAAGTCTAAACACTTCACAATTTTTATGGTAAGTCCTCCCCACTCCACATCTGTCAAAGATAAAAATAGGGGTCAGCTATATAAATCACGGTATGCCTACCTCGTAGAAGACCACGGAGCTGTTAAAGGACAAGACAGATGTGTACTTAGCACGCTGGAAAGAAACCTGATTCAGTAAGTAAGAAAAGCTGCAGAGTAATATTCTTGTGCGTAATACAGTTCAATTCTTGTTTTAAGAATTTTGGTGTGCAGCCATACATTTTCATACATTTGTAAAGAAAAAGGTCTACGAGGATTCACATTAAACGGTTCATTGTGCTTATCCTTAGGGAGTAGGACTGAGGAAGAGGAGAACTTTCATGTGTTTATTTCTGTTTGCTTCTATTGAGAGGCAGTGACATTTAGTGGTTAAAGCTCAGGCTGCTTAGATTTGAATCCAAGATCTGCTATTCACTAGCTGTGTGGTCTTGGGCAAGTTACCTAACCTCTCTGGTCTTGGTTTCCTCATCTGTAACGAGAGGGTGATAGTAGTATCTACTTCAAGGGATGCCATGGTGATTAAACAAGCTAACACATCAAATGCTAAGAGCAGTACCTGTTACATAGTAAGTGCTATATATTTGAGTGGAAAACGTGGTTTTTACAGTGAACACATACTTATGTATTATCGTAAAATCCCAACCACCCAACCCTACATAAACAATATAAAATAGTATACAAGGAAGGGAGTAGGATGAAAATAAAAAGCTCCCTAGGCAATTTTAACACTCAGTCAAGCTTGCAAATTACTGACTCAGAGGCCAAAGGCAGGGGCAAACCAGTTAAGAATGTGGTTGAGTCCCAGATGGGGCATGCAGGAGAATTCTGGAAGCGGAAAAAGACAAGAAAATAACAGGTCTTGAAGCCCCGGTGGGAAGCCCCAGCTGAAGCCGACTCCACAAGGAGAGGGCAGGGCGTGGGGCCTGGAGTCTTGTTCTGACTTGTATGCGGGGAGCCCACAAGTAGCTGTCTTTTCTCTCTGCCTGAAGCTACAACAAGACAGGGCTCGTTGAGAAAAGGCAGCCAGCCTGAGCAAGACACCCAGGCTGGCAGCTGAGCACTCCAGCCCTCTCACTGACTGACCCATGACCAGCAGTCCACCTCCCGGTAGCTCAGGGCCAGGGGGCATTTCCCACATAGGACGCTAGAACCTAAAGGCTGATGCTTGCGTGTGCCTTGACCGAAGACTGAACCTTGGCGTACTGGGACCACACTCTGACCAACTGAGCCACCCAGCCAGGGCCACATGCTCTCTTGTACACAATTCATTTAGGAGCAAAGACTTCCTAAAGGTAATGTGAGATGCGGAGGTCGGAACCCCTGGGCAAGATCAATTTACTTCTAGTCTTCAACTCCAGTTTAAGGTTTCTTAGTAAGAGAGATGTCATTCCGAACTGATCTTACGCACTCTTAAACAAGCAGAAGTGGGTTACTGAGATTGAGGGTGAAGAGGGAAGCCTGGGATGGTGCGTCCTCAGCCCCATCTCCCCATCTAGCCCTTGAGATGCTTCAGAGTCCGGGGGGGAGACCAGATCTCTCCTCCCTAGGGTTGTGTGTAGCCTAGAGATACTCGGCTTGTGGGGGTAGCAGCCCTCAGCCCTCCCACCTACTGGCTGTGTAGTCCTGGCTGTGAGCTTCCCCTCAAAAGTCAGGCAGTGACAGAGCCAGTTGTGAGTTCAAAGATGGGGTGAAGGGAGAGAGCAAGGTGTGCATTTAACTTTCTTTCCACGGGTTCACTGAGCAAGCAGTGGGACCCTAGCATGCTGATGCTCAGCGGGACCAGGGCCACAGCAGCCGGAGGGGATTCTGCCAGCTTGAGGGATTTTGCAGCCCACTCGTGTTCTAGGTAACCCAGAAGGGCAAGGGTACCCAGATATGGCCGGAGGAGTAGGGGCAGGGCAGAGTACATCAAGCTCCTCCACTCAGAGCAAGGTGGGGGGAGGGTCTTGGTGCTTTTTTAGAACACCAGAAGCAGATTCTCTGCTGAGAATGTCAGTGTGAGGCTATCAGGCCTGGGTCCTGAGCCCTCCCTACCAGCCTTACATCCTAAAAGGCAGGCCAGGGATCCTGGATAGAAATGCCCCCTCCCCCCCAACTCCAGCTCCTGGTGATTAACAGAGGCCTGTGGAGGGGACAGGAATTCAAAGCTCTTAGGTCAGAAGTTAACTATTTCCAATCTTCCTCCAGCTTGGCTGGGGCCAGAGACTCACACCCTCTTTCCCTCTCTCACCCCGACTCCCAAATGGTGAGTACCTCACACTTAGAGTCCAACCTGGGCTCAAACCCTAACTCCACAATTTACTACCTGGGTGACCTTGGATAAGCTACAAAGTTAAAAGCCTAGGTTTCCTATCCAGTTTAATGGGGCCAATTCCACCCCGCTCACGGGGCTTTCAGGAGGATTAAAGGGGCTTATTACATAAAGTACACAGTGTAGTTTCTGGAACTCAGTTAGCTCTTGGCAAATGGTACTTAGGTTGTGTTTTTGTTTCGTTTTGTTTGAAAATCCGTCCTCATCAGCCCGGCTGCCTGGGTTGGCAATGCCCAGTAACTAAATGAAATGAGGGGGAAAATTCAACTGAGGCTGACAACATCCTTGCCCTCGGGTCTGGGAAAAGGGAGGTTGAGAAGGGATGCAGGCGGTGGGGCCCAGTGTCTTGGCTCAAGGGGAGACTTCAGAGCCTCTGGCCTCCATGGGGGCACAACTGGGACTTCAGCCCCCTGTCCTGCCTTTCCAGAACACCTTGCAACCTCTGTTCTAAGGGGATACCAATTCCAAGCTGGACCGGACCCTGCCTACTTCTTTTGCCTCTCCCCACCTTACACTCCATGGACCAGCCAGGGACACGTATTTAAGTTCCTAGAACCCATATGCTGTTCCCCTGCCAGGAACACTCACTCCCTCTCATGCCCCAACTCTCTTGCATTAAGTCTTCCTCAGACTCCAGCTTGGTCACCACTTCCTCCAGGTTCCCCCAAGAACATGTCAGCAGCCATTCCTATGTGACTGAATTTTTTCTCTCCCACCTCCCACTCAGTCATATATGTATATAAATAATACACACACACACACACACACGCTCACATTCATGTAAATAACTTAATTTGTCTGTCTCCCTCCACTGACAGATAAGTAGTTCATGAAGTCTGAGTTTTTTTCATGTTTTGTTCACCAATGTATCCCCGGCACCTAAAACAGTACCTGGAACTTAGTAGGTACTCAATAAGTATTTGCTGAACAAAGGATTCACTATTAAAATCGCCTGGTGACTGCCCTGGCCAGTGTGCTCACTGGTTACAGAGTTGGCCTAAACACCGCGGGGTTAGATTCCGGTCAAGAGCATGTACCTGGGTTGCAGGTCCGATCCCCTGGTGTGTGGAAGGCAACCAATCGATGTCTCTCTCACACTCTGACGTTTCTTGCTCTCTTTCCCACTTCTACTCTCTCTAAAAAAAAAAAAAAAAATCAAGGGAAAAATATCCTTGGGTGAGGATTAACAAAAAACAAATAAAATTGCCTGGTGACTGCTTCCTCCTCTAATCAGAGGAGCCCACTGAGGTTAAGGAGCTGTGGGTCTTGCTTACTTATGAACATCTAGCACCCTGTGGGTGGGTGTTCAGACATCTGTTGGCTGAATGACCACTCAACTTGGCTTTTGATCTCAGATACTTCACTGCCTGTGTATTGAGGGAGGAGCTGGACTTGACCACCTTTGTCATAGGAGGAGTCTGCTGCCCACCCACACACTGGCCAGGATAACAATCTTCACCCAGGAAAAAGACCTCACCTAAGGAATTCAGGGTCCTTTTGAGATTTCCTTTCTACTTTGGGGGAAAATACACGCATTAGCTTAAGGGCAAAAAAAAAAAAAAGATAAAGATTTCTCCCCCAAGATAAAGGAAGCTACCAAGCACATAATAACGACTTGTCTCTTAGCATAAGGCCAGATAAGAAGCAACACAGGATGGGTCTGGCAAGGAGACTGTTGGGGGAGGGCAGGTGGCTGAATCCAGAAGAGACTCAGCTACTTCAAGACAGAGAAAAGCTGACTTCTCAGGACACGGTCACAGTACCGTGAGTCTGTTAACCCAGCAATTATGCTCCCAGGTATGTAGCTAACAGATCCTGTTTATAGTTTCACCAAAAGTCTTGAACAATAGTATTCACAGTAGCACCAGTTATTATAGCCAAAAAAAGGGGAAACTCCTCAATCGCTGGTCAACAGAACTGTGGACAGTCACATAATGACTACTGTATGATCACCTTTGTCATACGAGGAGTCTGCTGCTCAAATACTCAATTCCCAAATGCTATACTGAGTATTTCAGCCACATGAGAATCAACTACAGCCACATCCAGACTATGCAAGAATCTCACATACGCAGTCAAGAAGCTGGATCCAAGAGGATATTCTCTATGGTTCTTCTACATAAGTCCAAATACAGGCAAATTAAATTATCTTATTAGAATCAGGATAATGGCTTTCTTGGGAGGCAGGTAGAGAGAGACTGGAAAGGAAGGGGTATCTGAGGTGCTTGTAATGCTGTTTCTTGAGCTGGGTACTAGGTACATGGGTGTTTTCCGTGAAGTTCATCAAGCACTTTCCTCTACATGTTATTCTTCAATAACAGTGGTTCTCTGAATAGAGCAGTGGTTCTCAACCTTCCTAATGTCTCGACCCTTTAATACAGTTCCTCATGTTGTGGTGACCCCCAACCATAAAATTATTTTCGTTGCTACTTCATAACTGTAATTTTGCTAGTTATGAATCGTAATGTAAATATCTGATATGCAGGATGTATTTTCATTGTTACATATTGAACATAATTAAAGCATAGTGATTAGTCACAAAAACAATATGTAATTATATATGTGTTTTCCGATGGTCTTAGGCGACCCCTGTGAAAGGGTCATTCGAGCCCCAAAGGGGTCGAGACCCACAGGTTGAGAACCGCTGAAATAGAGCCATTTCAGTCTCAGAACCCAAGTTTCAACTGATTTGGGCAGGGGAAGCCCTTCTCTCCCTCCTTTTCCATCACTCTCCAAATGCTTTGCAGAGCTAGTTTTTAGCCCTAGAAACTCATTGCTCATCATAAGCCATGCCTTTCTCACACAGCAGAGTTGTGGGCGCCCTGCACTGGGTAACCTAGGAACAGTGCCTTGTGAGGAGGTGGGAAGGGAGTCTAGAGATTTGAGACCTGCTCCCCAGGCACAAGCTAACAGCGATGTGCAACAGGCTTTGGTAACCAACCCTACTCTGCTGCCGAACCAGCTTGAAGCCTCAATTCCCAAATACTCATTCATCAGAGGCAGATTTTTCAGGCACTGCAGAATCCCTCTGGGTTTCGATCCTGGCCGTACTGCTGACTGCCCCAGTGACCTCATGTCAAGTTCCTTATCCCCATCCTACACTAAGGGGAAAATACCGTCACCTGCTCTGCAAGGCAGTCAGTCACAAGCACAAAAATAACTAACTTTAGACTGTAAGTTCCCAGAAGGCAGGGACTTCGTTTTGTTCATTGCTATATCGCTGCAGTTCTAGAACAGTGTCTGATACATGCAGATGCTAAATATATGTTTACTGAAAGAATAAAATCTAACTAGAGGCCAAATAATCATCAAATAGAGGGCACAGCCCAGAATGGGGGCTCTGAAACATAAGGCAATTTTTACACAAGTTGAAATAAGCAAAACCATCTTGAAGTTAACTCATGTTCAGTCAGATTTATTACGAACTTTGAAATTATCGAAACGCTGAGTAAGGGGGAGCTGAACCTGCTGAGGGACCACATGAAGTACTGAATTTCTTGTACTATAAGCTGCCTCTCAATTGTTCACCATTAAGGATGTATAGACCGCTTTAGGTCACTCACTTTTAATCACTGCACTAATATGCAAGTCCTTCCTCCCACCTCTCCTTTGTCTTTGCTTGCAGACCACACTTGAAGGAAAGCAGACGCCACACTGTGGGGCTGAGGTAGAGAACATTCCTGCTCTATCTCCATTTCATCCACCTCCCACTTTCTGGCAGTAAAAAAAAAAAATGCCAGGGGACTTGGGAGTCAGAAACTGCCATTCAAGTCCCAGCTGGTTACTGCAGTGATGATGTTAGTGAAGCCATAAATACTCAGGTTTCACCTGTAAAATGGGCAGACCCTTCATAAGAGTGTCATGATTCATGCAAATACCCACTGGGCATCCTACTTAACAGGTCCTGGGCATAACCCTACAGGTAAAAGTCATGTCTGTGATGCTCAAGGAAGCTTGCGAGCTATTTAACCAAGCAAATTAAATTCATTAAGCTGTTCCTCCATTTCTCCACCTTTTAAAACCTCCAGAAGGGCTGGGCTAAGGCTTTCTGAAGTCCCAACTCAGCTTGGGAGCTGAAGTAGTTTAATATTTACCTTACCAGCTTCAAGAGAACGTCAGGGGGATTAAGCAAGCTCAGGGTTGTGGAAATGCTTTGAAGAGGAAAGTGCACATACAAACAAGGTATTAATTATATCAGATAATTTCTTTGAGCTCAACTTCATAGACACCTGTGATATTCATAACCCAGGGGAGAACAACAGGGGCAGTTGTTCCTTGGCAATATGGAAACTGTTGTCTGCTTGGCCAGACTTGAGAGTGTGTATGTCCCCTCAGGATAACCCTTTCAGCTGGGCTGGACCCACCCTGTGTACTGAGGATGGGGAGCTGGGGTAGAGGTAGGGAGGTAGAAAGGTGCCAGCAGCTGACGACTAAGGGGAGAAACACCAATATTTTTTGCTGGGGCATCCTAATTGAAGGGGACCAATTGGGCCCAGACACTTATTTTTACTTTAAATAAGGCGGCAGCCTATCTCACGGGAAGACTGCTCTAAGAACTAGTCGTGTTGCAGGGAGGCGCAAAGTTAGCCAAGCGTATGAACGCCCCCCTCACGCCCCCGCTTTGTTTTATATCCCAGGTGCGCTCCTGGCAGGAACCCACCCTTTTCACAATCATAAACCACACATCCGAGAAAGCGGAATTTTCTCAAAAGGTTTAAAATGCCTGATGTCACCAGGAAACACTCACCAAGCAGACCATGAAATCGAAAACCAGATCACCGCTTCCCCCCAACAACCTCAAGCTTTAGTGAAGTGACAGCTAATCTGATATTTCTTGCTTCAGTAAGAAAGATAAGGCAGTCGGCACTCAAAGCCACAGCTTGCTCTCCCAGAACTTAGTCAAAGGACTTGACAATGAGGGGGAGGGGTACAGATTTGGCCAGCGCTCAGGTTAGCAATAAGGCTTCCTCGGGGAGCCAGAATTGGATTTGGGGCTCGGCCCAAGTTAACATTTTTACAGGTTGCCTGAGCTGCAGCTTGTTAGCTAGTCAGTAATAAACCCCTGCACAAGAATTTAAAGTTTATGAGGCATGGCCTCTTAATGCCTCTCCTCTGCTCCCTACAGCCAAGAGTTTAAGGAGCTTGGCCTAGCCTGAGTGTTAATTGTTTTTGTCAATCCGCAGTTATTTTGGAAAAGAGGGTGGAGGAAAGGCTTCCACAGGCTCAAGGCCTCCAATCCTCTTTTGCAGAAACAAAAGAGAGCCATTCTGTCCCCTAAGCACAGGCACCCCCCACGTTAAAGCTGTGGGGTGAGGGGTATGCTGATGGGGGCTGAGAAAAATGCTAGGTGGCAGCGTTTAATTGTTTTGAAAACCAAGTAAACTATAGATCCCCTCCCAAGAAAAATGCATACAGCAGTTCTTAAACAATGCTACAGGTTAATAGTCCTCCGGAACTGCACTCAAGGATCCTGAGTTACACCACTTTTTAAGAACTTGGGTTTGGTCCAGCGGAGAAGCCACAACCCCCTCCTCCGCGTGGAGGAAAGGAGACCCCCTTGAGCCTGCAGCTGCCTGGGTCTCAGAACACACTGGTCCTCCACACAAAGTGATCCCCACCCCCACTCTCAAGTTTTTGAAATAAAGGGGGTAAACAAGTAATTGGGAGGTCAAAAATGTGCTTTGATCTCCCATCCACCGCCCCCTTCAGCTCAGGACTTTCAAGCTTGGGACCCCCCCACTCCCCAAGTGCCCTACCATTCCAGTCCCAAGGCACTGGAGGTGCGGGAGTGTCCCCGTTGCGTGATGGCCCAAGCCCAGGTGTGCCAGCCCCAGTTTCCAGGCAGGCAGCAGGGGCGCAGACCCTCCGGGAAGGGCAGGGTTAAGAGTGCATTCCAGCTGCCGGGGAAGAAGGGGGGCGGGGGAGGAGAGCGCGAAGAAGAGAAACAGACCCGGTCTGTCTGTCGGAGACACAAAGCACCGTACACAAAGGGGCCCGAGAGGGGCGAAGGGGGCTGCCCCGGGCACGGTTCATCCCCACACCTGCGCGGGGGCTGGGGGAAGAATGCGGACGGCACATTCCTCCGCTGGGGCCAGCGGGGGAGCCTCCCACAGACCCGCTGGGTGAGGAGCTCAGCCGCCTGGTTAGCAGCCGCAGCGGGGCAAGGAGGACCTGGACCTCAGAGGACGCTACGCTCTCCGGTCTTCCCCGTCAACTGCTCACCTACACCCCGGCCCCCAAGATGCTTTCTGCGCCTCCCCCTACCTGAGGCGGCGCCAGAAGTCCCCCGCCCCAGTCTGGAGACCCCTCGCGCGGGCCACACCGGAGCGGACCACGTGCGGTTTCCACTCGCCCCGTAGATGCACGGGGCGGGCTCCTGGAGGATCTTACCTCTCCCCGGAGCCTGGCCCGGCTCCAGCTCCGCTCCTCCCGCCTCCAAGGTCACTTCAGCACCCCCGGGGTCCGCCCGGCACGGCTCGGAGGCCGCGCACGGCAGCCAGCAAACCTACGCCAAGGGAAGAGCGGGGAAAGAGGAAGGTCGGGTGGGTCACAGGCGTGCCCGGCCCCGCACACCCATCTCCGGATTACTAACGGGGCTTCGGGGCTTATAGGAGCCCAGCCACCCCGACGCCATCCCCGACGCCACCGCATGCGGACCCGCCCGCCCTCCGGGGAGCGTCTGGCGGGGCAAGGGCGAGGCAATTGGGTACCTGAAGTAGGAGGAAGAGGTGGAAGAGGAGGGACGCGAGAGACCCACTAGGGAGCCCCATTGCTGGAGAGAGAGAGGTGAGGACGCTGCCCCAACAGCGTGCAGCCGCTCTGCTAAGCTCTCCGCGCCGCTTTGAGCTCCGTAGTCTCGGGAGCAGCGGAAGGAGGCCAGGTGAGAGCCGGTGTGTGCTGATTGGCCCGGCGCCGCGAGGTCCCGCCTCCCTCGCAGGTGGGGCGGTGGCTGGCGGGGTCCTGGCACCTTCGAAGCCTCTTGAAACCCCTCCTAGCCTCCCTCCGGCGTTCTCTCGGCTTTTCTGGAGCTGCTCCCGGCAGAGACTCAGCTGTCTCACAGGTTCTGGGTTCGAGGGGGAAAAAGCAGAACAAAAATTCCACCCCACTCTTCAGCCTCCCCAGCAAGCAAAGAAAAATGTTTCTGGGTCTTGCGGCTATAGCTGAAAAAAGTGGAGAGGCATTCGAACCTGACCCGAAACAGAGGCGCCCCATTCATGCCCCCCCCCCTCAAGGTGCTGTGACCCAAAGCTTTGATGGAGGCGGGTGTGTCCGCCCCACGCCCGGCTACAGCCGAGTCTGCCCCTGCCTCTTTCTCCACCTCCCACGCCAGCCCACTCGGAGGGTTTAAAACGCAGTGAGTGGCGAGGAACCGCGTTACAAAATCTGCAGAAAACCCATTGCACAGCAGAACCGATGGAGCCTGGGAGAGATGTTCCCAGCGTTCGGAAGTCACGGTGGCGTCAAAGGGCACAAGGTAAAGGAGTGGTTATTAGCCTCATCGTCTCCAGCAACACCCTCCACTCCCATAAAACATAACACCTTCTCAACTTAAATAAAGGCATTTTTTTAAATGCGGCTCTTTTTATTGGTCTTTAATACTGAATAGAACCTAAGCAAAAACTGCTTGCTGCCTAAAGCAGGCTTGCTGCGAGCCCTCCTTGAACACAGCTCTGGGAGATGTGCGCGGACCTGAAGTGCTTTTCTCTTCTCGGCTCACAGGGGGCCCTGGACACAGAAACTGTGCCGAGAATCGCTGCGCCCTACACGCCCTCTCCCCACCCTCTTGTTCCCTGAAGTCTCTCCCTTTTCTTCCTCCTCTCCAGCACAGATTTAGGGGTTTCGGGAGGAGATTCGAGTCTTTGCCCTCCCTCCCCCCAGGGCTGAGGTGGTGGTTTAGTCCTTCCCACCATCAGGCCTGCAGCAGGCTAAAAGGAGGACGGATTGCTTTGCGACCCTGACAGTCCTTTCTCTACCTGAGCATTGGCTCTGGGGCGCACCGCCCGCCTTCCCGCATGCGTTGCACCACTTACTATAAGCGCTGTGGCCTCAAGCAAGTGAATTGCCCCTTCTGAGCCACAGTTCTGCAAACGTCAGATGGGCCTATTACATCTGCCATCCACCGTCCTAGGAGATTAAGTGAGCTAATGCATACCGACGAGGATTAAATCAGCACCTTTAAAACGCTAAACTCAGTACCTGGCACCGAGCAAGTGCCCAAATGGTTCCTGGTATTACTTCAACATCCGGCTCATTCGTCCTCCTCCTCCGCCTCTCGAGCCCTTTCTCTCCTCTGTAGCACCCTTACATCCCCCCAACTAAGAGAATGAGAAACGCTGTAATCCTTCAATTTCACGGCTCACGGTTCAGCGAGCAATTGGCCTCCGATATCACCGGAGCGCTGGGTCATCCGGCCCATGGTCCCTCGGGTGGAGTTGGGGACCAGGGGTAGATAAAGCTCAATATAAACTGGAGGCTCGCTGAACTCTGCACCTCCCTCGCCTCGCTCTCCCGCAGGGGTCGCTTTCCGGGCGGGAGGAGAGGTAGATACCCGCGCGGGATGGGGCGGGGCGGGGGGTGGGGGGACCACTGGGCGGGGCAGGGCCCAGAATGTACCCTAGGGCCCCGCCTACCCTCGCCTCACAGGTTCCCCTTCCCCAGTCAGGAGCCAGATGAAGCCATTAGGCGGACAGTTAAACACAAACGAGCCCGGGGATACAGGTCCTAATTAAGTAAACACCCGGCTGGAGGGTTGTTGGGCGCACTCATTTCCGCCTCCTTCTCGGGCGCTCAGCATTCCGGGCGGAGGCGGGAGAGGAGAAATTGAGAGTCAGCTCTTCCGCCCGCAGCTTGGACCACACTGCGGTCTTCTCCGTAGCTCCCTTGTCTATCGTTTGTTCATTCATTCATTCATTCATTCATTCATTCATTAAACAATTGCTTGCTTTGTGCCAATCACTAAGGATACAATAGTGAACTAAACAAACAACCCTGCACCCTTGGACCTTCCATCCAAGAGTGTGGGGCATTGAGGAAAATAATTAAGTAAATATATATAATGTTAGATAACATGCGCTGTGTAGAAGAATAAGAACAGAATGGGAATATCCAATTCATGGGACAGAAGATAGGGTTGGAAATTGTAAATAAAGTGTTCGGGTAAGGGTGTAGCAGAAGACAGAATCCAGCTTGGTTGGGGGGTGGGGCGGTTCAAGTCTTAGTGAAAGGGTAGAGGAATGGTCAGGGAACCAACAGGGGTGTTGAGTGACAGCAGAAAGGCATTACAACTCTGAGGACTGAAGGACAAAAAGAGGTAATGGTATCTTTGGAAGTTGGAGCTGAGGAAGAGCTGGAGAGTGAGAATCACCCTTCCAAATGCGTCTGTGGTCCCAGAGAGGTAGGGCCACTGCCCAGAGCAGAGCAGGGAAGAGTAGGGGAAATACCCATGCATTGGTTTCCTTCTGCCCTTCATCTCCTGCCAGTGCCTCCAATGGTCCAAACCCAGCCAGAAACCTGAGGACAAGAAAGCCCGCCCAGGTGGTGGGGTCTTTAGGTGTCATTCTCCCCAGGCACATAGAAGGGCAGAGAAGGGCAGAAAATAGATGAGGGGCAGATGAGCAATCAGGAAGCCCAGAGGCCTCACTGAGAAATGGACAGTTGGCCCTGGGGTAGTTCAGTTGGTGAGAGTGTCATCCAAAGGCCAAGGTTGTGGGTTTGATCCCTGGTGAGGGCACATACAAGAAGCAACAAATGAATGCATAAATAAGTGGAACAACAAATCCATGTTTCTCTCTCTCTCTCTCTCTCTCCCCTGAGAAAGCAAAAAGGCAAGTTACACTAAGGATATCTGAAGAAAGAGTATTCCAGCTAAAGAAAACAGGCAAAGGCCCCAAGACAGTGGATAAATTACTTGGGACAGAAACATAAACAAACAAAAAGCCCCTGTGGCTGGAGTAGAGCCAGTCAGTAAGAAATTATTTAGAGTTGGGAGGGCGGGGAGCAAATCTTGTAGAGCCTCATAGACCATGGTAAGACAAGGCAGAAATTCCAAGACTAGCTAAGAACCCAAGGACCACCACCCAGAAACCAGCTGGCACCGAAAAAATCCAAGATGGCACCTGACCTTTCACTAACTTTTCTTCACTAGCATAGTTAAAATCACGCCCAGGGGTGTAGATTTAACATTAAAATGAGACATGTGATGCATGGATAGGCATGTTCCAAACATGTTTAGGAACTGTGCATGCTCCCTTAGAAATCCAAGAACTCTCTAACCCTTTCCCAGGAATCCCCACCCCTAAACCCACCTACCCTCCTCCCCCACCTCAGACCCTTTCATATTTTCCTAATTCCCCAGAATCAGGGAGAAGGAATCATTAGGCATTTGATTATTTCCACTCCTTGGCCAAAGAATAGTTTCTGACTTGCTTTGTCAAATACTATCTTGTCCTATTGATGTGGGCAGAATGACTATGATTTGGGGGTCTCTGACCAGCAGGGGTTAGTGACAGATGTACTTAATACCACTGAACTGTATGTTTTATGTATTCTACCACAATTTTTAAAAAATTACCAAAAAAAAAGCCCTGGCCAGTTTTCTCAGTGGTTAGAACATCAATTCCCAGTTGTAGGCTTGGCCATGGTGGAGGTGCATGAAGGAGGAAGCTAATTGATGTGTCTCTCTTACATTGATGTTTCTCTCTCTCTCCTCCCCACCTCCACTCTTTCTAAAAAAAATTCAATGGAAAAAATATCCTTAAGTGGGGATTTAAAAAAAAAAGAGAGAAAAAAAAAAGGAGTGATCAGATTCTGGGTATATTTTGAAGGTATTGACAGTAAGATTGTAAAGGATTGGGGATATGGAGTGTGAGAGGCAGATCGGGTCAAGGATGACTTCAGGCTTTTGGGCCTCAGCAACCACCAGGATGGCAATGCCATTTCCTGAGATGGGAAGGTACATGTAATAGACACTCTCATGGCATCACTCAGATCCCCTGGGATCCCTTTGCTTATTTCTGCTCACCTTGGCTTCTTTGTGCTGATTCTCCTAGCAGCCAGCCCCTGTGGCTCTCTTCAGAGGTCTATCCTCATGCTGTTGGAGTCCCCTTGCCCTTGCAAGGAAGTGCCCAGGAGTTCACGTTCCCAGCCCTTAGCCAATGACCAACTCTCTTTCCCCCAAACAAGCTCCCAGTGGTAACCTACCCCCAGCATCCCCTGGATCAGGCTGAAGCTTCCCTCCAGGGACTTGCTCTGAAATCACATCTTTGCCCAGCCTCTTACCCTTCTTATCCCGTTTCTCCCATTCCTTTATCTGTTGGGAGCTCTTCCTTAATAAGTCATTCAGACACATGAGTCCTTGTCTCAGGGTCTGCTTCTTGGAGGCCTATTGCAGGCAGAGCAAGTTTGGGATTGGGGAAGGTCCAGACTTGAATTTGGGGCAGGTTTAACATGCTGGGGTTGTGGGCTCCATCCCCAGTGAGGGCACGCAGGAGGAGGCAGCCGATTGATCCATGATTCTCTCATCATTGATGTTTCTCTCCTTCTCCCTTCCTCTCTCTGAAATCAATAAAAACATATTTAAAAATATATATATATAACTTCTCCAGATTTCCCCAGAGCACCCAACCAGGGAAGGGCTGTGGCATGGAAATTAGGGTCAGCAACCCGGAGACTGAACCTTTTCCTCTGGAGACAACTGCCTGATTGCCTGGGGTGAGTTATTTCATTTCTCAAGCCCTCTGGAGCCAGTCATTCCTGTTTGATGGGTGATAATGAGAATTATCCCAAACTGAACTCCTGACCTTCCCCCACAAACCTGCTCCTCCTGCCATCTTTTCATCTCAGAGAAACGCAATTGCAGGCTTCCTCTTTCACTCTCTGGCTCGTCTTCTGCCGCTTGCTCCCTCTGCTTCTCCTACACCGGCCTACCTGTGGTTCTCCCACACACCAGGCACGGGTCTGCCTCCAGCCCTTTGCACTTGCAGTTTCCTTGCCTGGATCACCCTTCCCCAGGAGTCCCCCTGCCTCTCCCTCACTCCTTCAGGTCTTGCGGCTCCTCAGAGAGGCCTTTCCCAACCTCCTGCATAGATGGCACTCTCCTATCACCCCCTATCTCCAAGTTACCCTATTTTTTGTTTTTTAATTAAATCTTTATTATTGAAATGATTACATATGTCCTTTTTTTTTTTTTTACCCCACTGACCCCTTCTAGCCCGCCTCCACCTCTGCTTTATTTTTTTTCATAGCATTTATCATACTCTGATTTATTAGTACATATGTACTTTTTTAAAAAAAATATGTATTTTTATTGATTTCAGAGAGGAAGAGGGAGGGAAAAAGAGTTGGAAACATCAATGATGAGAGAGAATCATTGATTGGCTGGCTCCTGCCCATCCCCTACTGGGGATAAAGCCCACAATCCAGGCATGTGCCCTTGACTGGAATCAAACCTGGGACCCTTCAGTCCGCAGGCTGACGCTCTATCCACTGAGCCAAACCAGCTAGGGCAGTGGTCGGCAAACTTCGGCCCCTTGAGTGTGGCTCTTCCACAAAATACCACGTGCGGGCACGCACATACAGTGCAATTGAAACTTCGTGGCCACACTCAAGGGGCCAAAGAGCTGCATGTGGCTCGCGAACCGCAGTTTGCCGACCACTGAGCTAGGGCCATGTACTTTTTTTTTGAGAGGCAATATACAGTAATGATTAAGAGCAAGGGCTCTGGAGTCACAATGTCCGACATTGGATCCTGAATCCAGCTCTTCTGAGCTGTGAGACCTTGGGCAAGTGGCTTTCAACTCCCTAGTGCCTCAGGATCCTCATGGGGAAAAGTGGGATAAGCATAACAATCCCTTCCTCATGGTTATGCGTTAATATGTATAAAGCCCTTTAGGACATAGTAAACATAAGTGTTCATTAAATTGCATTTCCTATTTCTCTCCCCTATGGAGGGAATCTTATGTGAGAGGCAGGGATTTTTGTCTGCTTTGTTCACTGCTGTACCTGATGTACAGACCAGCCTGGCATTAAATAGATACTAAAATATTTATAGAATGAATGAAATCAACAAGATAATAACTGTCTAGCATTTGGCAGGGTGCTAGATGCATAGAAGCAAAATCGATGTGGGTTTCTTGCCCCATCTCACAGAACTGAGATGAGAAAGGATTTTGCAAAGTTTCATACAAGTAATACAAGTCCCCCGTCTCTCCCTCACTCCTTCAGGTCTTGCGGCTACTATCATTTTCGGAGCACGCACTGGATTCAGACTCTGTGTTAGGTACTCTCATGCATGATCTCATTCTAATCCCCACAACTTACACAGCAGTTCATATTCCCTTTCCACAGACAAGAAAACTGAGGCCACACAGCTATAACAGAGGCAAAATGACAGTATAACCCAATTCTGTCTCACTCCACAATTCATTGCCTGAATCAGTTGCCAACCTACTACCCACCAATATGTGCTAGAAGAATTAATTTGGGGAGCAGATATTAGGAAGAATTCCATATCAGATCCTTTTCTCTTAAGAACCTCTTAAACATATTTGCCTCCAGGCCAAGGTTAAATTCTGAGTCCTCAAGAAACATTTAGAAAGAGCTTTTCTACCCATTTTTGGTAGCAAGTTTCCCAGAACTTCACTCCCACACTGTACACTATGGGGATGTATCCCAAAGACAAGTGGGTATTTTTCAGTCTTTTCTAGGAAACAGCCTTAAAACTGGGTGAGGTCCTATTTCCTGCCTCTCCTTCTCCTGTCCAGTGCTCTGCACAAATGATTCCAGTTTTACTTCCTTATGTCTGTTCCTGAGCTTTCTGGGACTCTCACTGTTTTTTAAATATATTTTTTATTGATTTCAGAGAGGAAGGGAGAGGGAGAGAGAGATAGAAACATCAATGATGAAAAAGAATCATTGATCAGCTGTCTCTTGCATGCCCCACACATGAGCCCATATGTGCCCTGAATGGGAATCGAACCATGACCTCCTGGTTCATAGGTCGATGCTCAACCACTGAGCACACTGGCCGGGCTGGGACTCTCACTTTTGAATCCTTAAAGTACTGAGGCAGCTGATCCCCATTGAGAAACCTAACACACATACTGTACATCCCTTTCCCCTGAGTCTCAGGCAGGGCGGTGATGCCTTCAGCACTGGTGAATTTTTGCCAAGGCCTGAGCTGTCAGTTTCCGGAGATCAGAGGCCAAGTATTTATGTATGTGTGTATATTGAGGGCATAGAACCGATCAATCAATAAGCACTCATGAAGCCCTGAATCCCTGTGGTTGGCTAAGGTCTAGAAACTTTAACAACTGTAAGGCCAAAAAGGGACCTGAAAGAAAATAATAATCTTCTATAATAATAAAAGCGTAATATGCTAATTAGACCTGATGTCCTTCTGGATGACCTTCCAGATAAAGCGGGGGCTGTAAGGGAAGCCCGGGTCCAGGTGCCAGAGGGAAGCTGAGGGAAGAAAGGGCTACTCTTGCATGAATTTCGTGCATTGGGCCTCTAGTAATATCATGTAATTCAATTAATGAAATTTAATTTAATTTGATCAATGCTATTTAATTCAATCAACTATATTTACCTAGCTTCTGACTGTCCTGCCTCAATTCTAATGCAACTAAATTATCTCAGCACTCATCCATGAACTGGTATTCAGCAAGATCCAGATCAGGAAGGTGACCTGCTCATGGCTGCACAGCAAGCTAACTTCCACTGCTTTCTCCCTCAAGATCACAAAGCTGGTTCTCATGTTTGGACTTGCTTTGAGGTGAAATATTTTTTAAAAATTCAGTATATAAACAGACATGTATGCAGGATTGCTAAGTGTTTGGGAAAAGAAAGGCGGTTAGAAATATTTTTGAAAAATTCAGTATATAAACAGATGTGTATGCAGGATTGCTAAGTGATTGATCAGTGTTTGGGAAAAGGAAGGCAAGTTTAATCTACTTAACCTTTTAATTTTAGTCCTTTCTGAATAACTTCAGGGCGTTAGCTAACCCTTCTCCCACTCTATCTTCCCTATTCCAACCAAGACTGTAGTCGGGCCAAGAATCTGTTTGTCTTTTTCATGGGCTCAAGGTGATCTGACAATTTGGAAAATATCAAAATCCAAAAAGCCCAGAATGTGAATGGACTTCCACAATAACATCAACCTTGGAAGGTTGCATTTTTTGTCTTTCTTCCCCCCACCCCCCACTGCTATAGTCTCAGCACCAACAATGGTGCCTGGCCCACAGTAGATGCTTAATAAATATTTCTTTTTTCTTTTCTTTAAAAAAAATTAATATTGAATAAAATAATAATATTTTTTCTTGCATTTTGAAAATATTTTCTGTACAGTTATCCATGGATCCTCACAGAATCCTCATTTTGTAGAAGATGAAACTGAGTTCAGAGAGACTGGGTGACTTATAAGGTCCCATGACTAACAAGAAGTGTTAGTGTTATCGTAATTAGCTTGTTATTATTAATAAAGAAAACAAAGGGAAGTCAGACATTATAAGCATGGACATCTGGGCGGCTTCATGAGGAAGCTACAGCTTTACCCTCCCCAGGGAACCACCTGTCCATTCCTTGAGGATCACAGAGGAAAGGATCAAACAAAGGAGGAGGTGGGTACATACGCAGTGAACTCAGGGTGACGTAGGGAAGGTACTTGCCTGTCAGTCTAGCTTAGGAAACAACGAATTGGTTGGCAGGTAGACACCACTGGAAACATGCAGAATCTTGGAAAGGGTAAAATCCCTAGACAAAGAGTTCCCTCCTCCCCTCCTCCCCTTCTTGTGTTTCCTTGCTCTGTGACCTACACTCACCCTTGCGCTCACTTCCATAGCTCTGTGGCCGCAGTCGAATGGCCCGTGGCCATGTGGGCTCCACACACAGGATACTGGACTGGACTGGACTTTAATATGGAACAGAGATTCTGGGCAGTGGCCTCATATCTAGCCCTGCTGAAGAACATTGGACTTTTTCCATGGTGGGATGGACAGAGATGGGACCTTGGAGGGGAGCCTCCTTAATTTTACATCATTAATAAAGGTTTCCACGAAACCCCATCCTCCCATGGGGGGATTCAGGAAATTCTTTTCCTCGTGGTACCCCAAGAACTTCACTTCCACTGATAACATTAGAAGCTCTCTCCATGCAATTCTTCCCTCCCAGCTGATGGTGACAAGAAGGAACACAGGTGGAAAAATACAAACATAAGTGGAGATTAAACTACCAAAATACAAGTCAAATAACTTGATAAGGATAAAAGACTTTGGTATTTATCACTGGAGGAGGGGAAAGGAGTTTCAAAGACCCAGGGGACACACAAGTGCCTCTCTCTGGACTCTTTACTTATTGCCATATTTGCTAATAGTAACTCCCCCTCATCCCATATCATTCAGTGCTTTGCACATTTTATTCTACTTAATTCTGTCATCTCTCTCCTGGACTACTACAGTGGCCTTCTTTAGTCCCCTCCAGCCCGTCTTCCCCTCTACGGACAGACTGATCTTTCGGTGCACAGGGCGACGCTCCAACCAACTGAGCCACACTGACCAGAGCTATATTTTTTTCTATTAGAATAACCAAGAATATGTGTTATTTGTGAGTTAAAAACCAGTCTTGCCCGAATTCTAATTTTTCAGACTGTGTAATCCAGAATCTATAGATCAAAACCAGGAAGAACGTCAAGATTTCCCTTTGGATATAAAACCCCAAAATGAGATAAGTGTCCAAACAGAAGAATCCAGGAAAAAGAATAAATTAAATTAAATTAAAAAGACGCCTCCCCCCCCACCACCACCAAAATAAAAAATAAAAAAATAAATGACAAGAAAAATAGAAGAATCCAGGAACAATTTTGTTTGAGAGCAAACAATTCTCCTGATCCCCAACTTCCCCATCCCCCACTAATTGTAGGTCCTTGTATATTGTAGGTCCTTGCAGCAGCCTTTGCTTTCACACCCTCATACACAATAGTTAAGGACACCAAAGCTGATTTATCTGCCCTCCTCAAAAAAGCAACAGCAAGACAAAACGTCACCAACCAGTCTTTAAAAATTTAAAGAGCCTGATAAAGTCCTCCATTCAGCATCTGCCATGGAAGGAAATCGCCCCTGGCACGCACGTCTGTTGTGCTCCCCCTTTCCCAGACACCTTGGTACAAGAACCCCCCTGCCCCCCACAGCTGTTTACCCTCAGCTGCTTGCAGGAGGGTGTCTAGGCTCCTTGCCAGAGGAGTAGGAGGATGGGAAACCCCCTTATAATTCACAGGATTGAAACTAATGAGTTGATGTTCTTCAAACACGTTGAGGATCAAAGCCTGAGATCTGAAGCTTTGGCAAGAACACAGCCACCTGAGGGCATGGGTGGGACCAAGCTGGGAGGCCCTGGATCCCAGTGCCAGGTGCTATGCACACTGGGCTGAGCCTGCCTGCGACAAGACAGGTGTCAGGGCTGGCTGGAGAAGACCAGATCCCCAAGCTGATGCTAAAGAAAACGAAGGATTCAGAACCACTGTCATTCAATTAATATGGGAATTTGGGAGGAGGGGGTGTAGAAATAAACAACACAGACAAGCTGGGAGGCCCTGGATCCCAGTGCCAGGTGCTATGCACACTGGGCTGAGCCTGCCTGCGACAAGACAGGTGTCAGGGCTGGCTGGAGAAGACCAGATCCCCAAGCTGATGCTAAAGAAAACGAAGGATTCAGAACCACTGTCATTCAATTAATATGGGAATTTGGGAGGAGGGGGTGCAGAAATAAACAACACAGAAGAAAACAACAATCATATCCTCATCAAACCTAATTAACCAATGTTAGATTTTAGCTGTTTTGCCCCCAGTTTTTTTCCTATGCATGACTTTTTTTAAATGATGCAATTAGTGTACTTTTTGTATAATAAGAAAAATAGAACATTCCAATTAAAGCAAAATCCTTTTTTATTTCTACTTAGAAATCCATTCCCACTTTTGTCTTCGAAGAGACAAACACTCTAAGACAGTTTTTTGTCCTCCTCCCTTTTAAAATACTTTAAAAAATATTTATTATTGGTTTCAGAGAGGAAGGAAGTGGGAGAAAAAGATAGAAACATCAATGAGAGAGAATCTTTGATTGGCTGCCTCCCGCACATACCACACTGGGGATTGAGCCCGTAACCTGGGCATGTGTCCTGTCTGGGAATCAAACCCATGACCTCCTGGTTCATAGGTTGACACTCAACCACTGAGACATGCTGGCCAGGCTTAAAATACTTTTCCATAAATGTTATGATCCTACAATTTGCTTCTTCCACACAATCATATATTTTTGAGAATTGGCCAAGTTTATATGTATGTTAAATTTACTCCTGTATCATCTCTAGCACATATATAAACCACATTTATTGGTGATCATATCATACCAATAGCCACCACTTAAAAGCATTGACCTCTACCCAAAATTATTTCAAGTCCTTTCTGTATATTAACCCCTCGAATTCTCTCAAGGATCTAGGAGAACATAGGGGGAAGTTGAATAAATTTCTTATCGTCAAAGAGCTGGTAAGTGGCAGGGATTTGGGGCTCAAGCCTCAAAGTCCAGGCTCCTACAAACTACAGCATACAACCTGCATTTGGGTTGCTTCTCAGTTTTTGAGAGTGCAAGCAAGGCCTCAGTATTGTATCAGTCAGCTATTGCTGGGTAAAAAACCATCCCCAACGCTTAATAGCTGAAAACAATAAAAATTTATTATTCCTCATGATTCTGTGGGTTGACAAGATGTTTCTCCTAATCTTACCTGGACTCACTGGCTGTGGTCAGCCGACAGCTTGGCCGAATGGCCTCACTCACATGTCTGGAGTCTCAGCTGGGATGTCTGGCCTCTTTCTCCAGCTGGACTTCTTCACATGATGTTGAAAAGGTACCAAGAGTCAGAGCAGAATCTGCAAGGTCTCCTGAAGAATCTGCAATAGTCACTTCTGCTGAATTCTATTGGTTAAAATGCAGACATAAGACTAGCTCAGATCCAAAGGGTGGGAAAATCGACCTCACCCCTTAATAGGAGGGACTGCAAAGAATTTGTGGCCATTTTTAAACTATAGCTTCCTATATGCTCCTGGTGCTTGGTGGGAGTGGTGAGGCAGTATTGTCTCTAGAATGTGTACCAAGGAGTAGAATTGCTGGAACTGAACTTTTCAACCTTAGTTTTTTAATTATATTAAGATTATTTATTTAGATATAAT
Organism: Myotis brandtii; assembly: GCF_000412655.1. Classification (NCBI taxonomy): domain Eukaryota; kingdom Metazoa; phylum Chordata; class Mammalia; order Chiroptera; family Vespertilionidae; genus Myotis; species Myotis brandtii. The sequence goes on along the minus strand of NW_005368569.1, from coordinate 1,928,299 downwards.
TTGCATACCATAAAATTTACCATTTTAAAGTGGTGAATTCAAGAGCTTTTAAGTTGTACAACCATCACTATTATCTAATTACAGAACACTTTTATTAACCCAAAAAGGAATCCCTTACCCATTAGCCGTGAGCCCCATCCCCAACTCCTCAGCTCCTGGCAACCACCTGCAGATTTGCCTACTCTGAACATTTCATATGAATGGAATCATATAGTCCATGGTTTTCTGTGCTCGGCTTCTTTCACTTAATATAATGTTTTCAAGGTTCATCCAGGCTGTAGCATGCATCAGTATTTCATTTCTTTCTATGGCTGAATAATGTCTCATTGTATTAATAACTACATTTTGTTTATCCATTCACCAGTTGGCTATTATGAATAATGCTGCTATGGATATTCATGTACAAGTTTGTATACATATTTTCAATTCTCTAGAATATATACCTAAGAGTGGAATTGCTGGGTCATATGATGATTTTATGTTTAACTTTTTGAGGAATCACCACACTGTTTTCTATAGCAGCTGAACCATTTTACATTTCCACCAGTAATGCATGAAGTTTCCAATTTCTCCACACCCTGGTCAACACTTGTTATTTTCTAGTTTTAAAAAATCACAGCCATTCTAGTGGGTGTGAAGTGGCATTTCACTGTGATTTTGATTTGTATTTCCCTAATGATTAATGATGTTGTGCATCTTTTCATGTGCTTGTTGGCCATCTGCATGTCTTTGGAGAAATACCTATTCAAATCCTTTGTCCATTTTAGAAATGGGTTGTCTTTTTATTTTAATATATTTGTATTGATTTTAGAGAGAGAGGAAGGGAGAAGGAAAGCGAGAGAGAAATATCAATTGATTGCCTCCCCTGATTGGGGATTGAACCCACAACCTGGGTATGAACCCTGACTGAGAAGCAAACCAATGACCTTTCAGTGCATGGGACGATGTTCAACCAACTGAGCCACACCGGCCAGGTCATTAAAAATGGGTTGTCTTTTTATTGTTGAGTTGTAAGAATTCTTTATATATTCTGGATGCTAGACCATTATCACATACATGATATACAAATATTTTCTCCCATTCTGTGAATTGTCTCTTCACTTTTTTAATGCCATCCTTTAAGACACAAAAGTTTATGTTGATGAAATGCAATTCATCTATTTTTTTCTTTGGTTGCTCATGCCTTTGGTGTTATATTTAAGAAATCATTGACTAATACAAAGTCCTAAAGATTTACACCAAAGTTTTCTGCTAAGTATTTTATAGTTTTAACTCATACATTTAGGTCTTTGATTCATTTCTAGTTCATTTTTGTATATGGTGTGAGGTAAGGGTCCAGCTTCATTCCTTTGTGTGTGGATGTCCAGTTGTCCCAGCACTATCTGTTGAAAGGACTCTTCATTCCCCCATTGAATGATCTTAAAACTCTTGTTGAAAATCATTTGTCTATTATCACAATATCAAGTAGCAAGAATGATAGCCAGCATGCTTGCCTTGTTCCTAGTTTGGGAATCATCCTATTTTTTCATCATTAAGTATGCTGTTTGATATGGTATATATATATCAGGAACAGAAATTTCCCTTTTAATTCTGGTTTACTAATGTTTAATAATAAATGAGTATTACATTTTATCAGCTACATTTTCCTGAAGGTATTAAACTGATTACAATCTTCTCTAACTAGATACTATGGTATATTACATTAATGAATTTTCTGCTGTTGAAATGCCCCTGCATTCCTGGGGTAACCAATAGCAATTATTTTCTACTATGAGTTCCTTTTCTAGCTCCTTGTCTCAGATCATGCATTGGAGTGGCAATGTCATTTCCTGTCTTGGCTCCTCATCAAAAACTCCAGTTGGAATGTTCTCCTAGATGCTTCCGGAAGTTTGAATTTGCTCATTAGTGATGGGGGGCAGGAAGGGGGGAGGTGGCCAAGAGGCTCTAGGGCAGAGCCTAGTGCTTTAGGCTGTGTAAGTATTTGCTATAGAGGATCCAGGTGAAAGCCAATGAAAAGTATAAGCTTATTATCTCATGTTTTGAGCACTTTCTAATACACCAGGCACTGTGCTCAGTGCTATATATACATTATTAATAATGATGCCACCTGAAACATAATTTTATTAACCAATGTCACCCCAATAAATTCAATAAAAAAGTTTTTAAAAAATAATGATGCCAGTTCGGCTGCTATAGCTCAGTGGTTGAGTGTCGACCTATGAACTAGAAGGTCATAGTTCTATTCCCAGTCAGGGCACATGCCCAGAGTTGTGGGCTCGATCCCCAGTGGGGGGTGTGCAGGAGGCAGCCAATCAAGGATTCTCTCTCATCATTGATGTTTCTATCTCTCTCTTCCTCTCCCTTCCGCTCTGAAATCAGTAAAAATACATTTTTAAAAAATAATGATACCAGCTACCATTTATTGATTCTTTACTCAGTTCAGGCACTGTACTATTTGTCATACAAATAGTATTTCATGTAATCCCCATAATCACCCTATGGAAAGTGTATTATTATCTTTATTTTACAGATGAAGAAACTGAGGCTGAGAGAAGCTAATTTGCCAATGGTCATAAGACAGAGCTAGGATTCAAAATCAAGTTTGTCTTGTTGCAGAGTTTGTGACCTTAACCACTGCTATCCTTGCTATGGCTAATTAGTTTTGTCAGCCCAAACTCCCATGATCAGTTTTAAGTACGGACAGCTCTGTGTGACTGACCACTGCCAAGTGTGACTGGCTAGAGTCATTTATGGTCTGACTGGTCTTAATGTGAGGCCATGACACATGCTCACATGAGGTTTTCTGCAATAACAGCTACCTTAGGGAATTCACGGTGTGTAGTTTTTTAAAAAAATGTGGGTTTTTTTAATTTGAGAGAGAGAGAGGAAGGGAGCTGGAGAGAGAGAGAGGCAGGAAGGAAGCAGGGGTACAGGGAGGGAGGGAGGAAGGGAGGAGAGAGAGAGAGAGAGAGAAAGAGAGTAAGAGAGAGAGAGAGAGAGAGAGAGAGAGAGAGAATTGATGAGAGAGAAACATTGATCGGCCCGCACATGCCCTGACTGGAATTGAACCTATGACCTCGAGGTGCATGGGACTACCCTCAGCCAACTGAACCACACCAGCTAGAGCAGTGTGTACTTTTTTAAAAAGCTTTTAAAAAAACAATAGCTTTAGTCTGGCTGGTGTGGCTCAGTGGTTGATCTCCATTGCCCTCTTTTCTTTCTCTCACATTCCAATCCAGTAACTCCTGTTGGTTCTATCTTCCAAATATATCCAGAATTGGACCCCTTTTAAGACTGGATTATGGTCCTGGTCTCCTCTGATCCCCACCTTCTGCTTTTGTCCTTGATCTGTTCACCCCACAGCAGCCAGATCATGTCACTGCTTTGCTCAAAACTCTCTTCTGTCCTTCTCAGTGCAAAAACCAAAGCTATCCTAGGGGTTCTGACCCCCTTACTTCTCAGATTTCTTATTCTACTTCCTCCCCACTCACTCCTTTTCAGCACTCAGGCCTCTGAACTGTTCCTCAAGCACCAAGTATACCCCTGCCCATATGACTCCTTTCACCTGCAGCATTCCTCACTCAGATAGCCACAGGGCTCACTCCCTCCCAGGATTCACATCTTGGCTCTTCCTCTACTGAGGTCTCCCTGACCTTCCTATTGAAAGGTGTACCCTTGCACACACTACTTTTCAACTCCCTCACCCTACTTTATTTTTCACCTTAGCACTTCTCACCTTCTAACATAATACAGAACTTACTTTTTATTATGTTTATTATTAGAGGCCCAGTGCACGAAAATTCGTGCACTCGGGGGGAGGGGTCGCTCAGCCTGGCCTGCGCCCTCTTGCAGTTTGGGACCGCTCGGGGGATGTCCACCTGCCAGCTTAGCCTGCTCCCCAGGAGATCGGGCCTAAGCTGGCAGCCAGACATCCCTCTGGCAGCCTGGGAGCTCTTGGGGGATGTCCAACTAACGGCTTAGGCCCACTCGCCATGGGGAGTGGGCCTAAGCTGTTAGTCGGACATCCTTAGCGCTGCCCGCTGCTGCGCTGGCCAGCCATGAGTCGGCTTCTAGCTGAGCGGCACTCCCCCTGTGGAAGCACACTAACCACCAGGGGGCAGCTCCTGCGTTGAGTGTCTGCCCCCTGGTGGTCAGTGCATGTCATAGTGACCGGTTGTTCTGCCATTAGGGTCAATTTGCATATTACCCTTTTATTATATAGGATTATCCTCTCCTCCTATCTATATGTCAGCACAAGGAGGGGAGAGGTTTTTGAGTGTTTTGTTCCAGAGTCTGGAACACTGCCTGGCACACAGCAGATGCAAATAGATATTTATTGAATGAGTGAATGACCCAGGTTGCTCTGAATGAACCAGAGCATCCAAGGTTGCTTCCTTTCGTCCTCTACTCTCTTTTGAGGCAAACATGTTTTGGAGACACTCTCAGACTCTTTGCTCCCAGCCCCTCATTCTCACAGCCAGCTAATTTTCCACCTGGAGGTAGTGCCTGAAACCTCCTTTCAAACTCACTTTGAGTTAATATTTATATACAAAAAGCCTCACATTTGTGTTTATTATGTGCCTGCCCTCTGGGCACACCAGGTGCACATTCAGTGCCTCCTTCTGAATAAGAGGACCTGAGGTTCTTCCTGCATACATTTTTGTGGACCTTAATTTGGGTTCATTCATTCATTCACAGGCAGATCTGGGCTTCAGGGGGCTGAAGAATGCACAATTCTTAAAGAAGGGGAGGCCTTCTTTAAGGAAAAAAAAACCCCACAAAATTACAAGTATAAAATTAGGTATCAAAGTTAGTATTTACTTAGAATGTGAAAATAAATCACTATGAGCCACAATTTTAAAAAGCTAGATTCCTTCTTTCCTAATCTATATCCTTTTTCTTTCTTTTTCTTGTCTTATTGCATTAGTTAAGGTTTCCAGTATGATGCTGAAAAGCAGTGGTAAGAGGGAACATCTTGGCTTGTTCCTGATCTTTGTGGGAAAGCTTAAGTTTCTTACCATTAAGTATGATGTTAGGTGTAGGTGTTTGGTACGTATTTATCCAGTTGAGGAAGTTCCCTTCTATTCCTAGTTTCCTGAAAATTTTTATCATAAATGTGTGTTGAATTTTGTCAAGTGCTTTTTGTGCGTCTATTGATATTGTGGACAAAAAAGAGGCCACACACTAAATCTGACAAGCTCAGGGGAGGCCTGCATGACAAGCCTTTCAAAATCAGAGACCGAAAATAACCACACAGGATGATCTGAACATAAAAATTCCCAACTAAAAGCAGGTCATGGCAGGGAGTCACAGCCTAGGCATGTAGCTTCCTTAACAAACGTCGATTTTTACCTTAAGTGAGCTTGTCTATTGTGTTTTTGCGTCTAAGATAACATACCTTTAAAATGTCACAGTAATCTTTTCCAGACCCCTCAGGTCACACCCCTGCACCTGAGAACAAGACCACAGAATCCCTGGTTGTTAATTTATTCCCCATATACTAGTACATCTCTATGGGCTGTAAATGTTCATTGTTAACTATCCTCTGCTCACCCATGTAAAAGAAGTGTGTCCCTCCATTTTACTTTTTATCCAATCCCAGAGATTTTCTCACTTTGCTTTCTCCTGCCCCCTTAACCTACCATCAACATTTTTTATGTAACCCTCCTTACTTCTCCTTTGATTTAATGTATAAAATAAGCTGAAAAACTGCCATTCTTGAGAGCATTTTCTCAGTCTGTTGAGATTGTGCTTCCTGGCCCTTGTTGTCAGTTTGGCTCAAATAAATTCTTGTAAGACTTTTTCTTAGACTGGATGTTCTTTTGTCCACAATATGATCATGTGATTTTTCTTCATTAGCCTGCTGATGTGATGATGATTGTCAACACCATACTGGAAGTCCTAACTAATGCAGTAAGACAAGAAAAGTAATTTTAAAAAGTAAAAATCGGGAAAGAAGAAACAGAAATGCCTTTGTCTGCAGATGACATAATCATCTATGTAGAAAACCAGAAAGAATCAACAAAAAAAACCTCTTGGAACTAGTAAGTGATTAATAGCAACATTGCAGGATACGATGTTAATTTTTTTTAAAGCCAATTGTTTTCCTATATATCAGCAATGAACAAGTGGAATTTGAAATTAAAAGCAAAATACCATATATGTTAGCACCCCTAAAAAATGAAATGCTTAGAAGTAAATCTAACCAAATATGTACAAGATCTCTATGAGGAAAACTCTAAAATTCTGATGAAAGAAATAAAAAAACTGCCCTAGCCAGTTTTGCTCAGTGGAGAGAGCATTGGCCTGTGGACTGAAGTGTCCGGAGTTGGATTCCGGTCAAGGGCACATGCCTGGGTTGCGGGCTTGGTCCCCAGTGGGGGGTGTACAGGAGGCAGATGTACATCTCTGTGAATATAATTAAATGTGAGTGCTGCCCTCTGGAGTTGTGCAACATGATGACCCTGCAATATGTTTGCATACCATTTAGATTTTCTTTTGCAAATTCTTTGTCCTTTACCCACATGCTAAATTCTCCCTTCTACCCCTCCACCCCATAATATATTTAACTGGAAACATACATGGGGCCTGAGCATATGGCATCTTCAGTGCCACAGTTTTTCCAAACCTACACCTTACCTAGTGTGATGGTTAATTTTGTATTAATGTGACTGGGCTAAGGGAGGCCCAGATAGCAGGTAAAACAATACTTCTGGGTGTGCCTATGAGGGTGTTCCTGGAAAATTAGCATTTTAATAAATACATTTTTTAAATTGATTTCAGAGAGGAAAGGAGAGGAAGAGAGAGATAGAAAAATCAATGATGAGAGAGAATCATTGATTGGTTGCCTCCTGCACGCCCCCCACTGGGGATTGAGCCCACAACCCAGGCATGTGCCTACCCTGACCAGGAATTGAACCATAACCTTCTGGTTCATATGTTGATGCTCAACCACTGAGCCAAACCAGACGGTCTGGAAAATTAGCATTTTAATCAGTAGACTGAGTAAAGTGGATCACCCTCACCAATGCTGGTGAACGTCATAAAATCCATCGAGGGCCTGAACAGAGTAAAAAGGCAGGGAGGGCCTTGGCCAGGTAGCTCAGTTGGTTAAAGCCTCATTCCAATACGCCAAGGTTACAGGTTTGATCCCCAGTCAGGGCACATACAAGGATCAACCAATGAATTCATAAACAAGTAGAACAACAAATTCATGTTTCTCTCTCTTTCTCTTTAAAGTCAATAAGTAATTTTTTGTTAAGGTAGAGAAAGTGTGAATTCACTTTCTACTTGAGCTGGGACATCCATCTTTACTGGCCCTCTGACACTGGTGCCTCTGGTTCTGGGGCCTTTGGACTTGGACTGGGACTTACAACATTGTCCCCATTCCCCCTTCTTTCTCAGGCCTCCAGGTTTGGACTGGAACTATATCACTGGCTTTCCTGGGTCTTCAGTTTATAGACAGCAGATCGTGGGATTTCTCAGCCTCCAAACCACATGAGCCGATCCCTCATTATAAATCTCATTATATACTTATTCCTAGTAACCACACAACCTTTTTTCCCTTTGGGTCATTTCCCTCCTAGGGGATAGTCCCAGTGAAGGTAGGGAAAAATAGCCTCAACTTGAAATGTCACAAGCATTTCAAGTTCTGAGCCTCCTGAACTTGGAAATTAAATTGTATTCAGAGTGCTTTCCCAGTACCAGTTTACAAAAAATTCTAGTTTACCTCCTGCCGGCTGCAGATTTAATTATGAATCACGTTGGATGGATGGATAAGGACACAGTGTGCCTAGTGGGCTGGGTGGCTATCTATTCTTGCCTGCTGGGCTTGCGTTCTTGTGGTTTATAATGTCTTCTTGGATGGATAATAACCTCACGCTCAGGCCAGGACTTTTTCATATTTGTCAATGACCTATAGAGGCTGGGAGCCTGAGATCTCAAATTCAACAGCAGGCCTTTTAAGCCCGGTCAATCAATCAGGCCACATAGAACCACAGAAAGTACAAGCTGCTGATGCAGACGGCCTCAAGTACCCAGAGGAACACACCACTTGCCTGGAAGTGTGGGGTTGAATTTTTTTTTTCTCTCTTGAAAATGCCCAGTTGCTAGGGCGCTTTAGGTGCTCAATGGCAGGGCCCTCTCACAAGGAGTATACTTAGATCTGTCCTCTAAGCCCCCATCGGATGCACCAAATTCCATCAATAGATAATCATTCCTTTAACTTAAAACCTTCCCCCAGTAACCCAGCATTCCCTCCTGACTTGCTGATTATTTTCCACTTGGTCAGATTCAAAGACTCTTGGCTATTTTTAAAAAATATATATGTATTGATTTCAGAGAGGAAGGGAGAGGGAGAGATAGAAACATCAATGATGAGAGAGAATCATTGATCAGCTGCCTCCTGGGCCTGTGTCCCAACTAGGAATCAAACCAAGACCACGATGCACAACCACTGAGCCACACCGGCTGTGCATGTGTCCTGTTATTTTTAATCCCTTCCTCTCGTCTTCCTTCCTCCTCTCCTTCATTCAATTAATCATGAAGCTTCCTTGATTATTCCTTCAGAGTGCTTCTGGGGAAGGACTATTGAAGTGGTAGGAGTACTGGTTGTGTGACATTGAGCAAGTGATTCAAACTTTCTCTGAGCCTCAATTTCTTCATCTGCAAAGTGGAACCAACAACATTATATCTCACAGGGTTTTTTGTAACGATGAAAATTAATACATGGTTTAATTTAAAAAAATGCACATACACAACACCATTTTCCCAGAAGCCTCTTCAGCTGACTAGTATCAAGCCTAGTGATTTGTAAGATTCTTTGCATATATTATATTTAAAAACACACATGCAAGTAATGCATGATTTTATAAATATGAGATCATATTCCATATTTTGAATAAAGAAATTTAACCCAGGTGTGTCCTTTCCTTTCTGTTTCCTCCTCCACAACCCAAATTAGGTCCATATTCACTTCTGCAACAGCTTCTTTTTTTTTCAATTGATTTTTTTTTTTTTTGAGAGAGAGAGGAAGGGAGAGAGAGAGATTTGTTGTTCCACTTATTTATGCATTCATTGGTTGATTCTTGTATGTGCTCTAACCGGGGATCAAATCTACAACCCTGATGCATGGGGAGAATGTTCCAACCAACTGAGTCACCCAGCCATGGCTGCAACAGCTTCTTAACTGTCCTTCTTATTACTATTCCCTCTCTCCCTGCTCCTCCATCACGTTCCCTCTCTCCTTAACGCCCTCCTCCTCGCTGCTACTGCTGCTGCTACTGCTGAAGTTACTTTTTTCTAAAACACTCTTCAGACGATGACTTTCTCATACTCAAAAACCTCCAATGGCTCCCTTTGCCTTTGAGTATTGAGTCCCAACTCCTCAGCCTGGCAATGAAGGCTCTCCCAAATGGACCCAAACTCAGTCCAGTTGAACAAGCATTTCCTGAGTGCCCACTGTGTGCCAGCCTCAGGCATGGCTCAGGGATGGGGATTTGGCAATGAGGAAGCCTTAGTCTCCTCTACCATCTAGTGGGGGAGACGGACAGATGAACAGACATTTTCTATAATGCATAGTAAACAGCAAGATAAAAATAATCCCAGGGAGCTCTGGGATCACAAGAAACCATCCACTTTTCTGGTCATGTCCTCCTCTCCTCTCATCCAAATCCTCCCTGTTCTGTGTTCCATACATATCATGGCAACTCTACCTTTACCCCGAGGTAAAAAAGCACCCACTGCCCATTATTGCATTCCTTTGTTGGGCCATTGCCAAGATTACATACTCTTCAAGGGCATCAACAGTAGAATGGATAAAACAACCCATATATTCACCCAGTAGATCACTGCCCAGCAATGAGAATGAACGGCCTTCAATGACATGCAATGACATGGATGAATCTTACAGACATCATGTTGAATGAAAGAACCCAGACACAGAAGAGTCCAGAGCATTATGATTCAAGTTGCATACATTTAAGTCCAGGAGAAATTAATCTATGGCTTTCAAAGTCAGGATACAAAAGTTTCATGCAACACTTGCTCGCTCTTAGTGTGTGTGATGCAGTCTATTGTTTGCTGTTTTGAGATGTTGTTTTTAAGTACCAGTCAGTCACCCATTCAATGGACCCCATAAAGAATCAGAACCCACAATTTGAAAAACACACTGCTCTAGAATCTCCATTTGAAAAAGCAAACTAAGTAGCCCTCCTTCAACCCCCCTTTTTCCTCCAGCTACTGCCTCATGGCATGCTTCCCCTTCAGAAAAGAGCGTCTACCCACACTGCTACTCCTCCTTCCACCCTCTTTCTTCAAACCCCGCTGGATAATCTTGATGTATCCACTGCATTAAATTCATTCTGGTCTCCAACAACCTCCATGTTGCCAATCCAGATGTCATCTCTCTGCCAGCTCTGACTTTGCTTCTCCCTTGGCAACTGTGATGATTAATTTTATGTGTCAAATTCACTGGGCCACAGTGCCCAGATATTTGGCCAAAAATTATCCCTAATGTTTCTGTGAGGGTGTTTTTAGATAAAATTATATTTAAATTGGTGGACTCCAAGTAAAGCAAGTTGCCCTCCATAATGTGGGTGCACCTCATCTAATCAGTTGAAGGCCCGAATAGAAAAAAAGGCTGATCTCCCTGAGCAAAAGGGAATTTTGCCAGCACACTGCCTTTGGACTTCATCTGCAACACTGGCTCTTCCTGGTTTACCAGCTGACTGCCTTTGAACTCAAACTGAAACTCTTTCCTGAATCTCCAGCTAACTGGCCTTCCCATCAGATTTTGGACTCTGCAATTATATGAGCCAACTCCTTAAGATAAGTCTCTTTTTATATATATACTAGAAGCCCGGTGCACAAATTCGTGCACCAGTGGGGTCCCTTGGCCTGGCCTGTGGGATCCCCCAAGGGTCCCGGGTTGCGAGAGGGTGCAGGCCAGGCTGAGGGACCCCACTGGTGCGTGATTGGGGCTGGGGAGTGATGTGGGAGGTTGGCCAGCCGGGGAGGGATCATGGGAGGGCTCCAGGGCATGTCCGGCCTGTCTCGCTTAGTCCCGATCAGCCGGACCCCAGCAGCAAGCTAACCTACCAGTCAGAGCATCTGCCCCCTGGTGGTCAGTGTACATCATAGCGACTGGTCAGCTGGTCGACTGTCTGCCCCCGGGTGGTCAGTGCATGTCATAGCAAGTGGTTGTGCGGCCTTAGCATATCATTAGCATATTATGCTTTGATTGGTTGAACAGATGACTGGACTACCGGACACTTAGCATATTAGGCTTTTATTATATAGGATTAGAGGTCCTATGCATGAAATTTGTGCAAGGGGCTTGGCCCCGTCTGCCACAGCGGCTGCCTCTGCCTTGGCCCCCACAGCCACAGCTTTGTCTGGAAGAACTTCTGGTCTAATTAGCATATTATGCTTTTATTATTATAGATTCACGTCCTATTAGTTCTGTTTCTCTGGAAAACCCAGATTAATACAGCATCTAACTTTGCACCCCCGATCTCCAAATTAATCGGCCTCTGAGGAGATTCTTACTTAATAAATATGGTTTAATAAATAAACCAATACTTATAAATTTAATTATTATTCTGTCTTTTTATTTTTAATATATTTTTATTGATTTCAGAGAAGACAGAAGAGGGAGAGATAGAAACATGAATGATGAGAGAGAATCACTGATTGGCTGTCTCCTGCAGGCCCCCTTCTAGGGATAGACAGAGCCTGCAACCCAGGCATGTGTCCTGAACCAGGAATCGAACCATAACTTCCTGGTTCATAGGTCAGAGCATTAAACCACTGAGCCACAATGGCCGGACTATTCTACTTATTTATTTTTAATATATTTTTATTGATTTCAGAGAGAAAGGGAGAAGGAGAGATAGAAACATCAATGATGAGAGGGAATCATCGATTGGCTGCCTCCTGCATGCCCCTTACTGGGGATGGAGCCGGCAACCCAGGTGTATGCTCAAGACCGGAAATCGAACTAGTGACCTCTTGGTTCATAGGTCGACACTCAACCGCTGAGGCACACCCAGCTGGGCTATTCTATTTAAAGAATTCATTTTCCCAAAGTACCACCTTCCTGCTGACTGCTCAGGGTGGTAAGTGCCTCCATCATCAGATTTTTGAATGCCTAACTTCTGCCCCCAGTTGGTTTACAAGGTAGCCTTCTGGACTCCATTTCCTACTTCCTACACATTGACTTGTTAACCGACTGAATGTCTGTTATTTATTATTAACTGTGGGATCCTGAGCAAATTATTTACCACTCTCCCTCAATCTCCTCACCTGTAGAATGGGGACAAAAGAAGTATCAATCTCATAAGGTTGTTGTGAGAATTAAATGAAGATGCTTAGTACACAGTAAGCATCAAATAAATGGTTGCTAAGTTGGTGTTCTTTTATCCCAACAGCCTCTCACCTTGTCTTCTCTTTAAGGGGCTGTATTAGTTAGCTCTTATTGAATAAAAAATCTTCCCCAAACTCAGAAATTTGAAACAATTGCTCATGAGTCTGTGGGCCAGCTGGGTGGTTCTGCTGATCTGAGCAGGCTTGGCTAATCTCTACTGGGCTGATTCATGTCTCTTTAGTCAGCCAGCAAGTCAGCTGGTGGCTCGCAGGTCTAGGATGGCCTCATTCACATGTCTGGCAGTTGGCTGGCTTTGGGATGACGGGGCCATGAGGCTCAGCAGTGTAGCCTGGGCTTGTTTTCACAGCGGAGGCAGTGTGCCAAGAGAAAGAGCGGAAGCATGCAAGCTCTCTCAGGGCCTGGGTGTGGAAGGTACAGTTATTTCTGTGGCACTCTATCGGTCAAAGCAAGGCTGGTTCAGACCCAAGGATTGGGGAAATAGACTTTTTAGATGGTGGAGCTGCAAAGTCCTATTATAAAGGGTGAGGATACAGGGAGGGATGAGGATGCCAGCTTTGATATCAAACTGCCATGAGAGCATTGGTGCCTGATGTGGAGAGTTCACTTGTCAGGCCCAGCCGGTGTGGCTCAGTGATTGAGTCTTGACCTACGAACCCAGAGGTCACGGTTCGATTCTTGGTCAGGGCACATGCCCGGGTTTCAGGCTCCATCCCCAATAGAGGCCGTGCAAGAGGCAGCCAATCAATGATTCTCTCTCATCACTGATGTTTCTCTCTCTCTCTCCTTCTCCCTTTCTCTCTGAGAACAAGAAAAATATATTTTTAAAAAGAATATACTTGTCAGTTGAGGGACGGAAACTTCGGGTTAGCTACTCTATCTACCTCCCCAAACTTCAGTTTCCTTACAAGTTTGTCGTGAGAATCAAACAAGGCAGGGAAGGGGCTGAGCATGTGAAGTGTGCCAGGCGCACACACAGAGGGAATATTCATTCTCAGAGCACAAGGCTCATCCTGGGCTCTGCTGAATCCTGCCCCCGCTTCCCAAGACTAAGAAGGCTATGGAAACCAGGCCAAGCAGGAGCATGACTTCAGATGGGGAACCATGAAATGGCAATTACAGAGTAAAGCTTAATTACAGTTCTTTGGGGGAAAAGAAGTGAGGAATGCAACTGGGTGGACAGAAGGGTGGAGACTGTGGGTGAGGGTCACGGGGAAGGGAAGAGAAAGAGGGAGGCCCAAGAGGGAAAAGCTGAGCTATTGGAAAGGAGCCTCCCCTCACCCCCTAAAAAAAAATGTTAGCGACATTTTAAATTTATTTTTTCATTGTTGCTTTGATTACAAAATTACAGTAATTTTGGTGGACTGACATGTTCACTTTATAAAGTTTAAAAAATACATAGCCCGAGGAGATTATGCTAAGTAAAATAAGTCAGATAGAGAAAGACAACTATAAGATTTCACTTAAAGGAGAATATAAAAACAAACATAGATACGGAGAACAGGTAAGGTGGTTACAACAGGCATCCTTTGTCCTTTAGTTTTGTTTTGGAATTTTCTGATTGCATCCTATGGTGTCATTTCACACGTTCCTCTGTCCTATAAACTAGTAGCTTTTAAAAATGCACATGTCCAGACCCCACCCTGAAAATGTATTCAGTAGGACTGGTGTGGGTGCCGGGAATCTCTGACTTTCCTCAGATCTCTAGGTGAGTCTGAGACTGTTTGCCTCACGTTTGGGAACTGCCAACCCATCTGACGCTGCCAGTAGCCACAAGTCAGCCTTGGTCACAGCAAGCATCAGAGACAGACACTAAGTTTCTAATCTCCAGTGCCAGGCGGCGGGCGTGCTCACTGCAGGAAGAGGCATTAGCTGTGTTTGGTGGGTTAACCGAGACTCACAGCGGGAACTCTCTGGGAGCCCCAGTGAGCCTGCCTCTTTCCTCTAACCCAGGTTAGGGAAATTTCTTTTATTTTTTAAAAAATATTTGATTTTGTAGAGAGAGAGGAAAAGAGAAGGAGAGAGAGAAACATCCATGTGAGAGCACAACATTGATCTGCTGCCTCCTGAATACCTCCTAGCAGGGATCTATCCCACAACCCAGGCATGTACCCTTGACCTGGGAATCAAACCTGCAACCTCCCGGAGCATAGGATGGTGCCCAACCAGCTGAGCAATGCCTGTGAGGGCTAGGGAAAACTTAAGTGATCAGGACCTGCCTGGCCTTGGAGGTATGTTTTGGGGGATGAGCAACAACAGTCTTGCTGTTATGGCCCCTGAGGACAAGTGTGCTGTCCACAGGGTGGGTGACTTCAGTTGGGCCGGAGGGCCACAGCTGCTGAGGCAGGTGGGCCTGGGCCACAGGCCCAAAGTCTGTGCTCTTTCTTGTCTGCTGTTATCCCCTCCCCCCACTTCCCAGCACCAACTGTCCCCTTAACCGCTGAGACGTCCCACTGGTAACAGCCAGCACCTCATGCCCTGCACAGCAGTCAGAGTGATCTTCCCACTGTCCTCATCAGATCACTTTACGACCCTGTTCTAGTCCACCCATGTCTCCCATCACACTTGAGAACCACACTCCTGCCCTGGCTGGTTTGGCTCAATGGACTGAGCATTGGCCTGCAGACTGAAAGGTCACGGGTTCAATTCCGGCCAAGGGCACATGCCAAGGTTGCAGGCTCGATCCCCAGTAGGGGGCGTGCAGGAGGCAACCAATCAATGATCCTCTCTCATCATTGATGTTTCTCTCTTCCCTCTCTGAAATCAATAAAAATATACTAAAAAAAAAGAACCACACTCCTCACCATGGTTGACAAAGCTCATTGTAGTCCGGTCCATACCCACTTCTTCCCTCACATCTTCATTCTTTTCTCTTTCCTCCCCGGCCACCCTGGCTTTTCTGGTGGCCCTAGAACAGGTGGCCTCATTCCTACCTCAAGGTCTTTGCATTTGCCACATCGTCCTCCAGGAATACTCTTCCTCCAGCTTCCACACGACCCGCCATTCACATCTCCACTGAAAATCCACCTCAAAGAAGGTGACCACTTTGTGTAACGCAGTACCCTCTCATCACACTCTATCCTCTTTTCCTATTTCTTGATAGCAATTATCATTATTTGAAAGTATATTGTTGACTTGTTTGTCTCTTGTTTGTGGATGCCTTGAGGAGAGTGGCTTCAATCATCTCAGTCACCAAAATATCCCAAGGGACAAGCCTCTACACACACACACACACACACACACACACACACACACACACACACGGAAGTACTCATCAGTTTCCATCTGAGTCCAGCCTCAATTTGCATGCGTGTCATTGCAGGAGCCACACAGAAGCTGCACCCAAGGGTCCTTTTTGGAGGCAGAAGGTCTTGCAGGACCAGGTACCCCACATGGGAATGTACTTCAAGGGAACAGAGAGGTTCAGGGCTTCGCATTGGACAACTGGATTTCAAGTAAAACACTGGCTTTTATAGAAAATTATTTTATTGATCAGTAAGGGACCCCACTGAGGACAGAGAGGGAGTAAAAAAGCAGATGAGCCATGGAAGGAAGGGGTTGGTGCTAGACACACACTTTCTGAAAGGTTAACACCTGGTGGTATGCGGGCAGGCAAAATAGCCATCTCAGACGATGGATAAAGAAAAACTGAATTTATTTAAGGAAAGAGCTGCACAGCACTGAACCAAGAGGCCACTGGGTCGATGGTGGCAGCACCAGGAGCTGGAGTTTCATCCCTACCTGGTATATGCAGTCACTGGTGGGAAGCTCTTGTCGTCAGTCAGTGGGTCTTGGGGCTGAGTTGATAGCTTAGAATCCGGATGGACTGCGGATGTGTGATCAGGTGTTTTTAGGCCAGTTTTAACCCTTTAGATGGTGTCCAGCAAGTTTTCCTGGTCTTGGTCCTCCCGTGGCAGGAATCTTGGACAAGTCTTCCTGGTCACTGTCCTCCTGTGGTGGTAAGCTTACAAAGGGCAGTGAAGGATTACGTTGTCCTATAGTCCTAACACTTTCCAGGAAGCAGGACTTCCTAAGTCTCCCTATTCCGTTCCTGAGACCCCAGGCTGAAGGCTCCCTGGGGTATCACAGGCTGCTTCTTTCAGTTTCAAGAAGCCTCCCAGTTTGTGCTGGTGGCCGCTGGCAATGACTCAGGGCAGGAGCCCATCTGGTAGATCGGGTGGGCCCCTGCTAAGGCCACGCTGCATCCCCTCTTTGCTCCTGGATCTTACTGGGCTCACATAGGGCAGACTTCTCTTTCTTCTGTCCAAGAAGGGACTCTAGAGGGTTGAGCAGAGGACCATCAGGTTTTCTGCAGGGTCCGCTTCAGCCCTGGAATGCTCAGAGCAGCCTCCCATTGGAAACCTCTGTTTCTGAGGCTCCTTGCCCTTGTCTGTTTAGTATGGAAGAGGGCTCCTGGCTGAGGAAGGCACAGACAGAATGGCTCAGGTTGTAATCACCAGTGGTGGGCAGTGGGGGTCCCTGAAGGAGAAGGCATTCGCTGTCTTAGGCCATTAAACATTTGTCCTCTTCACAGAGTGCCTCAGTCAGCAAGCTACTGTGGGGTCAGCCTCTAGCCACCCTGCTCCAGTCGTCGAATTTTGGGGCTGGAGCAACCAAGGTCTTCATCCAACACTTCCACAGGGTGACGTCGCTTGAGTGCTCGTCTGGGGACTGGCTTCTCTGCCTCCACCTTTGTTGGGGTCAGCTTCTGTGGGGTCAGCCTCTTGCTATCATGCTCCAATCGTGGAATTTTTGGGCTGGGGCAACCGAGGTCTTTGTTTGACCATTCCACAGGACGATGCCTCTTATGTGCTCTTCTGGGGACTGGCTTCTCTGCCTCCACCTTTGCTGGGGTGGCCAAAGGAGCATCCCCATAGGACCGGTAGCCACCGACCAGGCAGTATGTCTCCCCATGCCAGCCCACTTGGGTTTCGCCACACCTTTGGTAGGGGACATGGTAGTGACCAGGTGTAGGAGGAAAGGTGGGAGCCATTGCTGCTGGAAAGAAAATCAGAACTGATCAGTTACTTGTGCTGCCAGGATGTCCCCTCTCTCATGTCTCTCCCAGGTTCTTGCTGAAGCCTTCTAATCTGCTTGGCATCCAAAACACAGCCTTAACCCATCATGAGTCTCCTACAGAAGGGGTGTTGCTGCAAAAGCAATTCTGGGGGCCTAGAGCAGCAGCAGGAGAACAGAAAATCTTCCCGGTTCTCAGAGAAGACAGACCCCGAAAATAATTGCAATCAGGATCCCCTCCATCTCTCCCACAATAGAGAAAATATTTTTTACAGCCCATCATTTTTGAGGCTTTAAGAAAATGCCTTCCAAATTTTGGGGGGAAATAATATAAATGGGTTTCAGAAGCCTTCCCACCTTGGCAACTCCTCTCAGACCCCATTCACACTGCTTTTTTATTTTATTTTTTATGTTTTCATTGATTTCAGAGAGAGGAAGGGAGAGGGACATAAAGATAGAAACATCAATGAGCCCTAGCCAGTTTGGCTCAGTGGATAGAGTGTCAGCCTGTGGACTGAAGGGTCACAGGTTTAATTCTGGTCAAGGGCACATGCCTGAGTTGTGGGCTTGATCCCCAGTGGGGGGCATGTAGGAGGCAGCCAATCAATGATTTTCTCTCATCATTGATGTCTCTCTCTCTCCCTCCTTCCCCTCTGAAATCAATCCTATCTAATAAAAGAGTAATATGTAAATTAACCATCACTCCACGACAAAGATGGCGGAGCCCATAGTGGCCAGGGTGGGACACTGACAGCGTTGCCCCAGCAACTCGAGCCCAGTGTCTGCACCCCGGCTGTGGGAGGGTGGAGAGGGGCCTCTGGCCAGAGGCCAGGGTGAGGGATGCTAGTGTCATTGCAGGCCAGGCTGAGGGACCCCCCACCCATGCAAGAATTTCATGTACCGGGCCTCTAGTAAAAATATATTTTTTAAAAAAAGAAAATATAGCCCTAGCCAGTTTGGCTCAGTGGATAGAGTGTCTGCTTGTGGACCAAAGGATCCCGGGTTCGATTCCGGTCAAGGGCATGCATACCTCGGTTGCAGGCTCCTCCCCAGCCTGGGCCCTGGTCAGGGCTCATGCAGGAGGCAACCAATTGATGTGTCTCTCTCTCACATCGATGTTTCTATGTCTTTCTCTTTCCCTCTCTTTTCCATTCTCCGGAAAACCAATGGAAAAATATCCTCAGGTGAGGATTAACAAACAAACAAACAAAAATTAATTAATTAATTAATTTAAAAAGAAAAGAAAATATATATCCATATAAAATATGCATATCAAAGTTTACAACTGCACTACTCATAATAGCTCAAAAGTAGAAGAAAAATACAAATGTTCAGCTGATGAATGGATAAACAAAATGTGGTATATCCATACAATGGAATATTGTTCAGCTATAAAAAAGAAATGAAAATTTTACATGGAATTCAGATTACAGTGTCCACAAATAAAGTTTCATTGGACAGCTGCTCACCCAAGGGTCATGGTTCAATTCCCAGTCAAGGGCACATACCTGGGTTGCAGGTTTGATCCCCTGCAGGATTAATACTAGGTGTAACGGTTAATAATGCGGATTTTTTTTTCAATGGAGTTACACATATGTTGATATATATGCAATTTGATACGTATGCTATTTTGTTGTATTGACAACAAGCTTCAAAACTTTGTATGTCAAATTTTCTGAAGGTGTTAACATCATAGATATTTTTACACTTAAAAATGTCGAATTTCATGCCAAAAAAAGAGCATTTGCGGGAAGTTTTAATTCATTACTTTATTTTGAAGTAAAGTGCTGCTGAATACTTTGGGAAGCTTCTGGCTCACATGCTCCATCTCAAGATACTTGTGAACTCTAGTTTATACGCTTTAAAAGTGATGATTTCGGCCCTAACCGGTTTGGCTCAATGGATAGAGCATCGGCCTGCGGACTCAAGGGTCCCAGGTTCGTTCTGGTCAAAGGGCATGTATCTTGGTTGCAGGCACATACCCAGTGGGGAGTGTGCAGGAGGCAGCTGATCGGATGTTTGGATTTTCTCTCTCATTGATGTTTCCAATTCTCTATCCCTCTCCCTTCCTCTCTGTAAAAAAATCAATAAAATATATATATTTTTAAAAAGCGATGATTTCGATGTGAAAGACAAAGAACGTCCAGGTCAACCGAAAAAGTTTGAAGACCAACAATTACAAGCATTATTGGATGAAGATGCGTGTCAAACTCAAAAACAACTTGCAGAAAGATTAAACATTGCTCAGCAAACAATTTCCAATGGTTTACAAGCAATGGGAAAGATTTTAAAGGAAGGAAAATGGGTGCCACATCAACTGAACGAAAGACAAATGGAAAACCGAAAAGTCATCAGTGAAATGTTGCTCTAACCGCACGAAAGAAAGTCTTTTTTGCCTCGAATTGTAACTGTTGATGAAAAGTGGATTTACTTTGAGAATCCCAAATGCACAAAATCATGGGTTGATCCAGGTCAACCATCAACATTGACTGCAAGGCCCAATTGCTTTGAAAAGAAGAGTGGATTTATTTTGAGAATCCCAAACGCACAAAATCATGGGTTGATCCGGGTCAACCAACAACATCAACTGCAAGGCCAAATCGCTTGGGAAAGAAGACAATGCTCTGTGTTTGGTGGGATCAGGAAGGTGTGGTGTGTTATGAGCTTCTAAGACCAGTTGAAACCATTAATACTGATCGCTACCGACAACAAATAATCAATTTGAACCACGCTTTGATCGTGAAACGACCAGAATGTGCCAGAAAACACAGCAAATTATTTTGCTTCACGATGACGCACCATCACACTTCAAAACCAGTTAAAGACACAAAGATCCTGCCTGAGAAGTATTAACCCACCCGCCGTATTCACCAGACCTTGCTCCTTCAGATTATCACATGTTCCAATCAGTGGCACACGCACTTTCTGAGCAGCACTTCAAAACGTACGAAGAAGTGGACAATTGGGTCTCTGAATGGTTTGCCTCAAAACAAGAAAAGTTCTATTGGGACGGTATCCACAAATTACCTGAAAGATGGGGGAAATGTGTAGCTAGCGATGGACATTACTTTGAATAAAGCACTTTTGATGTTTCTCTTGAAATTAGCGTGTTTTCTTTGATTACAAAATCCGAATTATTAACTGGTACACCTAGTAAAAATCAAGGGGAAAAATATCCTCAGGTGAGAATTAACAACAACAAAAACACACTGTGCTAAGTAAAGGAAGTCAGAGAAAAATATGGCACGTTGTGTGATTCCACTGTTACAAAATGTCCAGAATAAGCACATCTATAGGAACAGAAAGTAGAGGAGTCATTGCCTAGGGCTGAGGAGCTAAGAGGACTGGGGAGAGGGATGACAGCCATAGCTAAAAGGAATGGGGTTTCTTTGGGGCATGAATGAAAATGTTCTAAAACTGTGGTGATGGTCACACAACTCTGTGAATATACTAAAACTTGCTGAAGTATACACTTTAAATGGGTGAATTTGGTAATACGTGAATTATATGTCAAAAAAAGCTGTTAAATATTTGGCAATGATACATCTAATAAAGGGTTAATATCCAAAATATATAAGGAACTCATACAACTTAACAAAAGGAAGACAAACAATCCAATTAAAAAATGGGCAAAGGACCTAAATAGACACTTCTCCAAAGAGGACATACAGATGGCCAAGAGACATATGAAAAAAAGCTCAAAGTCACTGATCATCAGAGAGATGAAATTAAAACGACAATGAGGTATCACCTTATCACCTCACACCTGTCAGAATGGCTACCATCAACAAATCAACAAATGACAAGTGCTGGTGAGGATGTGGGAAAAAAAGAACCTTAGTAAACTGCTGGTGGGAATGCAGACTGGTGCAGCAATCATGGAAAACAGTATCGAGTTTCCTCAAAAAATTAAATATGGAATGGCCATTTGACCCAGTGATCCCACTTCTAGGAATATATCCTAAAAAACCCGAATCACCAATCAGAAAGAATGTATTCACCCCTACGTTCATAGCAGCACAATTTATAATAGCTAAGATCTAGAAACAGCCCAAGTGCCCATCAGATGAGTGGATAAAAAATCTGTGGTACATTTACACCATGCAGCAGTACAAAAGAAGAATCTCTAACCGGTTGAGAAGGTATACAGGGACCTGGAGAGTATCATGCTAAGTGAAATAAGTCAGCCAGAGAAAGACAAGTATCACATGATCTCACTCATATGTGGAATCTAAGTAACAAAATAAACTTACGAACCGAGGGGATCCAGAGACATGGAAGCTCGGAACAGAGTGCAGAATCTCAGAGGGAAGGCAGGGGAAGGAGGACGGGAAGTAATCAACCAAGAACATTGTATGTATATATGCATGGCCCATGGCCATAGGCAATGGGGCAGTGAGGGCCTGGGGTGGGGGTGTGGATGGGCTGGAAGGGGTCAATGGGGGAAAAATGGGGGGACAGATGTAATACTTTCAACAATAAAGAATTATTACAAAAACAATAAAGAATTATTAAAAAAAAAACCCACACAGAGAAGAAAGGCAGCAACTCAGTTTTCAAACAAAGAGAGAGAGAGAGAGAGAGAGAGAGAGAAGTATCACAGAATCTCACATATGTGGAATCTAATGAACAAAATAAACTGATTAACAAAATAGATCCAGAAACATAGAAGCACAGAACAGACTACGAAATGTCAGAGGGAAGGCGGGGGTGGGTGGGAAGAGATCAATAAAGAATTTGTATGCATATATGCATAACCCATGGACACAGACAATAGGGTGAAGGGGGAGTAGGGGCCGAGGGCAGGCTAGACGGGGTCAATGGGGGAAAAAGAGGGACTTATGTAATACTTTCAACAATGAAGATTTTTTTTAAAGCTGTTAAAAAGAAACAATAGTATGTGTACTGTTAGCATGTTGACATAACATATAGTTGTTTAGCTTTTCACAAAGTACCTTTCCTCTTGCTGCTTCACAAACAGCCAGGCATTAACTCCTAACTGCTGAGAAAGCCAACGTTCAAAGAACAGACTGACTTGCTCTGGGACACAGGTAACCAATGGTGAGGTGTGAGTGAAATCCAGGTCTTTGGACTCCCTGTCCAGTACTCACCATAGCACAGACCTTCCCAGAATTACAACAGGAAATGGAGTAGTCATTCTTCACAGTCCGGGGAGAGGAGAGACAGGAGGAAACTCCTTCCCAGACCTGTCCCTCCCTGCTGCTCCACCGCCATTCCCCACTCCATTCCCTATCCAGCTTCCTCCTCCCAGCTCCTCCCAGTCCTCCCTCCTTTCCTTCCCAGGACCACGGAGCAAGGCTTCCCCTCCCTATGCCTCACTCATAGTGCTGGGAATGGGGGGAAGGAGAAGGACTGGGAGGTTTCTCTAGAAATGTGACCCATATGACATACCAGGAAAAGGGCTCAGAAAGAGTGAGGAACCAATCTAAAGTCATACAACTAATATCTGACCTTTGATTTCCTTAATATGTTTGAGAATGAAAAGAGGGTTTGGGGCTGGGACAGAGTGTGAGGTGAGCAAAGCTCCAAATCATTCCTGTTTCTTCTCCTCACAACAACCCAATCCACAGCCTCCCTGCACTGTCATATTTCCAAAAGCACCAACCACTTCAATGCGCCTGGAGTGGAGGATGCTCTTTAAAAATAGTTAATTGTAGCCCAATGGTTGAGTGTGGACCTATGAAGCAGGAGCTCACGGTTCAATTCCCAGTCAAGGCACATGCACAGGTTGCAGGCTCAATCCCCAGTATGAGGTGTGCAGGAGGTGACCAATCAATGAGTCTCTCTCATCATTGATGTTTCTATCTCTCTCTTACTCTCTG
Source organism: Myotis brandtii (assembly GCF_000412655.1). Classification (NCBI taxonomy): domain Eukaryota; kingdom Metazoa; phylum Chordata; class Mammalia; order Chiroptera; family Vespertilionidae; genus Myotis; species Myotis brandtii. The sequence goes on along the minus strand of NW_005368569.1, from coordinate 1,905,058 downwards.
AAATCAATAAAAAAATATATATATATTTTTTAAAATAGATAATTGTAGCCCTTCCCAGTTTAGCTCAGTGGATAGAGCATCAGCCTGTGGACTGAAGGGTCACAAGTTCGACTCCCGTCAAAGGCACGTATCTGGGTTGTAGGCTTGATCCCTGGCCCTGGTGGGGCACACGTGGGAGGCAACAAATCTATGTGTCTCTCTCACATTGATATTGTTCTGTCTTTCCCCCTCCCTTCTACGCTCTCTAAATATCAATGGAAAATATCTTCAGGTGAGGATTAACAAAACAAAACAAAGGTTAAATAAATAAATAATTGTAGAAAAATCAGAAAATACAGATAAAGGAAATAAGGGCCACTCAGTCTCATTCTTTAGGTCTGAACATGGAGGTGGCCATGGGAGTGTTTTGGGGTTGCTCTGGAGCCAGCTACCTGGGTTCAAATCCCAGCTCTATCACTTACCACCAGAGACTTGGACAGCTCATTTCACCTCTCTGACCTCAGTTTCTTCACCTGTGAAATGAGAATTATAATAGCTCCTACTGATAGAATTGTGTGAGAATTACATGAGGCTGTAAAGCACTAAAAACAGTGCATGGCACACATTAAGCACTCAGTACATTTCCCCAGTGTTCTTTATTCATATATATTTTTCCTTACAAAAATGAGATCATTCTGTAGCCACTATTTTACAACATGGATCTCATGTTAACTGAATTATAAACATCTTTCCATAGCATTAGAAATCCTTCTGCAGAACAGTTTTCTTAAGACACAGATAGAGAAAAGAAAAAAAAAAGACACAGATAGAATATTCCAGCTCTGCGAAGGACAACACCCCCCCCCCCCCCCCCCCACCCCCCACACACACACCACCAAACCCTTTTCTCCTTGTCTTTGATTACCACAGGACAAATGTCTAGGGAATTGCTAAGTCACAGGGTGTACAGGTGCTAAAGGCTTTTGGCACATACCAGCCAAACTGCCCTTCAAAAAGATTTAGAACTAATTTCACTTGTGCAAGCTATGAAGAGAAGGCCTCATTCCCTCCAGTGTCTTATCTTCTCACTTAGAAACATCATTTCCAATTCACCCCAGGTGAAGTGTTGTTTTCTGTCTTTTTCTGATTTGTAGTTCAAGCTCTTCCTAATGGAACCCAGCTTGGACATCTGCCCAATCCCATGATCTCCCACAGTGGTGCTGGACTGAAAATCAACCTCCCAAAACCAAGGCTCACTTATAACCCCCAAATAAAACTGGGATTTCTTTTTTTTAAATCCTCACCCAAGGATATTTTATTAATTTGAGGGAGAGGAGGGGAGGGGGGGTAGAAACATTGATGTGAGAGAGAAACATCTATCACTTGCCTCCCGCACGAGCCCCAACTGGGGATCAACCTACAATCTAGTCTAGGTATGTGCCCTGACCGGAAATCGAACCCGCAACTTTTTGGTATATGGGACGGCGCTCCAATTAACTAAGCCACTCGGCCAGGGCCAGGATTTCTAAAATGAGATAATATAGGTAAAAATCCCACCACAGGCCAACTTCTCAGTACAGTAGGTTCTCGGGTTGGTTACATGGGAGATCCATGAGATCCGTTCCTACGGCGCGATGTAACTGCGATTTTCACCGTAAGTCGGAACCCACCTACAAAAGCACCTACATCACTCACATGGAGCACATACACAACAGTAATGAAGTGAAACAGTAGAAAAGATTTAAAAGAAAGATAATAATTCCTGACCTTTACTTGTGGTAAATAAATAATAAAAACATAAAGCACATATGTACATATGTCGAAATGACGGAACTTTTTTTTTTTTAATAAATAAATGGGAGATGGCGATGTAACCACGAAACGACGTACGTCGAGTCCGACCTAACCCAAGGACTGTCTGTATTTGAAACATGGCTGTAGGGATTTCAGAAACAGAGATGGTATCTCAGGAAAGCTCTATATGCAACTACGGTGCACATGGGGAAACTGAGGCCCAGAAGAGGAAGTCTCCCTAATAAGAAAAGGTCAGAATCATCTAATAGAAAAATGGGTAAAGAACATGAATAGGCAATTTAGAGAGGAAACCTAGCTGTATATTAATTAGTATGCAAAGAGATGTTCAAATGCATTGGTTATGAGGGAAATGCAAGCCAAAACAAAGAGGAAATACCAATTCACGGATTGGCAAAATTAGGAAGTTGGACAATACCAAGTGTTGGTGGAGGAAATGGGGCTCTCATGTACCACTGGTGAGTGTAGACCCAGCAACCTTCCCACACAGCCAAGGGCGTTCACTGCAGCTGCTGTCTGTGGTAGCTGGGAGTAGGAGATAAACTGGATGCCCCTCACTGGGGGAATAAATATGTAAAATATGGTAAAATCACATTATGGAATAATTATGCAGCAGTTCAAAACAATGAAATAGAACAAGGTCAACAAACCAAGGCCTGTGGGCCAAATTTGACTCACTGCCTGCTTTTGTACAGCTTGGCTCTTGAGCTGAGAATGACTATATTAAAAAAAAAAATTTTTTTTTATTGATTTCAGAGAAGAATAGACATGGAGAGAGACAGAAACATCAGTGATGAGAGAGAGTCATTGATCAGCTGCCTACTCCATGCTACCCTGGGGAGCGAGCCCACAACCCAGGCATGTGCCCCAACCGGGAATTGAACCATGACCTCCTGGTTCATAGGTCGACATTCAACTACTGAGCCACACCAGCTGGGTGATTTTTACATTATTAAATGGTTGGGGGGAAATCAAAAGAATATTTTGTGACACATGAAAATTACATGAAATTCCAATTTCAGCATCCACAAAGTTTTATTACAACACAGCCATGCTCATTCGTTTGTGTATTATCTATGGTTACTTTTGTGCTTCTGTTATCAGTGGAAGTGAGGTCCTGGGTCTACTCCTGGAATAAACATTTCTGGAGGCCCTCAGGGGAGAATGAGATATGGTAGAAAGGTTTATCTATGTGGAATCACACGCCTGGGTTTCCAAAGTCCCATTTCCCTTCGTCCAGTCATAGAAGAAGCATAGCTGGGGTTTCAGTAAAGCTAGAACCAATGCTAGTGTCCACAGTTTCCTTTCCATGTTAGAGTCAGGTTCAGTTCAGCATCAGGCTAGGTGTAGTCCATTGTGTGTGTGGTCCACAAAGCTGTGGGCCATGTGGACAAAAGCCAGGAAGCCAAGTATGAGCCATAAGTCAAGCGTGCCAAGAGGAACCAAGAGAGCCAAGAGCATAAGAGAGCAAGTTTCGCCTGGCCAGTGCGGTTCAGTGGTTACATGTTGACCTATGATCCAGGAGGTCACAGTTTGATTCCCAGTCAGGGCATATGCCTAGGTTGCGGGCTCAATCCCCACAAAAGTGTGTGCAGGAGGACTGATTTTTCTCCCTCATCAATTTTTCTATCTCCCCCTCTCCCTTCCTTTCTAAAATCAATAAAAATATCTATTTTTTTTTTTTAAAAAGAGAGCAAGTTTCTTTGGTTAGGGAATTAAATATCACAAATCTTCTCAGGCTTGCAGTCCGCTACGTCCATTCTGGCCAACCACCTCTATCCTCAGGTGTGACTGACAGAAAGCACCTTCCCTAGTCATCCCAACTTTACTGGGCATATGTCTATCTTCCCTTTGTCCAGTCTCCTTGTTTTGCAGGGAACATGCCTATAATGTTTGGCATTCCCTTTGCTCCTTTCCTACTATTAATAATTAGCTCATTACAACAGTATCATTACAACAGCAGAGTTGGGTTGTTGCAATGGCAACCATATTCCTGTAAACCTAAAATATTTTCTATCTAGCTCTTTACAGTGAAACTGTGCTGTCTCCTGAATTAGACAAATGCAAAGAAATCTGGATAGATCTACACCATATACAGCTAAATGCAAAAGTAAGTATCAGTTATCTGTTGCTGGGTAACAAATTACCCCAAAACTTAATGACTTAAAATAAAGATAAGCATTCATTATCTCACAGAGTTCCCGTGGGTCAGAAATTTGGGGATGGCTTGACTGAGTGGTTTTGGTTTGGGATCTGTCAAGATGTTACAGTGAAGATGTCACTGGAGCTGCTGTCATCTGAAGGTTTGACTGGGGCAGGAGAATCATTCAAGATGGTTCACTTACGCGCTGGCAAGTTGGTACTAACTGTTGGCAGGAGACCTCTGTTCCTCTTGGACCTCTCCATCGGGCGGCTTCAGTGTCCTCACAACAAGGCAGCTGACTTCCCCTAGAGTGGGTGATCCAAGAGAGAGCAAAGGGGAGTTTGCAATGTCTTTTATCACCTGGCCATGGAAATTGCACACTGTTATCCCAGCAATATCTTATTTGTTGAGTAGGATCAGCTCTATTCAGGGCGAGAAGGGACTGCTCAAGTATGTGAATACCAGGAGGCCCACTGGGGGGCCATGGTGGAGGCTGGCTTCCACAGTAAGAGACAGAAAGCGATCTATAGTAGGGCACCCTTTAATTAAAAAAATTAAGTCACATTCACATGAAACAGCACTACATATTTGACAAAGCTACACACAAATTCAAAGGTATTTATTAAAAAGAGTGGGGGAGTAGAGTAATGGGAGTGGAAGGCAGGGATACAAAGAAATAAATGAGTGAGTAAATTAATAAAACCAGATCGGGGTAGTTGCCCCAACCAACTATGAGTGTGGGCTGCAAAATGAGGTGATTATTCAATTTTCTGCACTCAAGTTCCTCCCCTCCCACCCAAAAAAGAGAGAAAAACATTGAGAAAATAGGTTCTTTGTCCAAGATCACAAGAACTCAGTCTTCCTAATCAAGTCTTGCTCTCTCTGCCTAATATAGCCTCATTCAACATGTGGTTGACCTGCAGAGTCTTCAGAGAGTTCTGGTTCCTGGCTAAGTAGAAAAGGATTTTGCCTGCAGGATAAGATGTGGGAACCAGCAGAACCAGCCTGGGAAGAAAAGGCTTAGTTATTATTCAAATACAGGTACTGGTGGATTGCTCACCCTCCTGCCAGTGTTCTCCCTTCCCTGGAGATAAAGGGCTCTTAGAGTGCAGAGCCCTGTGAACACCCCCAGGCCCAGTCTAGTCATGGTGGGAGAATGGAAACTCTCATTTCTTTCAAAATATAGCCTGTAACTCTAGGCCTTGTGACTTCTTTCATTTCTTCATTTTAATCGTCATAAAGTCTGCCAAGTAAGATCTGTTATTTCAAGATGTTCAGAGAAGCGAATTAAAAAATTGTTTTCAACTATTTTACCTCCCTGTGAATTCATTCATTCATTCATTCATTCATTCAGTAAAGACTTAGTACCTGCTATGTGCCAATAATGGTGATACAGCAACGAACAAAGCAGACCAAGCCCCTGCCCTCATGAGTGAGGGGTGGAGCAGTAGGAACAGATGGACAGTAAAGGAACACTAAATAAAATATAAAAACTAAAATAAGATAAAGAGATAAAAGTCAGGGGATTATCAGGGAATACTTGTATTTGAACTGAGACCTGCAAGATGAGAATAAGCCAGCCCCCGGGAGAGTGATGTTTTGGAGTGTTTTAAATGCCCTGGGGTGGGGATAAACTTGGTGTCTGAGATTAGAGAGAGAGACAGGCCCCAGATCAGATAGGACTTTGTAGCTATTTATTAAGAGTTTGGAATTTACTCTATCAGATGGAACTGATTCCACAATTATTAGCTCTATGACCTCAGGCAAGTTACTTTACTCCTCTGAGTCTCCATCTACCTGTCTCTCAAGTGGAGTTAATAATCTATTCATTGTGGTAGGCAGCCTCTATAGTGCTTCCCAGTAACTGCGCCCTGGTATTCATGCCCTGTGAACGTGGATTGAGTCACTTCTCCAAATGCAATATATTGCAGAAGGGATGGTGTAATCATTTCCTATTCCTGTTGTAACAAATCACCACAAACTTAATGGCTTAAAACAGCACAAATCTATAATCTTGCCGTCCTGGAGGTCAGACGTGTAAATGGGTCTCACTAGGCCAAAATCAAGGTGAGGATAGGGCTGTGTCCCTTCTGGAGACTGCAGGGGAGAATGTTTCCTTGTCTTTTACAAATTGTAGAGGCCACCTGCATTCCTCAGCTCTGGTCCCTTCTGTCTTCAAAGTGCATCACTCCAACCTGTTTCCACTGTCACCTCTGCCTTTCTTAGGTCACTAACTATCCTGCCTCCTTCCCCTTCTTTCCCTTAGGGACTCTTGTGATTACACTGGGCCCATGTGGACAATCCAAGACACTCCATCATCTCAAAATCCTTAATCACATCTCCAAGGTCCCTTTGTCATGTAAGGTATCACACTCACAGGCTCTCGGGATAAGGACATGAAAAATAAAAATAGGGATTAGGACATACAGGACATGAACATCTTTGAGGGGCCATCATTATTTTATCTACCACAGATGGTCTGTCATTTTGTGATTAGGTAAGAAAGATTGTAGCCTTTGCTTGAGTGCTTTTGTTTTCTCTCTCTGATCACGTTGGGGGAGCCAGCTACTGCCGTGAGGCAGCCCTGTGAAGAGAGGCCCATGTGGCTAAGAACTGAAGCTCCTGGCCAAGAGACAGTGAGGACCTGACGTCGTCTACTAACAACCATATTTGTGAGCTTGGAAGTGGGTTCTGTAGGCCCAGCTCAGCTTTGAGATGACCACAGCTCAGGCCAACAGCTTGACTTCGGTCTCATAGGGAACCTGAGCTGGAAACTGAGCTAAGCATCCCCTAGATTCATGACCCTCAGAAACCGTATGAGAGAATAGTTTATGGTTTAAGCTGCTAAGTTTTGAGGTAATTTGTAATGCAATAATAAAACATTTTCATTCATTCGCCAAATATGTATTAAGTGCCTATGCTATGTGCCAAATTGTTGAGGTGTTGGTAATACAGCAGTGAATATAACAGAGAAAAATCTCTACTCAGATGGAGTTTACATACTACCGGGGGAGACAGACAGCAAACATAGGAAGTCAGTAAATTATATGATATGTCAGAAGGAGACAACTGCTATGGTGAAAAAGTAGAACAAGGTAGGGGAGACAGGCTAATCTAGGAAGGCTTTGCTGAAAAGTTCATATTTGAGCAATACTTGAAGGAGTTGAGTGAGGAAACCATGCTCTTCATGGGAAAAAATATTCCAGGTGGAGGGAACAGCAAGTGCAAAGGTCCCATGGTAGGACTGAGTCCAGCTTTTTAAAAAACAACAACAGGCAAGCCCTGGTCGGGTAGCTCAGTTGGTTAGAGCATCAACCTGATACTCCAAGGTTGTGGGTTCAATCTCCCGTCAGGGCACAGACAAGAACCAACCAATGAATGGATAGATAACTGGAACAACAAGTTGATATTTTCTCTCTCTTGTCTCTCTCAAAATTAATTAAAAAACAGAAAAGGCAGCAGGGAAGTTAGTATATACTGACTGGAGTGTACAAAGGGCAGAGTGGTGGCAGAGGATTTAAAAAGTGAGGTTGTAATGAGGAAGGACTATGCTATACACGACTTACTTTAATCTTAGTAGGTGTTGAACCTAGCTTGTTACTCTAACCTGACTCCTCTCCCGCCCCCCCTAAAATTCAAGCTTGCGAGTTAGAAGGTTTTTAGCATACTATGACAGGGATCTTCAGTTTCAGTTCCCACGTGAGCCTAAGAAGTAGCTTGGCCTCAAGACGCCAGAAATTCAAATGACAAAACAAACAAACAAACAAACAAACAAACACAAGTGACCAACTCAAAGACAAGTAGCTTGGCCTCAAGACGCCAGAAATTCAAATGACCAAACAAACAAACAAACACAAGTGACCAACTCAAAGATGCTAACCACAAAGATCCATATCAAGACCTATGGGAAAGCATCCTACACATGCTCCCCTTTTTGAGCATATTAGAGGAACCTGCTGTTCCAGATCCTGCCTGGGCCTGGGTTGGCCTGATCACAGGGACTCGCTAATGCCAGGATCCTTATTGAAGCTGACCAGAACTACCCCCCATCCCTGCACGTCCACAATCCCTCCCCTGATTCCTTTGTTCTGCTTCCCCTCTCCATCCTGATAAAAACCCTGACTGCACTGAGATGTTATGATGGTTTTTGAGGACACGAGTCTGCCATCTTCTCAGCTGTACCTGCATTTGCTTTCAAGGTGAGCATTAAAGTAGATAACATATGTTAAGCTTTTTGAATCTAGTAGTTGCTTGATAAATTAAAGCTTTTTCTTCTTTAAGAAACTATATTTAAAAAAAATTTGTGAGCCCTGGCCAGTGTGGCTCAGTTGGTTGAGCATTGTTCCATGCACCCAGAGGTTGCTGGTTCGATTCCCGGTCAAGGAATATGCCGAGACTGTGGGTTCAGTCCCCAGTTGGGGTGCACACAGGAGACAGCTGGTCGATGTTTCTCTCTCATATGGATGTTTCTCTCTCACATGGATGTTTCTCTTTCTCTCCCCCTCTCCCTTCCTCACTCTCTAAAATCAATAACATATTTTTAAAAATTGTGAAATAATCTCAGGTATACACAAGAAAGGAAAAGATAATAACATAATGAATTTAACCACAACCTACCCTAATAAAACTCTAACAGCTATTGTTGAAGGCTCCTGTGTACCTTTCCTTATTCCAACACTCTTTTCTGCCCTAAACATCACTCACTGAATACACTGTTAATCATTCCTTTACATGGCTTTATATTTAAGTCCATATGTGTGTATCCATAAACAATCTCTAGCACTGTTTTTCAGATTTTAAATATATAAAATATATATGCAAAAAGCAAATCTTATATAATTATTACATATGTTATAATATATCATATATATCAATAAATATATATCATTGGTATAGCAATTATATCATTCTATAATTTGCTTTTTTTCTCTATTTCTGAGATTTATCTAGTGTGATCTATGAGGCTCTACTTCATTCTTTTCACTGCTGTATAATATTCCTCTACATGAATATATTACAATTTATTAATATAATGTTGAAAAATAATAATCATGCCATTATTACACCCAATGACATTATCAGTAATTTTTTAAAGGAAAGTTGGCTGATATCTTTATTGCTTTGGGGGGAGGGGGTGCTCAGGTGCTCTTGGTGGGGTGGGCCCACTTCCTCTTCCCCTCCCAGGCTTCTGGCTGTGCAGGATGGTGCTGGCCCTGAAGACAGCGACCATACACAGAACCGGGCGATACCTGTTCTTCTGGACCACGTGCCAGATGCTGCTCAGGGTGGCTGGCTTTGGCTGGCTGGATCTCCACTTCATGACAATCACCACACCTCTGCCATGGGCCGCAGGCTCCATGCCCCCATCTTGTGGTGAATCAGCCCGTTGTAGTGAAAGGTGTTGCAGGCCTCCCCGTTATTGGGTTCAGTGCTGTACCTCTGCTTGTTCCTCTTGATCAGGAAGCTGGAGCAGTTTCCTAGGACCATTCATTGCAGGTGGGCAGACATGGCAGCAGCTCCTCTCGATGCAGCAGCCGGAGATGGAAAGTAATTTCTTTCTATCAACTAATGCTAAAATTTCCTCAATTGTCTCAAATATGTCTTTTTACAATTAGCTTATTCAAATAAGGATTTAAACAAGGTCCATCCAATGTATTTGGCCATTATGTCTCATAAGTCTTTTATTCAGGAAGTCTTTTCTTCTTTGTAGCCCCATACTATCGAATTATTGGAGAAACTAGGCTATTTGTCTCACATCCTGGATTTAGCTTGTTGTTTATCTTCTTTTTTTAAAAATTTTATTGATTTCAGAGAGAGAAAGGGGGGTGGGGAGGGTAGAGAAACAGAAACATTGACAGCTGCCTCCTGCACATCCCTGACTGGGGATGGAGCCCGCAACCTGAGCATATTCCCTCACCGAATCAAACTGTGACTTCCTGGTTCATAGAACTACTCTCAACCATTGAGCCACACCAGTTGGGCTGCTTGTTCCTTCTTATAGTGTCCTGATCTAATTCAGTTTTTTGCTGGGGAGAGAAAACTGTCACATGTAATACCCCGATCAAACTCAGTGTCACCAGTATGGTACAAACCTACATGATGGGCCTCCTATTATGATGTAATGGGAAATAGGTAACATGGTCTCTGCAATGTTTTACCAAAGGTGACTTATCTGAATCTAATCATGAAGAAAACATAGGACAAATTCAGATTGTGGGATCTTGTACAAGATAACTTGCCTGGACTCTTCAAAACCGTCATGAAAGAAAGAGTTAGGTGAACACTGATTGCATGCTCGATCACAAACAAAACTATAGCTATACAGGATATGACCGGGAAAATTGGGAAAATTTGAATATGAAACTGTATATAATACTATCATGTTGAGTTTATTAGCTATGATACTGGCATTGTGGCTGCGTGGGAGAATGTCCTTGTTCTTAGGAGAAGCAGACTGGAGAATCTGGAGCGAAGTGTCAGAATGTCTGCAAGTAACTCAAATTTTTGGTTCAGCCAAAAAATAAAAATAAAATCTGTGTATAAATAATCTGGCAAAGTGTACTGACAATTGGTGAATCAAGATGAACGGTATAAGGGTGTCTGTTGATTGTACAGGCTTTTTAAAAATGTTTTTTATTGATTTCAGAGAGGAAGGAAGAGGGAAAGAGAGAGATAGGAACATCAATGATGAGAGAGAATCATTGATCGGCTGCCTCCTGCATGCCCCCCACTGGGGATCAAGCCCGCAACCCAGGCATGTGCCCTTGACCGGAATTGAACCCGGGACCCTTCAGTCTGCAGGCTGACGATCTATCCACCGAGCCAAACTGGCTAGGGATGATTGTACAGTTTTTAAAACATTTCTTTTGGCCTGAAATTTTTAAAAATAAAAAGTTGTGGAAAAGACTGCTTTGTTCACGAAGCTGCTGGGCTCCTCGGCATTACACTGGGTGTCCCTGATTTATGCTGACTTTGCTCTCCCCTACTGCCTGCCATGTGCTCCAGATCTCTTCCCCTCAGGTGCAGGGGCCCAGGATGGAGAGCCTGAATCTCATCATTGTGATGCTGTAAAATTCCAGCATATCTCGTGCAGGCTCTGCCGCTTCCAGGGCTCCCTCTGCGGTCAGCCACCGCCCCCTGGTGGCCATTGGCATGCACGCAATGTCCCCACCAGGAGGCGGGCAGGGTCCTACAGCCCTCACTCTTACCAGGAGGCACCCAAGTAAAGCACCCTACAACCCCAACCTGTTCATCATATGCTTTACAGATACTAACTCAGTCCTCACACCAGTTCTAACTGGGAAAATTGGGAAATTTTTAAAGACAAACTAAGCCCTGGCAGGTGTGGCTCAGTTGGAGCATCACCCCATGTACTGAAGGGTACATTGATCGCTCTCTCCCCCTCTCTCTAAAATCCATAAAAACATAACCTCTGGTGAGGATTTAAAAAGATGTTTTAATAAATAAAGACAAACTGAAACTCAGAGAGGGGAGATGACGTGCCAAAGAGCACACAGCTAATGCCACAGCCAACTCCAGATCCAATGCTGTGCCCACTACAGTACAGCTGCTTCCAAGTTTGATGATGTGATGATGATAAAATAACAGCAAGAAACATCTGTTGTGTGACTTTGGATGCACCGTACAACATATTAACTCATTTAATCCCCAACAGCCCTGGGGGGGGGGGGTAGGTTCTATTAATAAGCCCATTTTACAGTTAAGGAACTGAGGTAGAGTTTTCAAAATGTGCCCCCGGTCACTCAGAGAGGAGTACTGATGGGAAAAAGGCACTGAGGAGCATTGGAAATGTCCATTTGTTCAGTTGATTACTGTTTGTTACTACTAATAGGTACAGGATCCTGAACTAAGAATATGAATGTGCAACTAGAAGACAACAAAACAATGCTACTAAAAAAAAAAATTAAAAGAAAATGCAAAAAGAAAATCTAATCTATTTACAAAAATGTGTTCAATGATGAGAGAGAATCATTGATCGGCTGCCTCCTGCATGCCCCCCACTGGGGATCAAGCCCGCAACCCAGGCATGTGCCCTTGACCGGAATTGAACCCGGGACCCTTCAGTCTGCAGGCTGACGATCTATCCACCGAGCCAAACTGGCTAGGGATGATTGTACAGTTTTTAAAACATTTCTTTTGGCCTGAAATTTTTAAAAATAAAAAGTTGTGGAAAAGACTGCTTTGTTCACGAAGCTGCTGGGCTCCTCGGCATTACACTGGGTGTCCCTGATTTATGCTGACTTTGCTCTCCCCTACTGCCTGCCATGTGCTCCAGATCTCTTCCCCTCAGGTGCAGGGGCCCAGGATGGAGAGCCTGAATCTCATCATTGTGATGCTGTAAAATTCCAGCATATCTCGTGCAGGCTCTGCCGCTTCCAGGGCTCCCTCTGCGGTCAGCCACCGCCCCCTGGTGGCCATTGGCATGCACGCAATGTCCCCACCAGGAGGCGGGCAGGGTCCTACAGCCCTCACTCTTACCAGGAGGCACCCAAGTAAAGCACCCTACAACCCCAACCTGCTCATCACATGCTTTACAGATACTAACTCAGTCCTCACACCAGTTCTAACTGGGAAAATTGGGAAATTTTTAAAGACAAACTAAGCCCTGGCAGGTGTGGCTCAGTTGGAGCATCACCCCATGTACTGAAGGGTACATTGATCGCTCTCTCCCCCTCTCTCTAAAATCCATAAAAACATAACCTCTGGTGAGGATTTAAAAAGATGTTTTAATAAATAAAGACAAACTGAAACTCAGAGAGGGGAGATGACGTGCCAAAGAGCACACAGCTAATGCCACAGCCAACTCCAGATCCAATGCTGTGCCCACTACAGTACAGCTGCTTCCAAGTTTGATGATGTAATGATGATAAAATAACAGCAAGAAACATCTGTTGTGTGACTGTGGGCCATGCACCGTACAACATATTAACTCATTTAATCCACAACAGCCCTGGGGGGTGGGGGGTAGGTTCTATAAATAAGCCCATTTTACAGTTAAGGAAACTGAGGTAGAGAGTTTTCAAAATGTGCCCCCGGTCACTCAGGGAGGAGTACTGACGGGAAAAAGGCACTGAGGAGCATTGGAAATGTCCATTTGTTCAGTTCATTACTGTTTATTACTACCTAATAGGTACAGGATCCTGAACCAAGAATATGAATGTGCCGAGGCCGGTTTGGCTCAGTGGATGGAGCGTCGGCCTGCGGACTGAGGGGTCCCGGGTTCGGTTCCGGTCGGGGGCGTGTGCCTGGGTTGCGGGCACATCCCCAGTGGGAGATGTGCAGGAGGCAGCTGATCGATGTTTCTCTCTCATAGATGTTTCTAGCTCTCTGTCCCTCTCCCTTCCTCTCTGTAGAGTATCGGTAGAATATATTTTAAAAAAAAAAAGAATATGAATGTGCAACTAGAAGACAACAAAACAATGCTACTAAAAAAAAAAATTAAAAGAAAATCTAATCTATTTACAAAAATGTGTTCCTGAAAATAAGATGCTCAACAAGGAGAATGGAATTGTTTTACAATCAGTAGAAATAAAGGTAAATGTGGACTACTGATCTCTTCTAGGGGAGGGGAGAGAAAGCATAAGTGAACATAAACATTTTCACTCAACACTGCCAGTGAAGTCCTAATTAAGAGCTGGCTGCCTGGCTGGTATGGCTCAGTGGTTGAGCGTCAACCTATGAACCAGCAGGTTACGGTTTGATTCCTGGCCAGGAAACATGCCTGGGTTTGGGGCTCGATCCCCCATGGGGGCATGCAGAAAGCAGCTGATCAATGATTCTCATCACTGAAGTTTCTATCTTGCTATCCCTCTCCCTTTTTTTCTGAAATAGAAAAAAGTTTTTTTTAAAGAGTTGGCTGAAACCCTAGCTGGTTGGCTCAGTGGATAGAGCATCAGCCTGCAGACTGAAGGGTCCCAGGTTCGATTCCGGCCAAGGGCACATGCCCAGGTTGTGGGTTCGATCCCCAGTAGGGGGCGTGCAGGAGGCAGCCAATCAATCATTCTCTCATCATTGATGTTTCTATCTCCCTCTCCCTTCTTCTCTGAGATCAATAAATATATATATTTTTAAAAGAGTTGGCTGAATATTTACCTCAAAAAAAAATAAAGGAGGGCACTGCGATTCTGCTGAGAAATTCAGAAGAGGACCTTGTTAGATGTGTACTGAATTCCTGTTCCTACAAAACAGAATCTGACTTTCAGAGAATGCCATCTAACCATACCACCCGCAACCAACTCCTGCTCCAAGCGGCTGTTTCCCATGGTCCAGGCAAGTCCAGCGGCCACTCTTGCCTGGGCCATCTCCCCTCTCCCTCCTGGTGCTTCCCCCCAAGACAGCACTGGATTATGTAAACTTTCTGAGAAGTCCCCAGACTTGGTCCCTCTGGGCTGCTGTCAGTGACTCACTCCTTCCTTACCCAGGCAGCCCACCGAGCACCGGGACCAGCCCAGCACCGCCCCTCCTCACCAACACACACTCCTTTTCAGCTTACACAGTTAAACAAAATACTTGCTGAAATTTTGTAGAAAAATGAAGGACAAAGGTTTCATTCTTTTTAAAAAACACTTTATTAAGGTATGACGGACATAAAATGTGTACATAACGTATACAACTTCAGTGTGAATATAATTTTCATTCTTGCCATCCTTGCTACTGTGTTGGTCTATACGGTCCATGACATGTTGTCTGACTTAGTTAAGGATATAGCTGGGAAATTTGGCTAAGAGTGTGAATAAACTGGAGGAGTGTTGATTGAAAAACAAAACAAGCAGATCATTCATTGAAAGTAGCTGTATTTTTGTTAACCTAGATCAGTGGTTCTCAAAGTGTGGGAACTTTCTAGAACTGCAAATGCTTTGTTTGGATTACACCTACTGGTTATTTTTTTTTTAAAAAAATCTATGTCAGATTTTTAAGCTTTCTTGTTTTAGCAGATATTCTCAAACTTGTCTTTTATCTCTTTGAAAATACTAAGAGCCTTGCCCAGATAGCTCAGTTGGTTAGAGCATCATCCCAAGATGGCAAGGTTGTGGGTTCGTTCGATCCCTGGTCAGGGCACATACAAGAAGCAACCAATAAATACATAAATAAGTGGGACAACAAACTTATTTAGATGGTCAAACTTATTAATTCTAAGTTTGATGATACAAATCTCTCGCCTCTCTCTCTAAAATCAATAAATAAAAATGTAATCAACTTCTAAAAAATTGCTATTTTGTGTCAGTATTTGTGTTATTCCTGCATGTTCTTTTCGGGCTGTCTCCTTGTACACCCGCTATCTCTGAAAAGGTGCTGGAAGTTACTAGAGAAAGGGTACGTGTGCGTGAATACTTCGATGTCTGAGATACTACGTTTCTCTAAAGATGATATTCAGTCGCTTCTGTCGATCACCACCAGTCTGGTCAATAGTGTAGATTTTGAAGGCTGAGGTCCCTACACCTCCAAGACCAGCTGCATTCGAGAGACAGATTCATCTCCAGCTCAACATTTTCTTGAAGGCGGTTTCAGTTGGGGTTCCAGTTCAAAGGTGGGGTGACTAGTCAGCCTCCCAGCTTTCAGCTCTTTCACACCTCTACCCCTCACACTGCACGGCCACCGACCTCGCGGCCGAGATCCGCAGGGGTCTCCTTCCGGCGACAAATGGCGTCCGGCGAAGGCAGCCCTGAGTGTTGGGATTACAAACTACCGCTTGCTTCTCCTGGAGTTGGACCCCTAAGTCTTCACTCCTGTTAGCTCTTTGGGACGCTTTCCTTTTCTCAACAGTCCATCCGGCTTACGTCACTGTCTATGGAAGAGCTGGTCCTAATGACCTAGGCCGCCATTACCGGAAATGCAGCCCTTCACTGAAAGCTTCCTTGTCCTCCCTCCGGCCGCCCTGCACAGGCCCTTCCTGTCCCGGGGAAGGGAGCAGAAGGGAGGAATGACCAAGAAGAGATGGTGTCTGTTTTTATGACTTTGTTTCGGGGGAGTAGAAACTTACGCTTCCTCAGGAAAAGCTACACCTTTTCAGAGTGAGGAGACATGGTTACCTGGAGTTTCTCCACTTACCTAATTTCATATGCTCAATTTATCCCCATTTTGTCCAGTGGGTCACGCGATAGGAGATGGCAGTGTCCAGCCACTGGGCAGAGTGACAAAAGAGGGGGTGGGTTGGCCTGAGGTGTTCTGCTATGGGCACGAGTGGCTGCTGGCGGCCTCCGGACTGCCTGGCACCGACAGCAGGACGCAGGGCAATGAAAGCGCTCGCCCAGTGGGAGGCGAACGCGAAGCGCCGCGCACACGCCCACGCAGACCGGAAATCGGCGTGCGGGGCGCCAGAATTTCATTCCTTCCAAGAACGCCCTCCTCAGCGGAGGAAAACGTCAGACCGGAAGCGAGGGTGCGCCCCGCCAAGGCTTTCGGGAAATGTAGTCTTCGGCTGCGCGGGTCCAGTACCTGGCGGCTAGCACTCTTTCCTAAAATGTTGGGGGAAGCAAGTGGGCTTCCTTTGACACCTCTTTAAAGGGCACACCCAGATCTTCCTGTTATTAATTCTAAGTTTGATGATACAAACCTCTCCAACCAATGTGTTGTCACCCGCCACACTGTCAAATCCTCCTTTAGGATCCTTTAATCAGAGAGAAAGCAATTTTATGCTTTCTTATGATTGTTAGTCCAGCCCATTTCAAAAGTCCAAACTCATACATTATTCTTTTTTTTCCCCCAATCCTCATTCGAGGATATTTTCCCTATTGATCTTGAGAGAGAGAGAGAGAGAGAGAGAGAGAGAGAGAGAGAGGGAGAGAGAGATGTGTGAGAGAGAGACATCGATTGATTGCCTCCCTCGAGACCCGGGGCACCGAGAATGGAGCCTGCAACCCAGGCACCTGCCCTTGATGGGGAATCGAACCCGCCACCCTTTGGTGCCTGGTGGATGCTATAACCTTCTAGCAACACCAGCCAGGGTTCATACCTTATTCTTAGATGCTCATATGCCCAACCAGCTTCTCCTAGCGTTGGTTGGACCAGAGCGAAGGAGAAGGTAGGTTCGGGTCAGCTGGGTTAGTCCTGTTTGACCTGGGACCAGTGGCCTCTCCCAACAGGGATGTCCTCTCTCATGGAGATGGGTGGCTGTCTGGGTACTACGTGCAGTTTCACCCCAGTCCCCTGTGTTCATTCACAGCGGGGCGGACTAGTCCATGCAGTCTATGCCTCTAACCCCTCGCCAGGTGGGTCATCCCCTAGTTTGGTTGGGCAGCTACTGGACACAGCCCTTTGGCCCCTGCTACCCCATCTTCTTCCCTCCTGGGAGCTCCAAGCACAGGGTAAACATATGTCCCAGTTTTCCAGCACAGCCCCAGCTTACAGTATGGTCAGCTTCCTCTTCATTCTTAAGGTTCCCGGTTTAGATGGTCAATTATATGGTCACCCTATCCAAGATCCATTGAAATCCTGTCTCGTGATCTCTGGCAGCAAAGAAAACGGATGGAGTTGTTCTACCCTTTTCTTTGTAGACACAACACAAATGCAGAGCCTCGGAGGGCTTCCACGCTCTGCTGCCAGGGGCTAGCTACTCCAGCAGGATTCCCCGCCCTTCAGAAATCTCCAGTCAGCTGTGGGAACCTTTCTGTGTTTGATCCCTCCCTATCCCCTTACCACTGCATATGCACTCTTCAGGGTAGACAGCAAGCTCTGCCAAGAACTCCAGGTGGCAGCCAGAAGTGGGTTCACTGGGGATGGAGACAGTGAAACCAGCTCCCATGATTTCAGATGTCAATACCTGCAGTCATTCTCTCCTGCCTGAGTTACCTAGCCCTGAGGGGAGGGGCAAAGGCCTCAAGGCAGGAACATAAGGCCCCTCTCTCCTCTGGATCGCACCCTCGTTGCATGGTTACATGTGCAAGTCTCACACGTCCTAGTGAATCCTGTGGGACAGTGTGCCCAGTCTTCATGCCACCCTTTATAATGTAGGATAACATGACATTTTGTTTTCACGTTTGGTTGGGGCTTTCTCAGCCACTCCAAGCCAAAATCCTGTGACAATTCTTAACTTTTGAAAATGAGCATTAAAATTCAGGAACAATTGGCAATTGCTAGTTTCTTAATGCACATAGTAAAGCAAAATCCCATTAGTTATTACAGCTACTTATCTGGTCATAGCATAAAATATCATCTATACATCAGTTCAAAATTTCTTGGTTCCTTTATCCATTAAAATCTGTTTGTCCATGACAATGAGGTACCACCTCACACTTGTCAGAATGGCTACCATCAACAAATCAACAAATGACAAGTACTGGTGAGGATGTAGAGAAAAGGGAACCCAAGTACACTGCTGGTGGGAATGCAGACTGGTGCAGCCATCATGGAAAACAGTATCGAGTTTCCTCAAAAAAATTAAATATGGAACTGCCATTGATCCAGTGATCCCACTTCTAGGAATGTATTCTAAGAAAATCGAAACACCAATCAGAAAAAGTGTGTGCACCCCTATGTTCATAGCAGCACAATTTACAATAGCTAAGATCTGGAAATGGACCAAGTGCCCATCAGTAGATGAGTGGATAAAAAAGCTGTGGTACATTTATACCATGGAATACTATACAGCAGTAAAAAAGAAGAATCTCTTACCCTTTGAGACAGCATGGAGGGACCTGGAGAGTATCATGCTAAGTGAAATAAATCAGTCAGAGAAAGACAAGTGTCACATGATCTCACTCATATGTAAAATCTAAGTAACAAAATACACTGATGAACAGAGTGGATACAGAGACATAGAAGCACGGAACAGAGTGAGGAATTTTGGAGGGAAGGTGGGGGAGGGTGGGTGGATGGGAGGTAATCAACCAAGGACTGTGCATGCATGTACTAGTATGTGTAGCCTATGGACACAGACAATGGGGTGGTGAGGGCCTGGGGTGGGGGCGGGCTGGAGGGAGTCAATGACGGGGGGAGAGGGAAAGGGGACATATGTAATACTTTCAACAATAAAGAATTAAAAATAAATTATTAAAGAATGTGTTTGTCCAAAAAAAAAGTGTTTTTCCAAAATTATATGGCTTTCACTGAAATTTATTAGCAAAAATTAGTTCTCTCCTTTCAACTCCTGAAAATAATTACTTATGTTCTCATCTACACAGAAGACTTTTGCTTTCCTGCTCTTCCCTTTAAAAAAAATGTTTTTATTGATTTTTAGAGAGAGGAAGAGAGAGGGATAGACAGAAACATCAATGAGAAACTTCATGGATCGGCCACCTCCTGCACACCCCCCACCAGGGATCAGGTCCACAACCTGACGTGCCCCGACCAGGGATCAAACAGGTGACCTCATGGTCCACTGAGCCACACAGGTTAGGCCAGCCGTGGGCAAACTACGGCCCGTGGGCCGGATCCGGCCCGTTTGAAATGAATAAAACTAAAAAAAAAAAAAAAAAGACCGTACTCTTTTATGTAATGATGTTTACTTTGAATTTATATTAGTTCACACAAACACTCCATCCATGCTTTTGTTCCAGCCCTCCGGTCCAGTTTAAGAACCCATTGTGGCCCTCGAGTCAAAAAGTTTGCCCACCCCTGGGTTAGGCTCTTCTTCTTTTTAACTGATACCTCAAATGGCATTTCCAGAGTAAGAATGACTTTGCTTGATCCTGACAGTGCCAAGAACTCTTTTTTCTTGGATCAGCTTCTCATGCTTGGGAGCGTGAGTGCCTATTTTTCCTTCTCCTAAATCCTTTGGACACACTACATGTACAGGCTCAACAGGCTCATACCCTGAGGGGAACCAAGCAGGTGGCTTTATGGGCGAGACCAGATGAGCGCAAGAGGCGGACTTTAATTATTAAAGGGATTAAAGGTTCAAAGAAACACATACAATAAATACCTATGCATCATACTCCTTTAACAAATGTAAATATCTTGCCATATTTTAAAAAAAGATAGGAGTTTAAGCCTTCTTTTATTCCTCTCCCCATCAGCTCTAGAGGAAAACACCACTCTGAAGCTGATATTTTAATACCTTCCTACTTTTACTTCATGAGTTGATAAAAATAGGTTAATCGATTTCTTTTAGTTATAACATACCACACTACATGCATCCCTCTGTTGCCGGAAGCCAGTTCCAGCATGTCATAATTGCAAGAGTTTCATCGAAAGGTTAATGGAACTTGGGGACTCAACAAGGGCTGAGTCACATATGTTGTCACCTGTTGGGAATGGCTAAAGGCATTTCCCCAAACCTGAAAAGGGATGATTGCTTGCTGCCAGACAGCTCAGGGCATCTTAATCTACATGTTATTGCCTCCTACTGGCCAAACACCTGAACAGCTGTAGGCAAATTCCCCCATTCTGACAATGCTTCTGTATATGAAACCTGACCTTTTGATGTGTATCTCTCTACCTCGCCTTAGGACAAATTGTGTTAATAAAAAGCAAGTGGGTCCTGAGACGAGGAGATCTTAGTTTCTTTAGCTAGGCTCCTCTGACTCCCTATAATGCGTTTCAAAATTATGATTCGTCTCTTTACTCTTTATTAAGTTACACATAGCCCTTCTCCAGATTTCCTGAACCCTTCTAGATGCTGGAACAAGAACCCTGGCACTCTGTAACTTTATTTTCAATATGGTAGGCATGTTAATGCATGTACATTCAGTCCAACCATTTGGTAAATATTTGAAAATCTATGCTGGGCACTACACCAAAGATCCAAAAGTAGCCACCCTCTATCATCAAGTTGTTCACTGGCTATTTTGTACTTCTCTGTATGCATGTTATGCTTCAATAATATATACCCCCCACCCCCAATCTCTACTCTCATGGAGCATACCTTCCAGAGTAGGACATATAATAAAAACAAATAAAATATTTAGAATACATGGGCACAGGAGTAGAATAGGCAGATAGCATGTTTTGCCAGATGCTCTGGTTCCTTCATTTAAGTACTGTGTTGTATTATATAAGAATATGCCACAACTTATTAACTTACTGACAGACATTTGTGTTGTGTCCATATTTTCACTATTTCAAACATTACTGCAATGAGCATCCTCATGTATGTCTTTGTGCTCACACGGGAGAATTTCTAGTCTGAGGTATACATCTCGTCTAGGGTCATGAAGCATGCTTAGCTTCAACTTTACAGGAAATTGCCAGATTACTCTCAAAATAATTATACCAATTTACCCTCCTGCCAGCAGTACATACAAGCTCTCATTTTTCTCCTGCCAGACTTCTAAATTTTTGCCAGAAATAGTATCTTACTGCTTTCTTTTGCAATATTCTAATTTCAAGATTGAGAATCTTTTTATTTATAAACCAGTCTTCTTTGTCTACCAACAAATTTCTACTTCATTGCTCACTTAACAAGACTATATTAAGTACCTACTATGTCCCTAGCACTATACTACTAATAAGTAGGGAAACAAAAAGTTAGCAAAATAGATGTGGACTCAGCCATCCTGAAATTCATAATCTAGTGCAAGGTGGAGGGAGAACAGCAAATAATCACAAACACAAATTGTGGTACCACGATGGACATTAACAGTTATCTCTGAAAATGTAAGAGATACATCAATTTAGTTGAAATAGGGCAGCCAGCTACATTTGCATTTTTTAAAAAAATATATTTTATTGACTTTTTACAGAGAGTAAGGAAGAGGGAGAGGAAGTAAGAGGGATAGAGAGTTAGAAACATCGATGAGAGAGAAACATCGATCAGCTGCCTCCTTCACGCCCCCTACTGGGGATGTGCCCGCAGCCAAGGTACATGCCCTTGACCGGAATCGAACCTGGGACCCTTGAGTCCGCAGGCCGATGCTCTATCCACTGAGCCAAACCGGTTAGGGCTACATTTGCATTTTTAAGATGAGCAAGAATTAACTAGTTTAGCAGCTATGAAGAACTGAACACGACCACCATCAATATGCATACAAACTGCAGAAGTGTTTTTCTTCTCTCCCCATGTAGGCAGAGGTGTGTTAGGTGCTCAGGGGAGAGGCCTTCCCTGGGACCTTCCCCAGGGTGGGAGGCTGGTTTTTCTCTTGGGTCCTGTTTGCAATTTTGAGATGATTACTCCTGGGCTATCACATCTAGTTTATTCTGGTATGAATCTCACACCATCCGGTTATACTAACCCTCTACATGCTGACCTAAAAATCTCACTTTGGATATTTTATCTCATTTTCATTCTGGATATGTTAAAAATTAACATAAAATATTCTATAAAATAAAGTGGGAGTACTTAAAAAGATATAAGTACTCAATGTCATTATTATAAAATTGTCACAATAGGGGACTTGTTAAGGAAATTGAGACTATGTAGTAGCACCATGGAAAATATGAAAGTTCTTCTTTAAGGAGGATATAATATTTCTATCTACAGTATAGGCTGATTTAAATGATACATTAAGGTATGAGGGTTGTGAGTGAATTTAGGGGATTTAATTTACTGAGTCAAGAAAACATGCCAAGGCCCTTCATCATTTTGTCTCCTTTTGGTCTCTGACCTATCACCATATCCTTCTATCTACTCACCCCCAAATGACACTGCACTATGGGCTCCTTGAACCCAACATGGCCCTGGAGACATCAGTTAGTGGTTAAGAGCTATGCCTTTGCAGCCAGTCCTGAGTCAGAAGCCTAAGTCTGCCAAGGGCAGTACTACCTGGGGTGAGTTACTTTACCTCTGGGTCCCATCCCCGCCCCCCAACCATTATAAAACAAGGACATAATACATGTATTAGATTTAATTAATGCAAGAAACTTAATCTAGCCCTAACTGGTTTGGCTCAGTGGATAGAGCGTTGGCCTGCGGACTGAAGGGTCCCCGGTTTGGTTCTGGTCAAGGGCACATGCCCGGGTTGCGGGCTCAATCCCCAGTAGGGGGCATGCAGGAGGCAGCTGATCAAAGATTCTATCTCATCATTGATATTTCCCCTCTGAAATCAATAAAAATGTAAAAAAAAAAAAAAAAAGGAACAGAGTCTAACAGATTAGCCTTTAGTCAAAAAGGGGGGATCACTGGACTGATAGTAGGGAGCCCACTGAATCCTACAAAGTGCTTCAGAAATTGAGGCAGGTCCAAAGACTTCAGGGATTAGTAAAGAGAACACCATC
This sequence comes from Myotis brandtii, assembly GCF_000412655.1. NCBI lineage: Eukaryota > Metazoa > Chordata > Mammalia > Chiroptera > Vespertilionidae > Myotis > Myotis brandtii. The sequence goes on along the minus strand of NW_005368569.1, from coordinate 1,882,014 downwards.
ATATCAGTGGCACCCTCTTTCACAAGAGACCTCTCCTCTGGTAGGGAATCGGGCTCTAGGCAGCTCTAGCCTTCACATTCCCAGCCTAGCAACCCAAAATTAAAATTTCCCTGCTAACTCTGTTTTGAAAAAATCCTGGCAAAGGACTCTGATATTGGCTCAACCAGGCACATGCTTTCCTCTAAAACTATCACCGAGCCCCAGGCATGTCCTGCTTTGTATTCCTGTGATCAGTACAGCAGGGATTGTTACAAGAAAAGAGAGGGGAAAAAGCTGGGCAGACAGACAATAGTTACCACAAGACCTAGAATGGGGAGTTGTAAGAATTAACTGAAATGATGGCTATCAAGTACTTGGCAAAATGTCTTTCAAGTAGCAAGTATTCAATAAATGGTAGCTGTTATGAACTCACCTGGCTGTGAAGAGTTTATCAGTTAATCCCTCCTCCTTGATATGCCACTCGTTTCTTAGTCAACTTCTGAAAACTGAAATAGACAAACTGACTCCCATTCAACTAAGAAGGCTATTTATTGAAATGACACAATGATGTTACAAGGATGCATTTCATGTGGCCTAGAAAGCTAGGTGGTCATAAGTGCATGGTGCATAGATGCTGGGACCACAGAATCCTCTGCTGTTAGCCACACATATATCCTGGGCTCCCTCCCTGTCAATGAAGATGTGCTGAGATTCAGAGATTGGTTGGATTTAGGCCAGACTCCATACACAAACCAGTGGTCTCCTTTGGGTCTTCTAGATCTAAAGTCTTTATAAACTTCTATTAACAGTAGGGTAGCACTCAACTGGTTACAATTCATGCTATTCTTACAAATAGTCCACTATGGGGATCCCCAAACAACCAGCAGCAAAATAAGTTCCTGATAGGCATCTTGGCCAATCAATAGGGAAGGTTTGAGTATTACATATTGTCAAACTATGTACCAGACAATACAAGCATGACTTTGGCATTGTGTGTGCACTCAGCATGGCATATCATAAACAAGGCATGTTTTGAATGGCTGTCTTAGAAGGGCAAATCTGCTAGGGAGTATCCCATCTTGCTCCATATGTGATAGACAATGGGCTAGACATGCCATATTTCAACCCCCAGGCACATTTTCCTGAAAAGAACTATGAAGAATGTTTGGGAGCTGCCTCCTGTTATCCAGGATGAGACAAGGATGATGGATGAAAGGTTTCATCATCACCACTCATATTACTCCTCCCAATGACTCATCAAGGTGGAAAAATTGTTTTATCTTAGAGAAGAGATGCTCGTGTATGAAAGGGGTCAATGTCCACAATTGCTTCTAAATTTATCTGCACTGTTAGTGCCAATGAACCAACAAAGCTTCTTGAAATTCCTGTGGGATAGCCTATGAATTCCCATTAAGGGACACTAAGGATTTGAGTGGGCTACTGAAACTTACTTAGCTCTCAGGCTTTATGGATGGAAAAGCACCACCAAGCTTAAAAAGTTATTTTGTGTTGTTTTCTCATTGATCCAATATAGGAAGCTTGGGGCAGTGCAGAGAAGGACTTAATAGTTCTATAAAACTGACATGTTAGCTGAAAGTATAATTATGATACTTTAGTTCAACCATTTAGTTTCTGTTAACATTTTGGTTTGTAAGCTTCTAACAAGTTGCTTTAAATAAGTCTGTGACAAATTTAAACTTGCTGCCTCTTATGCTTTTATGAATTCTTAAGTGCTCATTAAATGTTTGTGCATCTGATTTAAACTTTATTTAAAAGCCCTCTGAATTCCAAATTAGCTTTTCAGTGTCAAGACCCTGGAGCCAAAGAGCCAGGAGACCTGCATCCTACACCAGTTTTACCACCATAAGCTGTAGCATACTGTGCAAACCGTTTCACATCTTTGGTTTTCAGGTTCTTCATCTGTACAATGAAGTAGCTGGACCGCTGATCTAATTCTTTGAATGGTGAATTTCTGGAGGTGGAATTGGTTTCCATGGTGCATTCAATATAAGAGCTGCAATTGAATGCAGTTGTCAAGCAATTTTTAAAATGAGTTTTGGTCATTAATGCAGGAATTTTATCTATAAAAAAGGCTGTAAACAGTAACAGTTGCAAGTCAAATTGTTGAAAGTTTGTAATCTCCTGCACATATATGTTAAAAAGTTTTATAAAGTCCAATATATAGGCATAGCATTTCCAACAGGTTATATATTGTTTGTAGTTGTTTTTATAAAAGTTTGTAACCAGATCTAAGAATGTGGCTTTTATTGAAAAAAATTGTCTACTAGCAGAGTTTTCTCTGCACACAACATACACATACACATAATTCGTGACATTCTCAAGCTTTTTATCCAGCAAGAATCCTTTGACAATGAGTATGAACAATATTTTAGCTAAAGCTTTCTGCACATTTTTTTAAAAAATTCCAGGGTTCTTAGAGTTTATTTCGCATATGAATTCTCTGGTGTTTAGTGAGAGCTGAACTTCGACTGAAGTTTTTCCCACATTCCTTACAAGTATAGGGTTTTTCTCCAGTATGAATTCTCTGATGATCATGCAGATTGGTTTTCTTTCGGAAGGCTCGCCCACATTGATTACATTCATAGGGTTTTTCTCCAGTATGAGTTCTCTCATGCTGAATGAGGGATGAACTCTGACTGAAGGCTTTCCCACAGTCAATACATTCATAGGGTTTCTCTCCTGTATGGGTTCTCTCATGTTGAGTAAGTGATGAGCGTCGACTGAAGGCTTCTCCACATTCATTACATTCATAGGGTTTTTCTCCAGTATGAATTCTGTGATGCTCTATGAAACTTGTACTCCTTTTGAAAGCTTTCCCACATACATTACACTGATAGGGTTTCTCTCCAGGATGAGAAATAGATTGTTGACTGAAGGTCTGCTCACAATCATAGGGGCTCTGTCCAGTATGGATCTTCTGATGGTCAGAAAAGTCTGTAAAGTGACTGAAGTCTTCCCCACAGTCATTACAATGGTAGGATTTCACTTCTGTCAGAGTGCTTTCATCTTGAGTAAGAGATGAGCTGTGCTTGAAGTCTATGCCATAGTTATTGCTTTGGTAAGGTTTCCCTCTCTTATGAATCCTCATATGTTTATAAAGGGATGGGCTCTGACCAAAAGCCCTCCCACATATGCTACATTCAAAAGGTTTTTCTCCAGTATGAGTCCTTTCATGCTGGACAAGGGAAGAACATCGACTAAAGGCTTTCCCACATTCTTTACATTGAAAGGGTTTCTCTCCACTGTGTGTGACCTCATGCTGAGTGAGGGATGTGCCATGCCTAAAAGACCTCCCACATAAGTTACATCGATAGGGTTTCTCTCCAGTGTGAATTCTCTGGTGTTGAACAAGGGAGGAGCTGCGCTGAAAGGCTTTCCCACAGAGACTACACTGATAGGGTTTCTCTCCGGTATGTGCATTCTCATGCTGACCAAGGGACGAACTATGCCTGAAGGCCTTCCCACACACATTACATTCAAAGGGTTTCTCCCCTGTGTGAATTCTCTGATGCTCAGTAAGCTGTGTCTTCCAGAGGAAGGTTTTCCCACAGTCAGTACATTCATGGTGTTTCTTTCCAGCATAAATTCCCTGATCTGTACCATTGGGAAAAGCTCCCTCTCCTTTATGAGTTTTCTCATGTTTAGTAAGTGATGATCTATGAATAAAAGCTTTTCTACATTTATTACATTTATAAGGTTTCTTTTTTACAAGGATATTATTCTGATTAAGTAAGTCTGAATTATGTCCCAAATTGATTCCAAGTGTATCACATTCACTAGACCTTGAAGGAATGTTCAGTTGTGTAACCAGGTCTGTGTTCAATCTAGAGTTTTCACCAAATTTATTATGCTCCAAGGTTTTCTCTGGTGTGATTATTTTCTTCTGGGTGGATACATCTGGCCCCAGATACCTCTTCCAGTTTTCCTGGTGCCTCTCTAACTGATTACTCACATCTTCTAATGTAGCACATGAGAGATCATCTGTGTGAAGGGATACTTCAGATATGCTCTGCTGTAGATTTGATGATTTGGCCACAGGCCTGGTCTTCCAGTCTGAAAGAAATCCAAAGTGCAAAAGTCCCCTATTCCCTCCTGTTGAAACAAACTGCTACAGTAGGAATGAGGAAATGAGATTCAAATTATACATGACTCTGTTTTGAAATCAGCCCTGTGGCTTGGGGAGAATACTCAAAATGGAGGAAAGGAAGAGTGAAGAGATATGATAATACAGACTGCAGATCCAGAGTGAATGATAAGTTCAGAACTAGGAAGCCCAGCTAGGAGGCTGATTAGGGAGTAAGGAGATAAGTGATTAAGAGAGTGTTAGGCATAGATACAAAGGAAAAAGGATCACAGTCCATCTCGCAGGATCTTACCTGCTCTCTATGACTCCTGTCCATTTTACAAACTACTACAGAATCTATCTCCCTAATATATCTATTTTATAATTTCTTTAAATGTCACCTCTGAGGCTCCAGATAGTCAAACCCTGAAGTGAAAAATCTGCAGCTAGTGCTCTAACAGAAATGATTCTTTGATACACTTGAAGATCAAGGGCTAGATGTCACACACTGAGAAAAATATTTCAGAAGGCAAATCATTCTTGCCCTTACAAGTGGGGCTGTGGTTTTTGTCTATTTGAGCTCTGATTCTATACTAGTCACCTTGCTTAACCAAAAAGGATTTATTTTAATCTGCCTAATAAATTGATCTCTAAAAACCATTAACAAATATTGAGCTCTAGTTAATGATATGCACATGAAAAAATGTAGGAATGAAATATACTCATCTGCAACTTACTTGGAAATACATAAAAGATAAATTGACAGATGGATAGATGAACAGGTATGTGATAAAGCAAATATAATAAAATGTTAACTATACGATTGGTGTTCACTGTATAATTTCTTATATATTTGAAAATTTTCATAATTAAGTGTTCGGAGGGAATAACATAGTAACTAAGGGGCCCTAAACACCAAAATTCCTTACCCTGTAACAAGACTCAATTCTAAATTTCTAAGGACAGGGAATGCTTTGTATTTCTTTTAGAATACTTCTCAGTGGAACAATTCAAGAAATATTTGTTGAAATAAGTGAATAATAAAATTCTCTCCCAAGCCAGTTTCCATAACAATCAATCAAGTAATTTCTAACTGCCTGCTAACATGCTTTGCACCACAGATAGAATATACAGAAATAAAAACAGACCCTCTAGTAGCCTGAAATCTAAGAACAGAAATAAGACTCAATCTTTTGACAACTAAAAAGAAAGAAAAAAAAGACAAAGAAAAAATCATCGGGTGGTATATTATTACATCTGAATTTGTGTGGTAGAGATGATATAAATGGTATTTATGATCAGGGAAGGAAGAAGTAAATATGTTAGTATGCATTAGGTTTCATGAATTAGACCTTGAACTTAAAAGAAAAGATGGTTTTGGATAGGCAGAAAGCATTATCTAATGAGGGAAAGTATATGCTACTTACAAAGAACATTAAAAAGAAGTTCAACCTGAGTGAAGGTTGCTTGGGCAGGAATAGAGAGATAATACTGGAAGGTTTGATGCAGACATTTAAATCAAGGGAGTTTGTTTTCTTTTTCTTTTTTAAAAAAATATTTTTATTGATTTTTTACAGAGAGGAAGGGAGAGGAATAGAGAGTTGGAAACATCGATGAGAGAGAGACATCGATCAGCTGCCTCCTGCATACCCTCTACTGGGTATGTGCCCACAACCAAGGTACATGCCCTTGACTGGAATCGAACCTGGGACCCTTGAGTCCGCAGGCCGATGCTCTATCCACTGAGCCAAACCGGTTAGGGCAAGGGAGTTTGTTTTCTATAATGAGATATAGGGAGTAACAACAAGGTTTTTTCAGAGGTTTTTTTTTATAAAGATAAAGCATTAAAAATGTCCAATATGGCCCATCAAGTGATTAATAAATAAAATGTGGTATATGCATACAATGAAATAAATACAAAGGAATGAATACCGAGAAATGAAGTAATACATGTTAGATGAGCCCTAAAAACATATGCTAAGTGAAAGAAGCTAGTCACAAAGGGCTACATATTATATGATTCCATTAACAGAAAATACCCAGCATAGGAAAATCCATACAGAGAAAAAGTAGATTAATGGTTGCCAGGAGCTGGGGTATGGGAAATAGAAAGTCACTGCTACTAGGTGCAGGGTTTCCTTTTGTGGTGAACATGTTCTGTAATTACATAGTGGTGATGGCTGCACAACTCTGTATATATCCAAAAACCATTGAAGTGTACACTTTAAAAGGATGGGCCCTGGCTGGTTTGGCTCAGTGGATAGAGCATCAGCCTGGGGACTGAAGAGTCCCGGGTTCGATTCTGGTCAAGGGCACATGCCCGGGTTGTGGGCTCGATCCCCAGTGGGGGACGTGCAGCAGGCAGCTGATCAATGATTCTCTCTCATCACTGATGTTTCTATCTCTCTCTCCTTCTCCTTCTCTGAAATCAATTTTAAAAAATCTAATATGGATTATAAAAAAAGATGGAGGGAGAATTTTAACTGGAAATTATAGTAATCTAAGCCTGGGATTTGGTTGAAGATGACACCAGTGGAAGTTAAAGGCAGGAAAATCTAAGATAACTTCTCAAAGATGGAAAATAACCTGGGTTGAAAGAAAAAGACTATGGCGTCTGGTCTGAGAGATTAGAAATACTAAAAGGTTTCCAACAGGCCAGGGTAGAAAGAAGTGATGGGCAAGATGATTAATTCAGATTTTATATCTTTAATAAGAACTGAGTGGGACTTCCGAGTGAAGGTGTTCTGTGAAAAGGAATAAGTGACCAGGGTACAAGCAAGGATGATTTTTGAGTCCTCAAACTTTTTAAACAGGGGGCCAGTTCACTGTCCCTCAGACCGTTGGAGGGCCGGACTATAGTTTAAAAAAAAACTATGAACAAATTCCTATGCACACTGCACATATCTTATTTTGAAGTAAAAAAACAAAACGGGAACAAATACAATATTTGTATTTGCATGTGGCCCGCGGGTTGTAGTTTGAGGACCCCTGGTCTATAGCATAAATAAAGAGCTGCAACCACCAGAAGGCAGGCACCCTTTTTGTAACAAAGAAGGGGGAGGAACCTGGAGGACAGACTCCTTAAGGCAGTGGTTCTCAACCTTCTGGCCCTTTAAATACAGTTCCTCATGTTGTGAGCCAACCATAAAATTATTTTCATTGCTACTTCATAACTGTAATGTTGCTACTGTTATGAATCGTAATGTAAATATCTGATATGCAGGATGGTCTTAGGCAACCCCTGTGAAAGGGTTGTTCGACCGCCAAAGGGGTTGCGACCCACAGGTTGAGAACCGCTGCCTTAAGGCATATTTGCTTAGAGGGAAAAGCAAGAAAAGCCAAAGACCTAAAGCCAAGAAGCACTTAACAAGGTGAGAGACCAGGAGAGAATGATATTCTAGGGACTGTGGAGAGAGGCAATGAGTCAAATCAACATGGCCACAGAATGGATGGAAGACCATGTTCCTCCCTAGACAGGTGTAGTGAGGGAAAGAAGTCTAAAAACAAATTATGAAGAGAGGAAGAATCAAGGCTGCGGATATTTCCTACAAGTCTGGGGCAGCTGACAGTGAGAGCAGTGAGACGAAACAAGGAGACATGGAAGTTCAATTATGTCCGAATGAGTAAGAAAAGGGATCGCTAAATAATGATGGGAGACTTAGGATACCAGAGGAGAAAATAATCCAGCAAGTAGGGTTATAGGACAGGAGAAATGGTATACTAAGTGTAGAACGAAGTGGTATCTTTTCCTCTAAGACCTACCAGCAGCAGGAGCACCCTATTGGAGAAGGGAGATATACAGAGGTGTCATGATAGCTCAGCCTCCTCTGCCTGTCTATGAGCTCCCAGGACAGCAATATGAAAATGCTTCCCACTCCCTCAGCTATGCCACTGTCTGCACTGGTTCCTACAAGCATGATCCTCACTCATTTACCTGGACAGACAGATCTTTGGATTTCTCCCTCTGATAGCCATGGCTCTTCTCCTTGCTCCAATTTGAAGATCACCTCTGGCTTGGAAACTTGATATCCTGCTCATGGGTAAAAACACAAGATTTGTTTGTTTGTGCAAGTGAACAAAGAAGCCTCCTACAAGTCAGTAGTAGTCCTTGATCCTCATGAACTCTGAAGGAAAAGAAAACGGGCAACTTGAGGAATTATGCAATCAAATGGCCTACTCCCAGTTCTGCAAAAGAAAGACCTTTTACCTAAAGAGCAGGCTCAGAAACCCATAAGGCTGGGTCCCAAAAAGATGAACAAGCTCTGACCCTGAACACTCACACCCTGCTCACAGTCACCCAAGCTACAGCCACAGAGCTCCACAACCATAGTAACTGAGAAAGGAAAGACCCACCAATCGGCAAGACATTAAGATGTGGTCCTTACCAAGAGAAACCAGGTTGCTGTAGTTCTCCAGCATCACATCCCTGTACAAGCGCCTCTGAGCAGGGGCCATGTGGTGCCATTCTTCCTGGGTGAAGTCCACAGCCACATCCTTGAATGTCACTGATTCCTGTAGGATCACATTCCTGCTCAAGTAGGATCAACCACAAACATTCTCATGGCAATACTGGGAACACACTGTAGAGTCTATTAGAAACGATGATCACATTTAATATCCTGAGGGGACAATGTTGGGTTACACACTTACATAGTAGTTGTTTACACACTTACATAAAGAAATCTAATATTCAGGCCAGAAAGTCATGAGGAGCAGTATATCCTACAATCCTTAGCTTTCGTTGTATTTCCCTTCAAAGCCAAGCCTTTTCATGCAATCAGGAACCTCCCAGCCCGTGTACTTCTTTTGCTACAAAATCCAAATACGGTAGGAAGTAAAAAGTGGCAGTGGCAGCCCTCCTTCATCCCCATCACCAATCCTAATTTAAACCCTAGAAATAATCACTGTTAACAGTTTGGTGCATACACTTAAAGAGTCCCTATTCCATGTTTCTTACACACATACACCCAGTGTCTTGTTTTGTGAAATACCACAGTGTTCTACAACTTATTTTTACATTAAACTATGTAATAGTTAGAGATCTTCCCATAGCAATACATATAACTTCACCTTAACCCTCTGAATTACTTCATAGACTCCATATATAATAATATTCCCGTTATCTAAAGCCAACAGCACCTATTGTATTAAGAATAAAATTCAAACTCCCCACCACTCACTGGGCTCTAGCCATGCTGAACTTGTTGATCCTTGAATACTTCAAGATTGTTCCCACCCCGGCCTTTATGCTTGTTACTCTCTCCCCGCCTAGAACAGTGGTTCTCAACCACTGTTTCTTTGTTATGGGGTGGGGCCACAACATTAGTAACAAAGAAACAGAATTTCTGGAGGATGAGGCCCAGAAATCAGGATTTTAAAGACATTCCCAGGTGATTCTGATGTGCAGCCAAGGTTGAGAACCACTGCTCTACATGGTTGACATCTAGTTATTTCAGGCTTATCTCCAGCATCACTTCCTCAGAAAAGCTGTCTCAGCACCTTCCTTTAATTTACTCTCCATCAGATTACCATGTTTAATTTTCTTTCTGACACAGTTCTCTCTCACTGCCCAAATTCCTGCCACCTTAACTCAGGAATCAAATAGATTAAAAAGGATACTTGTATTTTTAACCCTTATCTGAGATTGCTTACTTGTGAGCTTGTCTGCCTTCCCCACTATGAGCTCCATGAGAACTTCATCTGTCTTCACCAGATATATACCTTGACTGACAGTGAATGCTGACAAATACCCTGAGAATGAATGAATGGACCAGGTCCTGTTAATAGACATTTGGATGATTTACAATATTTTGCTATTGCAAAGATTACTGCATTAAATACTGTTTGTGCAATTATGCCAGAACTTCTCTAGAATAGCTAGCTAGAATTGGAATTGCTAGGTCAAAGGTCTTTTCATGTTTCTTATTCCATTCCAACCACTTTCTCCTCACCTCCCCAGTGAAACAACACTAGCTGAGGGTCCTCCATGACTTTCAATTGGCAGTTCTGATGCTTGTGGGTTGATTTTTGCTTGTCTTGCTAGGCCTTGTTAAGCCATGAGACACCTGTCGCCATGGCCTGGTTAGATTTCTATCTCAAGAAGGATATAAGAAACTATGGTAAAGACAATTAGATGTTGAAAGCAGAGCCATAAGGTCGCTGGAGCTGCGAGGGAAGGTTACTTGGAGGTTTCTGCCTTAGTCCATGCCCTTCTACCCATGTGGTTGGCCACAGCGGAACTGGTGTTTTTCCGTTCCTGGGAAATATCATTCTTTGCTAATTCCATTTCATGCTTCAGATATTGGTTAGCAGATTTTCACTGAAACCTTCCGATTCCCCACTGGAGGGCCAATCACTGTATTATGTCCTTTAAACCCCTGGCACACACACAATTATTCGAATGCTTGTTTTTCTAGTTAGATGGTGAGCATTATGAGGGCAGCTACTATAAAATTGTTTTTAAACTCTAAAACACTAGTTTCAACAAGTGCCTGACCCATACCACACATCTGTTTCCTGTGTTGAGCCTCAAAGAGATGGCAGAGATCTGAATTTTAGAGAAACAGGAGTGGCCCCCTCTGCTTAGTGAAGTGCATGACTGCATTCATACACAACACTGGCTCCTCCATATCACATCCCTGTGGCTGTGTCCCCACAGGAATAGGGAAGGGTTGAAACGTGGCAAATTTTTCTGACCAGGTCAGGGATCTGACTGTGTCATGTAAGATGACACGAGTATTTACTAGGTGTCAGACTTGACCACATGCACTGTGGCAGAATGAAAATGCCAATGAGCCTGGCTGGTGTGGCTCAGTGGTTGAGTGCTGACCTATGAACTGGGAAGGTCATAGTTTGGTTCTGGTCAGGACATATGCCTGGGTTGTGGGCACAATCCCCAGTGGAGGGCGGTGGAAGGCCCTTCTTTAAAACACAAATTTGATCATGTGTACAAACTTTTAATTTCTCCCTACTTTTCCCTATTCCTACCATTCCTCACCCTAGTCCCTGCCACCATCATCTCTTACCTGGACCATTGCTACAACCTCCTAACTTCCCTCTCTCCTCCTTCCACTACTGTGTCCCTCCGAAGTCAGTTTTCCATATAACAACTAGAGTAATCTTGTTAAAACATGTCAGATCAAGTCACTTCTTTGCTTTAAAACCTCTAATGGCATCCCAATTCAAAGCCAAATCTTTACAATGGCCTACATAGGCCTTCACGATCTGTTCCCCCACTATCTCCCTAACTTCATCTTGAACCTCATCCCTGACCTACTGCTCCCTCCCCTACACTCACTCTGCTCTCCCATGCCAAAAATGCCAGTAAGTCAGACAATCACATTCTAGATCTACGCTAATACAGTAAACCACTAGCCACATGTGGCTACTGAGCACCTGCAATGTGGCTAGTCCAAACCAGATGTGTGGTAAGTGCAAAATACACACTGGATTTCAAAGACTTAATACCAAAACAAACCCCCACCTCATTAATAATTTTAAAATATTGATTTACATAGGAATAAGTATTATTTGTAATAGTAAAAATTTTAGAAACAATCTAAATGTCTTATGAGGAATGGTTAAACAAATTTTAGTATGTCCATACAAAGCAATATAATACAGCCATTAAAAGTGATTTTAAAAAACCCTTATAAAAACTATATGAAATTTAAAATATTGTAATTGGAAATGTTTAAGGGAAAAACATGTGCAGTTAGAAAAAAAAGGAAATTCATCAAAACAATTAGATATGCTAAGGAAGAGATAACATAAATGACTTTGTTTTTGTTAAAAAAAAGTCTAGATGATATATTTAAGGTATATTTAATAAGGTATATTTTAATAAAAGTAATACAGCCCTGGCCGGGTGGCTTGGTTGATTGGAGCACTGTCCCATACACCGGAGGGTGGTGGTTTGATTCCCAGTTAGAGCACATGCTTAGATTGTGGATTCGATCCCAGGTGCAGGCTTGTATGGGAGGTAGCTGATCAATGTTTCTCTCTTTCTCTCTCTCACTCTCTGTTAAAAGTCAATGGAAGCATATCCTTGGGTGAGGATTTAAAAAAAAAGGTAGTACAGGAAAGTCAGGAAAAGAATCATACTTTTGAGATAGGTCTTAGACTTAGAGGAACAGGGTTTGACATCTTAACATTGTCTTTAAGACAAAATTTCTTAAAACTGTGAAAGTCATGTTGTTTCATGCAATTCTTTTTCCCCCCAAAATTAGTGTCACTATAATTGGAAAAATATCATTTTTGCCATGTAAGGAGCAGAAAATGCAGAAAGTGTAAAACTGCTGCTTGGGCTAAGTGGTTATGAATGTTTGTTCATGTAACACCCACTTACCACCTATGTACCTTGGAGCAAGGGACGAGAGGAGTTACAAGGCCCTAAAGGAACTGACAGTCCAGTGTGGAGATGGATGGGTAAACATACCACTCATGTGACATAAGAACAGTAAGAGCTCTTGGGATCTGGAATCAAAATAGACCGGACCCAGTCCCTCTCCATTTCCTCCCCTCAAGGTAGAACAAGTACAGGTATCCACATGTAGTTTTTTTCTTACAAAACTCCCCCCATTTCTTACTGTTCTGGTGGCTTCAACTTTAAGAATGGTAAACACCTTTTTTTATTCCTAGCTAAACATGTAGTACACATGTAAGGAAGAAAATACATAGTGTTTACATATATATAGGGTTTTCAGGGTATCCCCCTCACCCATCTAGGCTCCCATTCCCCTCCCACTGTGGACCACTTCAGGTATTTGCTAACCACGCCCCTAAAGGAGCTCTGACACTTCATTATTCACAACAATCTTTAAAAGTAATAAGAAACTATACTAGTTTCCTGCTCAAAAACATTGGCTCAAGATATACTAGGCTCCTTGCTGCTCCCTGAACACACCAGACACACATCCGGGTGTTTCCGGAGAACCCCTTCCCAGGCCTCCTTTAAGTCCGCTCAGATGTCACCAACAAGCATAAGCTTACCATCCTATTTAAAACTGCCATCCTACCACAAGCCCTGACATCTCCCACTCAACCCTCCTTACCTTTTCCTACTTTTAATTATTTTTCTGAGGTACCATCACCTTGTAGGACAGCGGTTCTCAATCTGTGGGTCGTGACCCCTTTGGCGGTCAAACGACCCTTTCACAGGGGTCGCCTAAGACCATCCTGCATATCAGATATTTACATTACCATTCATAACAATAGCAACATTACAATTATGAAGTAGCAACGAAAATAATTTTATGGTTGGGTCACAACATGAGGAACTGTATTTAAAGGGCCAGAAGGTTGAGAACCACTGTTCTAAGATATCATGTAATTTTTCTGTCTACTTCTAGGATGTAAGCTCCACAAAAGCAGAGACCTTTATCAATTTTGTTCACTAAAATGTTATCCTAGCCACCTAGAAAGTGTCTTAATACATCACAGGGTTCAATGATTATCTGCTGAATGAATACATAAAGGAATAAATGAGTTACAAAGACCAAAAGAAAAAAGTCCAAACTCCTTTCTATTCTCCTCTAACCATTGCCTACAACCTACACCCACAGTCTCACAAGACAACGGTTTCATAAAAACGTCCCTCATCTTTTTGCCTCCCAACTCCCTTGACCCACAGTCAACCAGCTCTACCCTCATCCCCTTCAGTTTCACCAGCGTTGATTATGCTCCTATGCAAAGGTGGCTCTACTGACTATCCCAGAGGCAGAATTTCCTCCCCCTCTGCACTCACAGCAGCCTCTGGACCTCTGCAACAATGCTTGGCACCACCTCTCCTGTGCTCTACTTCTGCAGGGGCTGTCTCCCCCACTAATTAATTTCCTGGATAAGTTGTCACATGACTCAATTACTCATCTTTTACATTCCCAAGGGCTATGCTCAGGGAAAGGGAACCACGATGAAAGGAAATCTCTGCCTAAAAAGCTCCTGTTTGTTGTAGATTCACTGTTCTATTCTGTCCTTCAGCCTGCGTTCGGTGGACTATTGGGCCATTCTATGAGAACAATACAACTGAACCAGAATGCTTGGGAAACATAACTTTAAAAATGAAGCTTAAAGCAGTCCCTAAAACTCACTGCTCAGAACACAAATCCACTCTCACCATTAAAAAGTGCCCCCCCCCCACCTTCCCTCCCTCTCAAAGGCAACCCAACCCAGCAGGCATGGCTCAGTGGTTGAGCATCCACCTGTGAACCAGGAGGTCATGGTTGGCTTCCTGCTTAGGGCACATGCCTGGGTTGCAGGCTCAATCCTCAGTAGGGAGCGTGCAGGAGGCAGCTGATCAATGATTCTCTATCATCACTGATGTTTCTCTCTCTCTCTCTCTCTCTCTCCCTCTCCCTTCCTCTCTGAAATAAAAAAATATATATCTGGATTGATCTTGTCTCATACACATAACAATAGAATATGATCTTTCCTTAATTCTAAAGAGAGTATGGATTAAAATACCATCTGGACCTTGTTATATTTCACCGATACACTCTGTGTAAATCCATGGACAACCTCAGAGTTGTGATGCTTCTATAAAATGCCTTCTCCCTCACAAATCAGCTTCATGCTAATTACCCCGAAGGCTGGACATCTGGGGATGCGCACTACTATACCTTTGTTAAAGCAGAAAAAGACACGAAAAGCTCTGGGACAATTCTCCTTGTATCCCCCCCCACCCCCACCCCCACTCCTTGCCCAAGAAAGCCCATCTCCAGCCTCTTCCTCGGCAAATCCAGACCAGGCTTCCTAGGTCAGAAGCTTGGCTCCGCTCTCCTCACTCACTGACCGTCACTCCCTCCGGTACAGTTTCCCATCCGGTCACCCACCCTCTCCATTCCTTATGGACAAGAAGAGTTCACGGAATCGGCTTGGCTCTCAGGATTCTCAACACTGACACCTACCAACACATCCGCTCTTCACTCCTCCCAGACGACCCCTGGCCCTGGTCCCCTCCACCCCCAGGACAGCCCCCCTTTACGGAAGCCCGCTCCCCGCAGCTCTGGGCACCTCGGGTTTCACAGGGGTGGGGGACCCCGAGGGGGCGGCCGGGCCAGGAAACGACGTCTCCCCAGGAGAACAATGACTGCTTCAAACACTCCCGGGGTACGAAAGTCCGTGCAGCTCACCTGGGGCGCCTCCGTCGGCGGCCTCGGGGCCATTCCTGCCTCGCCGGGCCCGGCTCCCAGACAGAGACTGGGGAGAGAAGAAAGGGCGCACTCACCGCGCGGCACCCACCGACCCCCACCCTGGCCCGGGGG
>NW_005368569.1:1860498-1866460 GCF_000412655.1 Myotis brandtii | reverse complement strand
CGCACCCCCTCCCCCAAATTAAACGCCTACCGAGTCGAGGACACCCTCCTCTGGCCACGCCCAGTCCCACCCGCAGGATGGTGGGCGCGGCCCCGCAGACACGCGCCAAACTCGTGGGAGGTGCCGCTCCTACCCGCACACTCAAAATCACTGCCTCCTGGAGTTTCCGGGTTTTGCGATCTCAGCCCCACCCAAGGTTTGGGCCGGCTCCTCTCGCCCCCGCCTCCGGCTCAGTCCTCTCCAATTCTGCTGTGCGGAGGTGAGGCCCTAAGCCTCCTTAGCCGCCCCGGGGCTGGACAATGGCCGCAGCGACTGGGCAGAGCCGGAAGTGCGCCTGCGCACGCGGAGTCTCGCTCCAGCAACCCAGGGGTCCGGCGAGCGCGCGGACTACACTTCCCAGAGGCCCCCGCGCGCGGCCCCTCAGAGGCCGCCGGGGAGTAAGGCGCACATCTTTCCGGGCGCAGACGGAGCTGGGATTGAATACTGTAATGTCCATCTCTTCCAATAAGTCACAGCGCTCCTCTGGCGCCTGGGCATGTTGGTAGGGGCGGGATACAGCATATATCGGACAGAAAGACCCGGCTTTGGGGGCGCGGCTTGCACTCCTGTGGAAGAGGGCAATACGTAAACAGATCAACAAAGTAATTTCAGAGAGAGAAACATCGATTTGTTGTTTCACTTATACATTCATAGGTTGATTCTTGTGTGTGCCCTGACGGGGGATTGGACCTACAACCTTGGCATTTCAGGACTACACTCTAACCAACTGAACTACCCAAGTGTGGACTTTGAGTGTGATGGGAGCCACTGGATTAGCAGCAGCAATGGAATCACTACTACGAGGGGAGAAACCAAATGAATCACTTACTACTAGGAGGGGAGAAACTTTTCCTGTTGTCCCAGAAATGGTAACCAGGACCCCGGGCTGAGATTAAATTATTCTGCATTCTAAAGAGAGATAAAACATTTGGGGATAGATACTCTCAGATCTTACAAACGGGTTAGGTGCTGAATTTGCCCTGCTACTGTTATTAATCATGGCCCAACACCACCCCATTACCCCTATAAAGAGATTAGGATGGGAGAAAGAAAAGAATTCCTCAGAGTAGCAAGGCCTCCACCTAGTGGGGAATGTGATGTTCTACTGCCCACCTCCAAGATGAATGTAAGAAAGCAAGCCGCTCAAACACTGACAGCACTCAGAGAAGGGGAGGGTTTATATACTACCCAGTGCTTCCCAGATCAAGGGAAAGGGGAATTAGAGAACAGGCTGAGTGTAAGGAGAGCAACGTGAGTATTCATTGTTTGTGTAGTAAGTGGATGAACTGGAAAATAATTGAGCTTTAACCAGCTGGCCCCTGGGGTGGGGGTGAGGGCAGCTCAGAACTGTAAGAAGTTTTGGGATTAACTGGGGGAGACTGAAGTGGAGCCAGATCTCCCAAGTCAGGTATCCGTGGGTTTCTCTAAGGAACTCACAAATGCACGTATGTTTCCACCAGCGTGGCTAAGCAACTTTAGTGGTGGATGAAATTGTTTTTTAAATCTCTTAAAATGCATTGGTGAGCTGGAAAATTCATAAGGCATGCACCGAGGCCAAAAATTAGGCAAAAATAATAACTTAGAGAGGTAGATGAAACACTGAGAGCTAGTTTCCACCTGGAAATCATTTGCCAAAGAGCTTTGTTTTTCATGGTCCTATAGGCACCAGGTGAAACTCAAGTGCCATACACACACATATCAATACAAATTGGAACTTCAAGACCCTGGCCAGTGTGGCTCAGTTGGTTGGACCATCATCCCGTATACAAAAAGGTGGCAGGTTCAATACCTGGTCAGGGCACATACCGAGATTGTGGGTTTGATCCCTGGTTGTGGCACATGAGGGAGGCAAGCAATCGATATTTCTATCTCACATTAATATTTTTCCTCTCTCCTTTCCTCTTTCTAAAATCAATGAGAAAAAAACATTTTTAATTGGTACTCCAAGGGTGAACACAGGTAAATTGCCTATTTCAAATCTTGGAACCTGAGAATTTGTTAAGTATAAGCTGGTCCCTATGTGGATTTGCAGCCTGAATTCACAGTCCCTAGGTCCTCTAAAAAGCTGCAAACTGAGAATTTATGTATTGGTCCCAGCTAACAGTGCTTCCAGGAACCTGGCAGAAGTGAACACACATCCTGCCTGGAGGAACTGGCCTTCAGCCCAGGCTTCCCCAAATATGATACCAAGAAATATGAGCTCAGAGTCTTGAATTACAAAACACATATAAGAAACAAGGACCCATGAATGACAGACAGTAGGAGAAAATAGCAGAATCAGATTCATAACAACCTCTAATATAGGGAGATTGGCAGGGGCCTCCAGGTGCCCCAGTGGTGCCCCCAAACCTCTTCACACGCTGGGTCCTTTGTCCCTGCCTGGGCCTTTGCTTGAAACTGATGGCTACTGACTTGGTGGTATCCGGGACGCCATGCTTGGGTGTTCTCCGAACCTACCTGCCTTTTCTAGGGATAACATAGCGTCATGGTCCTCGGTTACCATGGCGACCCGCCAGCTGGCTTAACTTCTGTTGCCCCCTAGTGGACACCCAGGACACCTGCAAATCCATCATTTCCCTTGAGGGGCGTGTGTTCCCTCTTGGCAGCTCTGTCCAGAGAGAGGTGATGGCTTGTGACATGGTCCGCTGTACTGCTAGACCCTGTCCTTAGCCTTGGCTTCAGTGAGTCCGCTCCCCACTCCGCCTCTTTAACCATTTGTCTTCTCTGCCCTGGGGCCAGGCCTCTCTGTCTTTGTCACCTAGACACAATAGCCCTAACCAGCCAACCCTTTCAACCAGGCTCCTGGGGACATAAGAAGGGCTTTTACCCAGGTACTTCCACAGCCCCTTAAAGACTGCAAAGTCTGATGTGATGTAAACTAAAATACCCTTCCCTTGGCCAGCCCCCACACCTCCCCGCTTCCCCCGCCCCTAAGCAGCCCTAGATCCAGACCTCAGCTTCTGGAGCTACTTCTCCATATGGACCTTGTCCAGCCTTAGGATGAGATCCCATAGACAGGACAGCCTGGCCAGAATCCAGGTAGGCATGAGTGTGGTGGTGGTGGTGGGGGGGAGCATCACCAGAGCTGGACACGGCAGCCTTAGGTGGGAGATGGGCAAGCATCGAGACAAGCTGACCCTTGGGGGTAGAGACGAGCAGTGACAAGGTTGGTGGAACAGGATGTTTGAGGAGCATGCATGGGAAGACCCACTACAGCCTGAGCCAGAAAGAATGGCTCCTTGGGGAAAGTGATGCTGAATTGAGCTCTAAGGATGAATAGGCATCTGTAGTTGGAGTAGAGATTTCAGTGGTGGTGAGCTTTAGGTGGGCTAACAGGTCCTCTCTTCAGAGTTTTCCTTCCTGAGGGATTATTTCTCATCAGTGATCCACTGATCCTGCATCTCTTTCTTGCCCTTTTCCTCTTCTAATCCTCTCCCCCTTTCCTGGGCAATCTCCTCCAGCCTCATGATTGTAACCAGCACCCCTTTGCTACATGTGATCCATTGTACCATGTCATATGTAGTCTCTTCTACCCGGACTGCTTCTGACTTGCTTGCTTACCTAGTGAACTCTTATTCATCCTTCAAAACCCAGCTTAATGTTTACTCCTTTCTGGTGCCTTCTCAGAACCACCCTTCCAACCATGCATTTTCATTCCACAAACTCCCATTGAGCACCAAGTGTTAGGTTCAGAATGTGGCCCTACATTGTAACTTTCTATTTACTTGACTGTCTCCCCAGTTGACCAGGATCTCCTGGGGGCAGGGGCAGGTAGGGCTGAGTCATTTGTTTTCTTAATCCTTAGGCTTTAACATGCACTCCATGAATGAATGGCTGGATGAATGAATATAAGCACAGCTCCTCATTGTAAAACAACAAACAAGAAACACCCAAGTCAACAGGGCTGGCACTCTCCGGTTCCCGTTTCGGTCCCCTAACACTGTCCCAAAAGAACTTGGCCATATGTTATTAAATTAAAGTGAATTAAAATTTGCTTGAAATAACCACACACTCCCCCGCTTCCCTGAGCCTATAATGACCAGATTACATCTCCTCCAGGCACAGAAGTTTGACATTTCATTGCAAAGTCATTTTCTTCCCATTTCCTTATGTTGCTAAAATATTCTATTTCTCTTCACGTTCCCTTTGTGTTCCCATTACTCATGTTTAGTTAAATTTTTCTGCTGTCATTTAATCATCTGAGATAGGCCTTGCCAGTGTGGACGTTCCTAGGGTACTGCCTGGCCTTCCAGACCATCTGTATCCTCCTGGGCCAGCTGAGAACAGGACCCAGATCCCTCCTCCAGGGCTTCTGGCCTGACCCTCGGACCCTAGGTTTCTCCCCAGTGCAACTCGGACTCACTCCCTCTACACCCACTGCCTTCCTCTCTTCAGCTTTCTCCTCTTCTGTTTCCTGGGGCAAAGGTTTTCATTCTGCCTCCAGGCCTGGCACTACCCGAAACGCTTTTGGTCACAGTGAGCAAGGGGCCTCATAATTCCCTCAATGGGTTCCCAGATTAAGTCCTTAACAGGAAAAATACACAACAGGGCAGCCCATGTGGGGGTTGCTTGGTGCCTGCTTGGGACACTGCTCCTGTGGCTGGGACACCTTTCTCCCTCTCACCCACCCACCTGGCCTCACAATGGAGGGGTGGGAACAATTCTCCCTGAAGAGAGTTGGCAAAGCCCAGAAAGGCCCGTTTTGGCTTGGAGTGGAATCCCGGGGTGGCTCTCGATAACTGTGTCACTTAGGGGTTGCCTTGGGGACTTAGGGCTTGGGACTTGTCAGGACAGGGGCAGTGGGAGGCAGGATCAGAAGCCCGGGATGGCTTCCATGTATGGGGCTTCTGCAGCGTGCTGGACTTGGGGGCATATTGGAGGCTTGGGGTTGTGACTCTCCTGTCCCCAGGTGATAGTGCAGGATGCTTCTCCTCACCTCAAGCTTGGGGAAAGAGGCGTCTGTAAGACACTCACAAAGCTCAACACATGTCCTCTGGAGCTTCAAGGATACAGTGAACTGGGCCGGCTGATGCCAGAGAAATCTCAGTGGCAGGAGACAGGAGAGCAGATGGCTTCGCCAGGCAACTAGGAAAGTAGCCGTGTTGGGACCAAGTGCAGAGGTCATGAGGGCAAAGGATGAGCAAATATCTTCAGTGGATGAGAGGTGGCCGCTGACATGAGAGAGCCAGAGTAGGGTCATCTTCCAGCCTGATCTAGGAAGTCTCCTGGAGGAAGAAAGCCGGAAGTCACTGCCAGGCCAGAGGGTAAATAAAGAAGGGGTCATGTGGGGATGTAGCTTAAATTTCATCCAGGGGCAAGAAAAAATATTAGCTCCGTAGTATACATTTAAAAGACACAGTGAGACAAAGACAAATTGTTTTATGGTTCTATTCTATGAGTCATGTTTGTAGGGCTACACATAAATTATCTTCATTT
The DNA here is from genome assembly GCF_000412655.1 of Myotis brandtii. Classification (NCBI taxonomy): domain Eukaryota; kingdom Metazoa; phylum Chordata; class Mammalia; order Chiroptera; family Vespertilionidae; genus Myotis; species Myotis brandtii. The sequence goes on along the minus strand of NW_005368569.1, from coordinate 1,860,985 downwards.
TCTCTTTAATGAAATGTACTTCATCCTTGTGTCAATTCAAAATATATTCATATTTCTAGAACAAGATCATATCTCCAGCCTACACTCATCTACGTTTTCTATGATCTCTAGTTGCATCTAGGTAAAAAAGATCTATTATCTTTATTATTTCCCAAATAGTATATGGTCTTCAACTCGTATGTCATTTAATTTTCACAACAGCCCTAGAAGGGAAGGGCTCAGAAATTGAGAAAGGCCCTGACCTGTTTTGCTCAATGGTTAGAGTGTTGGCCCACACATCAAAGAGTTGAGAGTCCGATTCCCAGTCAAGGGCACATACCTCGGTTGCAGGTTCAATCCCCGACCCTGGTTGAGGCACAAGTGGGAGGCAGCCAATCAGTGTGTGTCACATTGATGTTCTCTCTCTCTCTCTCTCTCTCTCTCTCTCTCTCTCTCCTCCCCCCTCCCTTCCACTCTCACTAAAAAATCAATGGAAAAAATATCCTCA
>NW_005368569.1:1842114-1859904 GCF_000412655.1 Myotis brandtii | reverse complement strand
TTTTTTTTATTGATTTCAGAGAAGAAGGGAGAGGGAGAGAGAGATCGAAACATCAATGATGAGAGAAAATCACTGACCAGCTGCCTCCTGCAAGCCCCACACTGGGGATTGAGCCCACAACCCAGTCATGTGCCCTGAGCGGGAATCAAACCGTGACCTCCTGGTTCATAGGTCGATGCTCAACCACTGAGCCACGCTGGCTGGGCAACATGTCTCTAAGAAAGAAACTAAATAACTGGATTTCATAAAAAATTTACAATTCCATGATTGCACTGGCCCACACCAGATTCTTCCTTTTTTAATGCCACTTACTGATAGGTATTATACTCCCAAGAGGGCCATGGGCCCTTGTTCCTGCCATTTTGTTTCCTTAGAACAGATGGGGAAATGAGCAGGCCGGCCTAAAAGCAACTCCTCGTGCAGACATGTGGCTATCACTTGCAATAAGGATAGAATAAAGGCCCGTGGGTTTTTCTTAGCAGCATCTGCCCAGTGGTCAGAGGATGTCTGCCAGGGCCTCAGACACAGCTGACGTGGAACTGGTTCTGAAGGGGTAGGTCTTGTATTACCTTTCCTGGGACCTCACGGGTGATTTAACATGAGTCTGGAAGAGGCCACATCAGGGATGTCTCGTGGCTGTTATTTTAAATCAGAAGCTTTTCTTTCAGTTTCTCCAGTGAGAGGGTTTCAACAGGTGTTGAAAAGTCGAAGGCAGCAGAGGGTGAGCTACAATAAGCAGCGTGTGTCTGGCGTCTAATTTGATTTGACTTGCTTTCCTGGCCACGAGAACTTGGAGCCAGGAATAGAAAGCACAGGCTGTGGAAGTGACAGCTCCCTGCAGCATGTCTCTGACTCCCTCCAGCCCAAGGGTTTACCCTACAGCCACCGAACCGGGTGAAGGGAGATGGCCAAGGACTCATGTCAGATACGCACAGCATGGGGGATTGCTTTTTATTGCGTTTGAAAAGCCCCAGCAAAATCTCTTCCCCAAACTTTCCATGATCAGGCAAAGGACTGATTTATAAAGCACGAGTCCAACTGGGCCAGCTCTCCTGGCCGGCTAAAATTGGCCTGAAAAATAAAGTAATTTGTGGTTGTCAGATCTTAAATTAAATGATTCAAATACTACTGCGGCTGATTAAAGGCCTTTATTCAATTTCCTCTTGACCACATGTTCTGTGAAGGCAGGAGAGATACTGTTTCTAGAAAAAAGGCAATATTCAGAGGCTGTTGGTCTAACCTAATGGATGGTGTTTATTCAATATGGTTGCCCCTCCCTTTCTGATGAAAGGTGAGCCTACAATGGAGGAAATGACTGTTTGTTTAACTATGAATGCCTCTCCCCCGGCCAGCCATCTGGGTAGGAGCCTCCACAGTGAACCAGGCTGGGTGCCCGAGGAATTTTAAGGACCCTTAAACAACCTGTAGGCAACAAAAATAAAGGTCAACAAAATGAAACTCAAGATGAGAAAACAGAAAAAAGAAAAAGAGAATCTGGGACTGTAGCAGACAGTTTAATAGTAGAACCCGAATCACCCAGGGCACCAGGGGAAGGGACCGCCTTTTGTACTGGCCACCTTAGTGCCCTTTGTTCTTGGCCCGTGAGGGGACCATGACCCAGAGCAGCCAATCCAGATGTATGATGAGCCCGGGCATAAAACAGATGAGCTGGGCTGGGGGCGTGAGTGAAGAGCTGCAGCAGTGGGTGGTTAGCAGCTGGTGCAGACACTGTGAGGAAAGGGAGGGGCCAGGAGATGTTCAGATCAGCAGTATGTTCAGATATGAAGAGGCAGAAGTTGTCAGGAAGCAGAAGGTAGGAGAAAGGGAAAGGAAACTCAGAGTGAAGGTGGAACAAAGGGACAGTTAATTGGTTGGGAGAGAGAAAGAACAAGTTCGGAGAGAGACTCTGTGACCCTGGGAGAGAGATGGAGAATCCAGCTGGCCCCCATCCAGGTGTCTCAGTTTCTGTTCATCCTGAAAACAAATTCACCCCTTCTTCTTTTTTAAAAAAAAAATATATTTTTATTGATTTCAGAGAGGAAGGAAGAGGGGGAGAGAGAGATAGAAACATCCATGATGAGAGAGAACCATGGATTGGCTGCCTCCTGCAAGTCTCCCACTGAGGATCGAGCCCACAACCCGGGCATGTGCCCTTGACCGGAACCGAACCTGGGACCCTTAAGTTTGCAGGCCCAATGCTCTATCTGCTGAGCAAAACCAGCCAGGGCTTCACCTCTTCTTAAGGAAGCTAAGCAGGACTCAAAAGAGCCCCAGTGGACACAAGAATCAACAAAAGTTTTCCAGCACTGAACACAAGGAAGTTCACCATAGGAAGCACATGCAGGTTTTAGAGAGAGATTCATCTAATTTCAAAGGGATGTGATGAGATCAAAACAGTAGGGAAGGGAATGGCTTTCTGGCCACAGCAAGTAGGTGGTAGGCCCTGGGAAAGAACTGGGTTCCCCTCCTCCAGGGCGGCCTGATACCCCTCTGACCTTACTCTGGGCTTCTGTTACTGGAGGAAAAGAGGCCGTGCAGAGCAGTCTGGTCCTCCTACCCCAGGCCAGCAGACAGGGAACTCACTGAAGGGAAGTTCACTGTGAATTCTAAGTGCCTCAAGATCTAGTGAAGCAGAGAGACCATGGAGATCTGGGCACCCAGCACCCCCAGGGCCCATCGGTAGGTGCAGATGACTCATCCAGAATTCCTTCAGGCCCCTGTGCAGGCTTCCCTTTCAGAGTCTGGGCCTGGGTTAGATGAGATGGTCCCTCCTGATAGTCAAACATCCCTTAATGCATTTAACTGGGCTAAATTGTGCCGCTGTCCCAGCCCAGAGGCAGGAATCTGGATCAGTTGGGGATCCTAACCCAAATACTAGTGGGGGCTTTCCTTCCCACTTTCCCAGATTATCCCATTCTCTCCTGAGACTCATGGGGAAGTTGTCACATGGGGCTAGTTGCAGGGAAGTGAGTGAATGTCCAGGGCAAAAGCAGGTGTTATCCCCATTTAGTGGTTAGCAGGCAAGTCTAAAATCGAGGAAAAGAATTGGCTTCACCTCCTTGAACCCCTAGCCTGGCCCTGGGCATAGGCGAAGGACCACAGCAGCTAGAGGAGAGCCCACCACCTCTTGTACTGGCCTCAGGGACTTTGCCCTTTGGCTGGAATGCTCTTTCCACAGATGACCATAAGGATCCATCCCACACCGAAGCCCTGACTGGGTGGCTCAGTTGGTTGGAGTGTTGTCCCGTGCACCAAAATGGTTTCAGGTTTGATTCCCAGTCAGGGCTCATATCTAGGTTTCAGGTTTAATCCCCAGTGTACATTGATGTTTCTCTTTCTCTCATTCTCTTCTTCCCTCCCTCCCTCTCTCTCTAAAATCAATGAAAATATATGCTTGGGTGAAGATAAAAAAAAAAACCCCACTTGATATTATTTTATTATTTTTTATGTATTGATTTTAGAGAGAGGGAGGGAGACACAAAGAGAAACATCGACCTGCTGCTCCACTCGTCCATGCATTCACTGGTTGCTTCTGCATGAGCCCAGACCAGGGATTGAACCTACAACCCTGGCACATCAGGGTGATGCTCCAACCAACTGAGATTCACGGCCAGGGCTCCCTCTTTCTTTAGGTCCCTGCTCAAAGCACTTTACTACCTGTCATAGAATATGGTTATGTGTTTCTTGTCTGTCTCTCTCCACTGGAGTGTAAGTTTCCTGTTGTATGTGTTTTGGTAGCCGTTCCCCTGAACCTAGAATAGGACCTGGCTCATAGTATGCATTTGATAAACACTTGTGGAGTAAATTATTGAATTAATTATTTTAATATACACTTTGGTTTTTAGTCAGAGTGTTCATTTTTCATATGCTGAGAGTAAGTCTAGTGTAGCGAGTCAGGCCATTCCCCTGCCATTATTGTATGGGCTTGAGAAAGTCACTTAGCCTCCTGTGCCTCAGTTTACTCATCAGTAGAATGGGAATACTTTACCCCTCCCTAATAGCACTGTCAAGACATTTTAAAGTTGATGGGCTTGCAACAGATCCTGCCCATGTAAACATCAGCTTAACGTTTTACTGGGACTTGTGTTTCATTTCAACCTGTGCTTTGTCCATTTTCATAGGGATTATTTTTCCAGTTGATGGGCAGGAAGTTTGTTGGCCAGAGCCCCTGTGCTGCCCAACCGTAGCCCGCACAGCCTCCAGGGGGCGCCCAGGGACCACGCTTCCCGGAAGAGGCGGCCCGCGGTATCCAGACCGACAACTCCAGCGGGAGCCCCAACTGGGTCCACTTGGGTTGTCCCCTTCGTCCCGGATCCTCTCCCCACTCCCCCACCCAAGGATGAGGAGGGGTCCGGCAGGAGGCTGACGCGTCATCTGAGGACCACAGCCTCCCGGTTAGGTCCCCGCTTCATCCCACCTGGCGCTTCCCAACCAATGTTGGATGGTGCCATCGCCCAGGGCGACCCTGCGGAAGCCAGCGAGGCTCTCACCCAAGGGTCTTGGAGGTCGCCCCCTGCTGGCTGCCCACAATGGGGCGGGGGCGGGGGAGGGGGGAGGGATTTTGGAGGGATGAAGTCCCAGTTATTTTACTAGAAAGAACTTTGCACGTTAATGTCTTCACCAGTATTTAGCTGTGACCCGAGGAACTGGGGGCTGGGGCGGAACCCCAAGTGGGGTAGGAGGAGAGGAAGGCTGCAGGGTGGGGATTCCTAGTGGCCTGCTGGCTAGACCTGTGGTAAGCAGCTAGATAGACATAGCAGAGCAAGGAGGATGGGCCTGGTACCGAAGGTCACCAGGGCAAAGAGCCCCAGGTGCCTTGCCTAGCAACGCGCAAAACCGGGAAAACAAGGATCGCACCCCCAGAGTAACCTTGCCTCTCCTAGCATGTTGCTAGTCATGCGTTCCAATAAAGGGGCCAGAAAATAGCCCTTAAGCATTAATCCCCCAGGACAGTGAGGTTCTGAGCCACATCAAATACACGTAGGCCCCAGTGGTGTTTCAGTTCCAGGCCCAGAAAAGCAGCAAAACCAGACAAGCCTGACCTCAGGACCAGCTGCATTAACTAATGACCCATTGACCTGGCTCCTACCAATCACGCGGAGACCTAGACCTTGAAAGGGCACACCTGGAAAGCTGATGAATATTCTATTGAGGTCCTCCCCTGGGACCGCCCCTAAACTCTCCACCCTCAACAAGCCCTGAGGCTGGAGGACCCAACGTGGTCTCCCTTTGGGGCCTGCACCATTCCAGGCCCCCTACCCTCTACCCCCCATTACCTTTGCCCTTCTCTCTCCTAAGCTCTAAGGACCTTTCTTCTCCTCTCTAACTTGTTTCCTGACCCCATTTCTAAATAATCTTTCTCTTATAGTTTGAGTCTTGGCTCTGAATTCTTTCCTTGCCACAACTCAAGTACCAAGGTTGCAGAACCAAAGTCTGGTCTGACTCCATTGGTCTAACACCTGGTGCCGTTCTTACCACCACCAAAGTAAGATCACCAGGCAGCAGCTCCCCACCCCAAAGTAGAGTTACTAGGCAGGGGCCACAGGTGACAGCACCCGGGGTGAGGGATGGAGATGATGGGAGTTCAGGGGCCTGAGAGGGAGGCAGAGAGATGGCCCCAGGGTCCCAACCAGAAATGAAGGGGCACAAAATCCTTGGATCTGTGGGCCAGAGGCCTCCACGGGGCAGAGGGTGAGGAAGATACAGGGTGCTCAGTTCTGACTGAGGTGTTACCTTAGTAGCCAAGACTACAGCATTAGGTCTGGACATGGCAGGAAGTGGCAGGGACATTAAGGAAGCTTGTGACCTGGATGGTGGGATGGGTCATTCACACCCTGCAAGAGTTACCCAAGACGGAGATAGGTCTTTGAGGTGAGAAAGGGTGAGCCAGGGCCCAGAGCAAGGGCTGGGAAAGAGAGAACAGCCTGTAGGAGCTTCAGAGGCTAGGGGGCGGGGTGGGGTGGGGGCGTGTTCAGGGGCACAGGAGCCATGGTCTACAGGGGCATTGGAGGGGGCTCTGGAGAAGGAGCAGCAACCCCAGGGGCTGTAGGGAAGCTGTGGTGGGAGGGGACAGATTCAAAGCAAGAGATGGAAGGAGAGGCTGAGCACGTGTCTATGGAAGATGGCTCCTGTTTTAACAGGTAGGAGGACTGCAGATGGGGAAGGGGGTTTATGAGACTTCAGAGGATGGAAGGACAGGAGGGAGTGACCAAGGGTATGAGGGTGGGAGGCTGGACAGAACCAGAGTAGCAGAGACCTCACTTGGCTGCTGATTCCAAGGACCCATCTTCTATTAAGAATGCCCCGAACCATGACAGGTCCTTAGAGAGAGCAAGTCAGGGCTCTCAGTGCATGTGAAGGAGCCCCACGGAGGAGCCCCACACGTGAGAACGCTTCTGGAAGCATTAAGTGCTTTAAAAGGCCCACTGCTTGGCATGTCGGCCCCATTAGAGGGAACATTTTATCACAATGGAGGCATGAGTAGGTTGTTTGATGGTAATTGCTTTCTTAACCCATAGAGAAAATGCATCACAAACCTACCACAATTAAGTAAAGTGGTCACATTCCTCTTTTTTGATTTAGAGCTATTTAGAAGTATTAGCTACCAACTTTGCTTCCAGGGTTATTTTTTTTTCTTTCATACTGAAACTTATTTTCTTTTGAACCCCATAAAACATTCTAAGTGCTCCAGGAGGGAGGAATGAAAAGATGTTTGCATTTCCAGCTCTGCAGCCAACCATCGCGCTCAAATAATACCCTCAATGTGTAACCTGGGAGTTTAATATCCTCACATATTCATAATTATGCAGAAATAGCCCCAAAGAAATGTTCCGTTTATTCATAGCTGGATAATTATTGGCATTCAACTTTCACAACCTCAGAGCTGCTTCTCAAAGTTCAGTGGTGTCCCTGTGCGACCCAAGGCATGCTGGGTATGTGGAATCCGTGGGCAGATCCCTGAGGGGCAAAGAGATGGCCTGCAGAGCGCTCAGCTCTCCCTAGCACACTGCAGCCCCCTTCCACTAGGCAGGACTTCCCCTTCCCCAGAGCATGAAAAGTCCAGACCTGACATGCAAATGGCCCTCCACTGGTCATAGAGAAAAGCCGGTATGTTGCACAAACACACATACACACAAAAGCAGGACTCAGTTATTCCCTATGAATCCTTTAGTCATCCATGGATGAAGTCCAAAGCCCAGGGGTAGTCTCAGATGCTCCCTGTAAACGGGTGCTGTGGTCAGAAAAACATGCAAAGCGCTGCAGCTTCTCTCTCTATGCCTCTTTGGACAGGCACAATGCATACCCGCCATGAATACATTTTCCCTTTCCTGTTGGCTCTCCCGCTGTTCCCTTTGCTCCAAGCACATTTCCAGAAAAATATCATGAAAACTATTTCCTGAATAATTACTCACCTCCTCTCCACCCACCTACATACATCTTTCCTGCTCTGAAGTGTCAGTTGATCTGATTTCTTTAAGTGGACCTCACTCTGCATTCACCAGTCAGGTGGGACCTGCCAGCCAAGGCTGGCGGCAAAGGATCTGGGCACCAGCCCTCACTTCACCCGGCCTCCTGCCCCCTAGGCTCCTCTGTCCATATTGTGGTCACCTTCCCACTTCTCCTGGGCTGGGAGTACAAGGCTGCATGGGACACCTTGTCCTTCTTCCCCTGAATCCAGACTGCCTCAGCTTAGACCTTGCAACCTGATTTAAAATCCTCTTTAGTGAGGCTGGCGGCAAAGGATCTGGGCACCAGCCCTCACTTTACCCGGCCTCCTGCCCCCTAGGCTCCTCTGTCCACATTGTGGTCACCTTCCCACTTTTCGTGGGCTGGGAGTACAAGGCTGCATGGGTCACCTTGTCCTTCTTCCCTTGAATCCAGACTGCCTCAGCGTAGACCTTGCAACCTGATTTAAAATCCTCTTTAGATCAGCTAGTATGGTCTCAGCTGCAGGTTACAGAAAACCCAACCCAAACTAGCACAAATGACAAAGGCATTGGATTGGCTCATGTAACCTCAGAGTCCAGAGGTGACTGAGGCTCCAGCCGAGGTTCAGGCAGAGCACTGGCTTGACGACTCTGGAATTCTCTCAGTCCTGCCTGCTTCTGGCTATGGGCTTCTGGCTATGGGCTTCATCCCCAGCATGGCCACATCCAAGGCCACAAAGGGCTCAAAACTATTCCGAACCCATGTGCATACTCTGACTGTCCAGTCGAGTCAGTGGGTCTTTCAGGAAAACATTTCCCTAGGGGTTCATCAAAAGTCTCTCTGGTCTGATTGGCCCAGATTGGGTCTGATGTCCACCCCTTAGCCAATCGCTGTGGCCAGGTGGATGGGACGTGCTGATTGGCTCCACTGCAGCTTGGGGAGGGTGGGAAGTCCACAGGCTGCATAAAGAAAGGGTGGGCATCCAGATAAAATGTGGAATACAGCACCAAGGGAAGAGGGAATGGATGCTAGGAGGCACACAATAGCAAATGTCCACTTCTCTGGGTAACTTGACTTCAAGCCCTTCCCCTTCTCTCTCAGAAGTAAAGATCAACCTTTTCCTCTGTGCATCTCAATACAAAGCTTTCCAAGCAGGGGCCTTGCGGGTCTTGTGTCCCCAGCGCCTGGAACACTGGCTAGCCAACCAGGTGCTCCGTCAGTATGAGTGGAAGGAAGGGATCAAAGGGAGGGAGAAACAGGAAAGCCAGCTTCTCATTTGCTGGGGTGGGGCAGGTGGCTCCAGGGTTCTTGGTGAGTTGACAGGCGGAGACAGCCCTGTGATCAATAGAGCCTGCGGGCTAAGGCCCCGATGACACATGCCCTCCCTCACAGGACTCACTTCTGAGATGGGGAGGAGGATGGGAAGCTTTTACCAACAGAACTGTGTGTGCCTGTCATGTAAAGTATTCCACTACCCCAGCTGCAGGGACAATTCAGTGAAATTCTGGAAGCATTTGTGGAACACTACCTTATGCCAGGCCCAGCCATGGGCTCTGCAGAGCCGACAATAAGTGGACAAGGCACAGCTAGTCCGTACCCTGTGTGGTGTACAGCCTGGTGGATACAATCACAATGAAGCCAGGACGAACACAGTGGGGACTCCATCCCCAGAGGTGGAGGAGCCCCCTCACACACACCCTGCATCACTACAGGCCTCTCTCAGCAGCCAGAATGGGTCCCTAAGTGCCTTCACATAGCTATCAGGTGGTCTGGACACTTTCCTTTTATAAACATACAATTGGTGACAAATAATTTCAAACCTGCCTGTTTTCACCTTAGATGTGAAGGCTTAGAGGGAAGCGCACCTCCCCAATTTTCCTTGGACACAATGTTCAGTTCTCTTGAGAACTCTTCTTAGTAAGAGGAATAAAATTTTTCTGCAGTAAAATAATCTGTTGCTCCAACTTGAAAATTGCTTTAATCTCTATGGACAATTATGAAGTGGATGTGCGTTAATGTCAAGGGCAATGTACGGGCCAGTGGACGCCTAGGTCAGGTGTTGGGGCAGCAAGGAGAGATCTTGCGGCCTCCTAAAGTCAGCTCCCATTTCCCCAGAAACAGAAAGAGGAATTAAATGAATAAGAGCCACACAGCACCGTGTAAAATATGAGACACATGGGGACTTCATTAATAATCTCATTATTAATGGGGACTTCATTTATAATCTCATGTGGTGTGGAGTGTCTTAGTTGACAAATTTTTCAGAGTGTCTGACATTTTTGTTGAAACTGCTTAGCAGCCCTTCCCAGATGACTCATCCAATGAGACCCCTTGAACCCTCTGAGTCTGGAAACAGCTGGGTCACCTGAAGAGGGGCCCTCTTGGGGTCAGGACCCACGGTCTTTAGTGGGAGTTCATGTCAGTGACTCCTCTAGGGCATTGCTTCTCCCTCCCAAGCTACTCTGATTCCATCACCAGACTGAAATGTAGTCATTCACTTTGCAAATGTTTCTTGGGCACCTACTGTGTTTCAAGTTCTGTTCTAGGTGTGGGGTCTGAAACACTGGGCAGCTTAATTCCTGGGACAGTCACACTGAAAGGGGTCTCCATGTTCTCTCCCATTTTTCTCAGCCCACTAATGAGGAGGTGTCACTGGGAGAGAAATGTCTGAATTAAGTATTAATAGTTTTGTACTGCTGCTGTAACGGATCATTAGTGGCTAAAACAGATTTATTCCCTTATGGTTCTGGAGGTCAGAAGTCCAAAATCAGTTTCACTCGGTTAAAGTCAAGGTGTTGGCAGAGCTGATTCCTTTTGGATGGTCTGAGGGAAGAGTCCTTGCCTTTTCGACTTTTGGTGGCCATTTGTATTTCTTGGCTTGTGGCCCCTTCCTCCATCTTCAAGGTACATCATTCCAACCTCTGCTTCTGTCATTACATCACCTTTCCAGCTTCCTTTTTTGACCTTGCGCTCCTCTTCTAAGGACACTGTGATGACATTTAGGACTCCCCCACTCACTCCCTGGTCACCCCTAGAGCCACACTCTGGCTTCAGGAAGGGATTCTCTCTTCTTGGGGCCAAGAGGTCAGTCCTGACAAGGCTTGTAGCCAGATATCAGGTTTTCTAAAAGTCATCTGTCTCAGAAATAGCTTCCCTTCAGGCACCGCTGTGTCCTTCACTGTGGTCAGCCCTGTTGGTGTTGCCATCAACCCCTCCCAGCCAATAGCAGTTGTCCAGTGGGGCCCCTATGATCACCTTCCTGCTCCTTCCTGCCTCAATGTGGGCACTTGGTTCCCACACTGGATCACCCAGACATCTCTACACGGGGTGTCTCACAGTCCCGCTTGGCCTGGGACTGAGGAGTTTCCTGGGATGTAGGACTTTCAGTGTTAAAACCAGGATCAACCAAACTGGCCTGGTTGATCACACTATCTTCACACATCAGAATCCAGAGGCTTCTCAATCCAGAAGTCTCTCTCTCCTCCAGTATAAAGGCTAGCTTCATTTCTGGCCCCAAGATTAATTTCCAGGATAGTTACCTAAGGGAACTATGGTTTCAGGGGCAACTGCCCCTAACCCCCTAACTAGAAAGTCATCAAATAATCTGAGAGGGGGTCCATGTCCCAAAGTCTGGGGAGCTCTGTCCTGGGCATTATCCCCTTGTTAGAGCTAAAATAAAACAGACTTCCTTGACAATAAAGCTTGCTGCGGGCAACTCAATAAGATCTGTACAGAGGCCCTAAACAGTGAAGTGCCTGACAATGAAAAGGAAAACATATCGACTATTGTGCATCTTCTGTGTGTCCACTGCTAGGGTACACAGGCAGGGGAGGTGGATACCCTAGGACAGTGATGGCGAACCTTTTGAGCTCGGCGTGTCAGCATTTTGAAAAACCCTAACTTAACTCTGGTGCTGTGTCACATATAGAAATTTTTTGATATTTGCAACCATAGTAAAACAAAGATTTATATTTTTGATATTTATTTTATATATTTAAATTCCATTTAACAAAGAAAAATCAACCAAAAAAATGAGTTCGCGTGTCCTAGGTTCGCCATCACTGCCCTAGGACTTACGTCCTTAAGGAGTTGCTCACTCTAAAATCTGGGGGTCCCAGTTATTTCCTACTGGGACATATGGCTTGACTTGAAATCTGAATGTTGAGGTGGGACCTATAAAGAGGTTAAAACTAGACTCTACCTACCCTTTACATCTCTTCAAGGAAAAGGCTTTCCTGGGAGCAATATCCACTTCCTGACGGCACACTCCTTCCTGGGGTCAACTCCTAACTTTATGAAAACACAAGGACATCAGTAATCTTGTAATCCCGCCCCCCATACCTAGGTCAAGATTTCTTATGAGCCAAATAAGCCCTATCTGTAGGTAAAACGTCGCCATTGAGGTGAGAATGAAATTTCCAATCCACATTTCTTCCTGGGTAGACAGTGTTGCTAGAACACATGTGGGCTTTGCTCATTGACATGTGAAGTGGGCAAATGCATAGCTGGTGCCATCTACCTTCCAGGCAGCCTCGCCAGGTATTGGGAGGGTGTCCCTGGAGAAATCTCACGAGCTTTATGGGAAGAATCCCCAGTGACTCTCAAGTTCATCTCCCTTGTTTGATGAGGTGAACAAACTGAGGCCCAAGAAGGCTGGAGGGTTGCCCAGGAAGCCATTAGAGCAGGATCGGGGACTGAGTGGTAAACCGAGTCTGGGCTCCTGATCCCTAGGGCAACATTCCTTTCAGATCGATTAATTAGGGAAAAGACCAGTAGTGTCAGCTAACAGTGATGGAACCTGGATGAACTTCCTGCACTTGGCTAATTGCTTCCTGGGCCTTATGTCATTTACTAGGGGGAACAACTGTCCTTGTTCATCAACTACCGAGGGGCTAAGCAGGAAAGTACCAAACAGGGACAAGCTGGTCACTCTACATTTAAAACCCTCGCAAAACCTTATGAAGGAGCCACTATTGCTGCTTTCATCTTAAGGATAAGCGAAACCGAGGTGTAGAGATGTTACATGATTTGTTTAAGGTCTCAGAATCAGTAAATAGTAGAATCAGCATTGGAACTCGTAAACTCAAGTCTAGACCACACCAGCTTAACCCTCAACTTATAAATGACACCTTTCCTAAAAGAGAGGAATCTTGTGAAATTTGGCTTGTGGATATATGTATTTGGGTGATTTTTTTTTCTTCTAGAAAACGAGTTTAAAGGCACTCGTCAGATTTCTAACGGGGCCCAGGACCCCATTGAGGCTGAAGAGAAAGTCTGTGGGTGGCAGAACAAAAGCTTCCACTCTGAGCTCACTTCCCTTTTACTCTGAAGATACAAGTGTTCAGCTGTAAGGCTGGGCACAATCAGAAAAACATACAAGGGTGGGGGCTGTGCAATGCTGGACCGGGTCCCGAGGAGTTGAGAAATCGCCTTCCCTACAAGTATTTGCAAAGGGGAGAGTCCCTCGTTTAACTGCCATGACTCAAGCCTGACCTCCACGAGGCTCTGGGGATGTGACCCCTTGAGGACCTCAATTTGGGGAGGCAGGAAGAAGCTTCTGAGCTGTACCAGCTCAGCAAGGCCACTTCCCCTCCTGCCTGCTTTGGTCAGCAAGCACAGGGAGCTTTGGGATTCCACTGGGAAGGGCTTTTCTAAAATGCACCATACAAGTGTATACTGACTGGGTGGATGCTCACAATTTGAAGTACTGTGCTACTTGTTTTATGGGAAAAGAACTCATTCATTTCTGACCATAGCCTTATGAGGTAGATACTATTTTAGGTCCCCTTTTACAGGATAAACTGAGGTTTAAAGTTGCTCATGGACTTGCGGAGGTCACCCAGCTGGTAAGGACTGGCTCTGGGCTTTGAATCTAGGCAGTCTGACGCCAACCATCCCTTTTTCAAACAGTTGGCTGATTGCTTCTTCAGCCATTATGGTCTCCTGGTGGACTATTCCTGTCCCTCCAGTCAGACTGCAAGGGACACTCTTGTCAGATCTCAAGGTCTCTCCTCCTGCTTGGTGCTTACCCAGGCTGCAGGGCCACTCTGGGAACACTACGGCCATCAGCATGGTGACAGGGATCAGCACCCCTGCAGGAAGGATGGAAAGTGAGATGAGAGAGAGAGAGAGAGAGAACAAGGCCTCCCTACGCCCTGCCTGTGTGCTGCTCCCCAGGATGAACCTAGAGAAGCCAAGAGTGAGGGGCCCACAGCTACTCAGCCCCGTGGGGAAGCAGGAGGTCTTCACCTGCACAGCTCGAAGGAAAGCTCTGGCCCTGGGAAGGAAGGGCTCTCTGCCTAACCAGGTGCATTTCGGTCCTTCCTCCCACTTTGGCTGGGGTCAGGGGGAGTTGCCATCCCACACAGCATCCAGATAAGTATCCTGTAAGCTAATGGCTCTTCCCAGTGCCCAAATAACCCCCTGAGATCCAGCTTGCATATCCATGGCTACCCTGTAGAGCTGTAAAGTTTGCTAGCTGCACAAGGCTGCACAGCCAAAGGCACTCACGGGGCTGAGGTCCTGCTCTGCTCACCAAGCCATGTGCCCTGGCAGGAGGCTACATTCGCCTGAAGGAAAGGATACCCTTCTCCCATTTTCACAAAGGCACCATATGGGCAGATGAAAGCCTTGCATTCATCTATCTGCCTCCTGGATAGCTCCGTTTGGTATCTGACAGGCATCTCAAATGTTGCATGACCAATACTGAACCCTTGCTTTCTGGCCCCCTCACCTACTTATCCCCTTCTGCCCCTTCTCAGTGATTGGCACCTCCGTTCATCCAGTTACTCAGCCCCAAATGGGACTCTTCTTCTTTCACTGCCGTTCACATCCAAACTGGCAGCAAATCCATCAGCATCATGTTCAAGCCAGCCAACCCCCCTGTCCTCTGTGGAAGAAGAGGGGGCCACATACTAACCCTGAAAATCTCAGGGGAGGCCTGCATGGTGGCCGTACAAACTCAGAGACCTACAGTAACCACATAAGATGGTCTGAAATTAAAACTTCTTAACCAAAAGTGAGTCATGGTGGGTAGTCATTTCCTAGGCCAGTATCTTCCTTGACAAAGGTCGTTCTTTATCTGAATTGAGCCTGTCTCTTGTCTTTTTGCATCTAAGATAACATATCTTTGGAATGTCTCAGAGCAAGACCACAGAACCCTTCATTATTATCTTGTTCCCCCACATATCGTCTCTATGTGCTATAAATGTTAATTGTTAACTATCCTATACCCACCACTGTAAAAGAAATATTTGTCTCTTCATTTTCCCCTTTATCCAATCCCAGATTTCCCCACTTTGCTTTCTCCCACCTTCCTAATCTATCACCAATAAATTTCATGTAACCCTATTTATGCCCCCTCCTTTGATTGTAATGTATAAAATAAGGTGCAAAACTGCTATTCTCTGGAACATTTTCTCAATCTGTTGAGATTTTGCTCTCCAGCAATTGTTGTCAGTTTGGCTCATATAAACTCATAAAAATCCTTACAGGTTTCCCCCTGGCTGGTGTGGCTCAGTTGGTTGGGCACTGTCCCATGCACTGAAAGGCTGACGATTTGATTCTACGTCAGGGCACATGACTGGGTTGTGGGCTTGATCCCCGGTAGGGGATGTGTAGGAAGCAGCTGATCGATGTTTCGCTTTCACATTTGTTTCTTTTTCTCTCCCAAAATCAATTTTTAAAAATCTTAAAAAACTCATAAGTTTGGATGTTTCTTGTGTTGACACCTCCATAATTCCCATTCTAGGAAAAACCACCATCATCTTTTGCTTGGATCATTGCAGTAGACACTTATCATGTTATTTCCCTGCTTCAAACCCTCCAGTGGGTTCCACATTCTTAAAATGCTAACATCCAAACTTCTCTCAGTGGCTTATAGATGCCTACCGCGTGTGGGCTTCATACTCACCCCCAAACTCCTGACAGAAGGGAGCTGGCCTGGGGTCATCATAAAGGGATCCTGCCCAACAGAGCTTTCTTCCAGGTAAAGGGGCAATGACAGAAAGAGGCTGAAGTGGGTCACAAGCAGCCACCTGAGGAGATGAACCCCATGCAAGGAAACTGCATTTGGAAGTTCTTAGTGGAGGGGAGAGGAGGCTCTCTAAGGAAACCATGAAAGAATGCAGTTTGGAAAGATCCATAGATCTGCCATGTAGAAGGCCAGGGTGTCAAGTCCCAGTTCTACTGTCAAGAAAGCCCTTCTTGGGCCTCATGCTTCTCTCCCCATCTGGTTCCTCAACCCTAGTCCATCCCCAAGGAGATAGACAACAAGTGGGTAGCAAATGGAGAATGAGCTGGAGCAAGAGAAAAAAGATAGGCAGACCACAACCTCCTGTTCCCATTGCAGGCTTCATGTAGAGGTAGGGCAGGGTTTACATAGGATAGATATTTGATTATGTGATGGTGGCTGAAAAAGATCTGGAGCCTGCCTGAGAGTTTTTCTAATAGGTGGAGGTGAGAGTAAGAGGGTGAGGGGGTTTGCAGAGGCCCAATCCAGCTCATTCTATAAACTACATACATGAAAGTGGGAGATACAAAGTGCAAGGCATGTCCGGAGAACTAGTCACTTCGTGCAGCTCTTGCATAGAATACGCTGGGGCAGTTGTGGAAGTGGTGATGAGTAGCAGGCAGGGGTAGATAACACTGGTCTAAAGGGTCAGGTCAAGTAATCTGAACTTTACTTTGAGGACAGTGGGGAGCTACAGATATAGGCAGGGAGTGCCATGCTCTGACTCATATGAGCTAAAGTTCATCCTGAGTGTGGAGAACTGACTGGAGGGATCAAAAAAGAGGTCTAGAGAGGCCTGAAAAATGGTGGGTAAGATAAAGAGGGAGTGGACTGGTGAGGAATTAAGGAAATGAAACAGGCAGGCCATGCTATATTTGTCCTAGGGTCCCTTGCTACCCAAATGAGTCACTGAGGCCTTGTGGGAGGAGCTGAGCACCTACTCACAGGCATGCCAGGCCTCAGACTGGGTCTTCCATTTGTTCTCAATCCTCAAATGACCCTTGAGGTTGGAATCATCACCCTCACACGGCCAGGGAGAAGACAGGTTCAGAAAAGCCTAGTGACTTATTAAAGGCCACACATCTGGGTGGTTACACAGCTGGAACTGGAATCCAAGTCTATCCTGGGGCCAGGGCACTGAGCTACTCAGTTCTGGGTCTGCTGACAGACACACCTGCCAACAGCTGGGGCAGCACCTCATATAGAGGACACCAGGTGTGTCTCCATCGGTGGCCAGGTACACCCTCGCCAGGGCCATGAAGAGGAAAAGTCAAAGTGCCAGAGGGTTACTTAGGGTCCTGACCAACATGGCAGGGTTTGAGACATGGTACACACTGACTTGAACCTAAGGGTAAGGGTCATGGGGAAAGCCGAGAGCTTGCCGAGGCCCCTTCTGAGCAAAGGAAAGTGGGCTAAGAGTCAGGAGGAGAGGGGGTCTTGAATCCTACATGTGCCCACACCCTAACCAGTTGGAGCCACAGCAGCTGGTAGCTTGCCCCAGCCTCACTGCCAACCCCGAGGTGGGGATCCTTCATTATCTACCCCTTGTTGGGGGGGATATCACAGATGACTGGCTGTCCTGTCTGACAGAGAGGCAGGGCTGAGCCACGAGAAAACTGCAAAGTGTCAGTCATGATTCTAAGTGTTTCACACTTAACTCATTTAACCCTATGGGGCTGAGTGACGTTGACCAAGCCACAGCCTCTGGACATGACCTTGGCTACCCTGCTGATCCTTAGCATCTTCCCGGCCTTGCCCAAGAGTCTCAGGTTGGGGGTCTATGGATAAGCCTACCTTGTCCAGTTGGCCTGATGGGAGTCAAGCCAGACCTCTGGGGTGGAGAATGGGCACCCTGCAGGCAAGCTGACCCGCAGGAGTCAGATGAGGGCCACAAGCTAGGCCCACCCACCACAGCCTCACCACATGCACAGACCACAGACCTCAGAGACATGGAGCCCTTTGTTCTGCCCAACTTAAAATAAGTCAGGCCTCGCTCCACAGTGAGCAGTTCCCAGCCACCCTCCTAAAATGGACTCGTGCACAGGGAGGTCTGTGATTGCAACTCGGTGACCCACTGTGACCATGTGAACTCCTGCCTCTCCATGAGGAGCTGCAGGACAGTCCCCGTTCCGGACAGGATTGCTCTTCTCAGCTTGGCCTGGTCTCACTGGGCTCCCACACCTCCCAGGGCAGTGATCTTTGCAAAGTGGGGAGGGGCAGTGGTTCTTTGGCCTTCAAAAGGCATGGGGACAGCGGTCTTGGGCACCTAGGGCAGGCCAGACTGGGCCTCAGCCTCTCCTGCTCTTGCTGCTAAGCTGTCCTTTGTCATCTCCAAAGGGAACTGTACATTC
>NW_005368569.1:1805414-1842074 GCF_000412655.1 Myotis brandtii | reverse complement strand
GCCTACTATCCCATTTAAAGGTAAGACAAGTAAGGCCTGGAGAGGTAGGTCCTACTCAAGGGCAGCCAGGAGCCAATGACAAAGCCAGGATTCAAACTGCAGTCTGTCTCTATAGTTGGAATGGGGTGCCCTGCCCCATGAGCAACCCATAACCATGCCTGGGAAAGGCCATGTCTCATTCTGATGTCCCAGGACACCCCAGACATGCCACTAAGGCAGTGAACATGAAGCCTGCCATCCCCCCCGGCAGTTTTTCCTAACCACCACACAGTGATTTTCCCTTTCATTTATTTTTCCACTCAGCCACATAAAGAGAACATAAAGAAAACATAATAAAAGAGCTCCCAAATTAGAGATGGGCCATAATGGCAGAGAAGTTTAACTATAAATAGAAGAAAGCCTGTGTCTCCAAACTGCCCTTAAGATGGTCTGATTAGGCAGAGGCCTGTACCCTCTCATTAAGCAGCCTCACTGTCATACCTTGGGCCCTGGGAGGCAGCTGGGTGGGGTGTGGGGTGGTCAACGGGGCAGGGGGGTGCTTACTGGGCACGCTACACAAACTTTTGGGGAGGGAGTTTCGGCATCTCTCTGTTGTGGGCAGTGCTTCCTCTGCTGGGGTGGGAGGCTGGGGGCAAATCTGGGGGTAGGTTGTGGATAGGGGTCACCTGAGCTTGGGCAAGACTCTGGCCCACCCTCTCAGGACACATTCTTTGACATGAACAATGGATGTTCAGGGGATTTAGAAGCGGCTGGTGTGGCACCATTGACAGTTGGCCTTCCTTGGGTATTTACTGTATGCCAGGCCCAGCACTTCCCACAAATGTTCTCATTTACAACCTGTGCAGTAGTATTATGACTGCCCTATTTTACAGTTGATGCACAGAAAGGTTAAACAACAGGGTCACTCAGTAGGTAAGAGGCGGAGACAGGGTTTGAATGCAGGAAGCTGTCTCCAGTGTCCTTAGGTCTAACCATGACACTATTGCCTCCGTGAGAAGGCTGTGGAAGAGTTTACATCAGGCCTGATGGAGGCTTTGGCAGGGGGCCATTGGGCTCTGGCCTCAGCCCCATCTGGTTTGACAGGCCCTGGATAAGGAAAGAGATAAATGACATTGTGGCAATGTTTAAGGATGTCAGGAAGCCAGGAGGAAGGGAGGGGAAGAGGGATGGCTGACGTGGAGGATGATGTTCATGATCCTCAGAGCTACCTGGCAGGAGTGACAAGCTGTATGCATTAGAAGGTAATATAACTAAGGGAAGTGTGGAGAGCTGGGATTAGCTCTCAGGAATAGGATCTGGCTGTGCCATGTTTTAAAGGATACCCATCAAAGTGGTTGGTTAGAGAGGTCCACATACCAGAAGTTGGCCCAAGGTCACAGCCCCCTGTATCAGTGGGCACTGGGGGCTATGGGTCCTCTGGGTTGAGGATACCCAGGGCCACCCAGCTTAAATAAGTTCATATATTTACACCCTCCCATATTTCTACACCCTCAGGGCCCCACGGGCGCCTGGCTGTACCTAGGAGGCACATCAAACATGAAACGGATGGCCGCCTGCGAGGTGGCTGGTGCTCCCACCAGAGTCCAGAGATTTATAGAAAAGGAAATGCTCTACCTTCTCTAGGCCTGGAGGGATAACGACCAAGACCGCTGTGGGGGGTCTGCCTGGCTGCCCTGCACAGACCCCAAAGTGAAGGTCTTCGACTGTGACTCTATCAGAAGCCTGGCCACGGTGCTCAGGGTTGCTTCTTCCCTGGAGCCCCAGACTGATCCAGACCATTCAGACCCTAGGAATGGCCTAGAAAGCAAAAAAGGGGCCCTGAGAGCCTAGTGTGGACTCCCCGGGAACAACCTCTCCAGGGACCTAAGTCAGTGATCAGAAGGCTGGCTTCTTTCTCCTGCGTGATCTACTGATGCTAATAAGACCATTGCTGTGCAGATTTACAGAACCTCTGATTTCACAATCACCAAGGACCTTGCAAGTATTAATTAAGGCTCAAAAACCCTGGAGCCTGGAGCAGATTCTCATTAACCTCATTCTGCAGAGGCTCCGACTCTGCTTCCTTCCCAGAGCCTGTGAATGTGGCAATGGCTCCAGCCCTGGGAGCCAGGCTGGCAGAGCTCCCTCCCATGTCACAGGGCGGAGGGCAGAGAAGCTGTGGGGCTCCTGAGGACTCCATGATGTTTATGTCAGAGCCAGCTTCAACCAGACAGACCGTGGAATCTATTAGAGTAGTCAACGTGGAAACCATTTCCCATCTTTCAGCCTTTTCTTTTTTAACAGCATTATCTATACGTATAAAAGCCAAGTGACCGAAACAACCAGAATGACCAGAACGACCAGTCGCTATGATGTGCACTGTGGCCAGCCAACTGGCTTGATGGGGGCAGGGCCAGCCAGCCAACCTCCCTCGGTCCCTCCCCTCAGCCGACCCTGCCCCAATCAGCCCCCCCCCACCCCAATCAGGGGTGGGGCAGGCTGGCCAACCTCCCATGTCCACCTCCCCTCCCCCCCCGCTGTCCATCCCCGATCAGCCCCTATCTGGGTGGCCAGCCAGACCCCATCCGTGCACAAATTCGTGCACCAGGCCTCTAGTTGAAATATAAACCACATACCATACACTTCATCCATTGAAAGCATTTAATTCAAGGCATCTAGTATATTCACGGAGTTGGGCATCCATGGCCACAATCAATTTTACATTTTCATTACCACATTTCCAGTGCCACAAAAAGAAACCCTGCACCACTGGCCATGACCCCTGATTCTCCTGGCATCCTCCGGAGCCCTCGGCAACCACTAATCTACCTACGTTCTGTCTCTACAGATTTGCCTATTTTGGGTTGTTTTTATTTATTTTTGTTGTGGTAAAATACATGACATAAAATTTACCATTTTAACCATTTGGGATTAAGTACACTCACACTGTAGTACAACCATCACCAACTTGAGAACTTTTTCATCTTCCTAAACTGAAACTCTGTACTCATTCGACATTTACTCCTCATCATCCTTTCCCCAGACCCTGGTAACTGCTATTCCACTTTCTGTTTCTGAATTTCTACTATGTAGGTACCTCATATAAGTGGAACCATACAATATTTGTCCTTCTATTTCACTTAGCATAATGTTTTCAAGGTTCACTCTGGCTTGTTTCTAATTATGAAATATTTCAACCAGAAGTACAGAAAATAATTTGCAACACACCCCTTTACTTTAACCCATACACCTCAGATTTCTTAAATCTGTTTGTTAGCCTTTTGCTGTATTTGCTTTCCTCCCCTTTTTGCTAATATCCTCCCCCGAGCTTATCCAGTTCTGAAGTTAGTATGCATCTTTTTTGTTCATGTTTTGCTATTTTTAAGTTTATAACAATAACAATTTATGGTACTATTCTGTATCTTTAAAACATATTATATGTATATTTTTTTAAAGTCAGGTTTAGGTACATACCGTAAATCCCCTGTTTGTAGTATAAAGTTCTATGAGTTTTGATAATCACCACCACAGCCAATATATTAGCATAATGTTTTCAAGGTTCACTCTGGCTTGTTTCTCATTATGAAATATTTCAACCAGAAGTACAGAAAATAATATGCAACACACCCCTTTACTTTAACCCATACACCTCAGATTTCTTAAATCTGTTTGTTAGCCTTTTGCTGTATTTGCTTTCCTCCCCTTTTTGCTAATATCCTCCCCCGAGCTTATCCAGTTCTGAAGTTAGTACGCATCTTTCTTGTTCATGTTTTGCTATTTTTAAGTTTATAACAATAACAATTTATGGTACTATTCTGTATCTTTAAAACATATTTAATGTACAATGTGATTGATGACTATAGTTCACACTGTTGTATGGCATATTTGAAAGTTGCTAAGAGAGTAGGTCCTAAAAGTTCTCATCACAGGAAAAAAAAACATTTCTTTCTCTTTTTGGTATCTATGAGGTGATGGATATTAACTAAACTGGTTGTGGTTAACTATTTCACGATCCATGCTGTACACCTTAAACTTATACAAAGGTTAGCAAAAGTAGGTTTATAGTTGTGAGTACACAAAACAGAGTTTATTCTTGTAGTATTATTTATTTATTAATTCTTGCATTATTTATTATTATTATTAACCTACTTTTGCCCATCCTTGTATCTCAATAAAACTGGGGGGAAAGGAAAAATTAAAAAGTGCCCTTAAATGTAATTTGATCTTTATGAAGAATCTGCACATATGAATACAAGGTGTTCAACTATAAAAAACATTTAAATGGTGGCATATATTATCCATCGTGTCATTTGTTCTCCACTCCACATTGTGTCTTGAGATGGATCCATGTTGGTGCACATAGCTCTGGTTTGCCCATTTCTCCTGATGTCTGTGAATGTGTGCCCCAGTGGATTTATCCAGGGGGTTCCCACATTTAGATTCTCACCAGAGAAGCCAGGGTCACTCCTGTCTGAGCTGGGAAGATACATACAGGCTCCCAAGCAGAGGACCAGCCACAGAAAGAAAACTGAACACATAAATGATCCCAGAACCTTGACCCTCCACCCAGCCCAGGCTCTGTGCTCAGAGCTGTGAAAGGCACGGCCTGACCATTGGTGCAGGGCCAGTACCTTAGAGAGGGAGCAAGGGTGTTATTCTTTGTTCCATCACCCCAGTCTCTCTTTCTGGATTGCAAACTCCCTTGAGAGGCTGACAAAGCTAGGAATGACTCTCCCGTGGAAATGCACCCACCCAGAGAGAACCTTCATGCCCCTAGGGTTGGGCTCTGGCCACATTTTCTTGCAGGTTTCTGTACACAACTCAGGGAGCCATGTGGCTTGCAGACATTAGGGACATGGGGCTGCAGCTGGTGGAGTGCTCGCTGAATGAGTGATCAAATCGCAGAGTCCCTGACACAGTGCCTAGTAGGTGCTCAGAAACAGTGGCTGTGATTATGCCCTCGAGTCAAAAAGTTTGCCCACCCCTGGCCTAGTAGGTGCTCAGAAACAGTGGCTGTGATTAATGTTTGTTTTTTAATCCTCACCCAAGGATATGTTTATTGATTTTAGAGAGAGAAGAAGGAAGAGAGAGAGAAACATCAATGTGAGAGAGAAACATTGATCACTTGCCTCCTGTATGGACCCTGATCAGGGATTAAACCCATAACCTAGGTATGTGCCCTGACAGGGAATTGAACCGGCAACCTTTTTTTTGGTGTACAGGATGACTCTCCAATCAACCAAACCACCTGGCCAGGGTAATATGTATATTTTTTTAAAGTCAGGTTTAGGTACATACAGTAAATCCCCTGTTTGTAGTATAAAGTTCATGAGTTTTGATAATTACCACCACAGCCAATATATAAAACTAGAGGCCTAGTGCACGAATTCATGCATGGGTAGGGTTCCTTGGCCTGGCTGGCGATTGGGGCCAATCAGGCCAGCTGGCCGGGGAGAGAGACTGGGGAGGTAGGCCAGCCATGGGAGGTTGGCAGTGGGAGTGCACCAACCACCAGGGGGCAGCTGCTGCGTCTGCCCCCTGGTGGTCAGTGCACGTCATAACAACTGGTTGACTGGTTGTTTGGGCGACTGGTCGTATCGCTTAGGCTTTTATATATAGAAAGGCCCAGTGCACAAAATTCGTGCATGGGTAGGGTCCCTAATGGCTGCCAGCTGCCAGCCGCTGGCCAGGGCCTTCCTTCCCCCCTGCTGCCTGCAGCCCCTGCTGGCCAGGGTGGGGCTGGCCAGGGCGAGGGGCCATGGGTGGTTGGCTGGCCGGCTCAGCCCCCTGATTGAACTCCTGGTCAAAGGAACAATTTACATATTAGGCTTTTATTATATGGGATAGTTCTATCACCCCAAATGGTTTCCTTGTGCCCCTTTCCTTATGCCTGAGAGGTAGTCAATCTCCAACTCCCTCTCCCCCATGTCCCTAGGCCCTGGAGACCACTGGTCTGTTTTCTGTGCCTATAGTTTTGCTTTTTCCAAAATGTAAATGGAATCAATAGTATGGAGCCTTTGAAGTCTGGCTTCTTCCACTTAGCATAACACATTTGAGACTGACTCTTATTGCTGCTCATATAAGTAGCTGATTCCTTTTTATTACTGAGTGGTATCCCACTGTATGGATGTACCACTGTTTGTTTATTCATTCGCCAGTTGAAGGACATTTGGATTGTCTCCATTTGGGGGTGATTGTGAATAAAAGGCCACTATACATAGTTGCACACTAGGGTATGATAATATGATGCCAAACTGCTTTCCAGAGTGGCTGTGCCATTTTGCATTCCCTCTAGTCATGTGTAAGAGTCCCAGTTCCTTCAAATCCTGATAAGCACTTGGTATTGTCAGCTTTTTCCTTTGACCATTCTATTCGGTGGAATCTCCTTGTGGCTTTCATCTGCATTTTCCTAATGATTAATGATGTTGAATCGACGTGTTTTATTGCCAGTCAATCCTGTGGCATGTATGTCTGACTGGCCAGGCTTCCAGGTCCAGACAGGGCTCACCGGCAGCGCTAGGATCACCCACGCCACTGTGAGACCTATGCAGGGGCAGGAGGCAGGCTCAGGGCGGTGGCAGGAGCCTCACTTTGTTCTAAATGAATGGGTGCATGCTGTCTCACAAAGTCTGTCTGGGTGGGTGGGGACTTGGGCCAGGCTGTAACAGCCAGTGCTGAGAATACCTCCAGCCACCCACGGTGGCCCCACCTGGGGTGCCGGAGTGGGAGTAAAGGATGGGGTGGAGCTGCCCATGTCAAAGATCCCATGATTCCTCCCATGAGCTCTACTCCAAGCCAGTCAGGAAACAGGTGCTGCCCCATTTAATGGGTAGAGCTCCACAAACAGGAGTGTCTGCTTCTGCACCCAAAATGGGCCCTCCAGTGACCCCTGACCAGATCCTGTCACCACTGCCTGCCTCCTACTGCCTCGACTCCCAAGGGAGAGTGCAGCGGGTGGGGCCTCAGCCTTCACCTTACCATCCAGAGATGCTCAGACCCAGGTCTCTGGCCTTTCCCCATTTTTCTTTCTCTTCCACTGACCACAGCCCCAACCCCCAGTGAAGCACTTGCCTGGCCCCACCAGCCAGGCCCTCCGACCAGGGCTCATTGTTCATCTATCCCTGTGCCCAGTCCCCGCTGGCAGATCCCAGAGAAGTGACCACTGCCTCAGGCCTGCTTTCTCGGGAGTCTTGACGCCTCCAGCCTCTACTCTGGGCTCCCGCCCAAGTGTAGATAGGCTGGCAGGGGCCTTACTCTCCTCCTGCCTTCCTCCTCTGGCTGCCTCCTACACCAGCTCCCCAACCTGCCTAAGACGGGTACAGAGCGGGAACTGATAAAGACAGAAGGTCTGCAAGGGCTGGTGCATCAGGGAAGACTTCCTGCAGGAGGTGGAGGAACTCAGCTGGGCTGGGGGTTAGGGAAGGTTTGGGAAAGGAAGAAAAGGATGGTCAGGAGGCAGAAGGAGGGGCACTGCCGGGTATCTGCGGACATTAGAGGGGAGGGTGGGAGAGTGTCTTCCCACATCTGAAGGGCTTGATGTTTGATTCTGGAAGTGCTTGGTGGCCATCAAGCAGGCCAAGGTCACTGTCTCATCTCCTCCCACCATCCCCCCACCCAGACATACCCATACTCCTCCTACCCACGCTGGCGGGTGGGAGCCCAGGGGGCTGAGGGACCATCTGCGTGGCCACTTGCTTCTCCCCTTCCATCACTTGTTCAGCAAGCAGCCAGGGGCATTTCTTCTCCTCTGAGCAGGCAGGGCATGGAGGACATAGAGAAAAGCTCTGAGGAAGCTTAGGGCAGGGCCATGCCACCCTGGACTGTGCACCCCCTATCTGTGGCTCCCAGGTGGCACCAGGAAGCCTGGGGGAGTGCTTGTGCACAAACGCAGAACAAAGATCACAGCCTCCCTCCCTGGGGTCAGGCCCTACGCAGTTCTTCCGCATTCCTCCTCACTCACCCGAGACAGTGGCAGTCACACCAGGTGGGCTTCCTGGCAGAGCACCTTTCTGCTTCAAAGTTCCTGAGTTGCTGACAGGAATTCATGCCGTGCGTTCAGGGATGCCCAGCCAGAACTATCTGGCCTGGGGCCAGACACCTCATGGCCAGGCCTCCTTCCCGGGGCTCCTCAGGCTGGCACCACCATTCAGGGCCTGCTCTGGCCTTTACCCTCCAATGCAGGGGAATGCCCTGGACTGATAGTAACAAAGCCAGACTCCTGCTCCCTGTGCCAGGTACCGCTTGGCTTATCACAAGCCTTGTCTCCTGGCACTGGGCCTCTCCTGCCCCCACCCTGCCCTGGGGTTTCTCACCCAAACATGAGACAGCAAATTGTCTGCGCCTGCACCACTCCTGCTGCTGCTACCGCGGTGTGGATAGGAAAGCCACATTCACCCACGAGGTCTGCCTAGGCAAACTCTCTTCTCTCAGGGGTTCGATGGACAAGGGCAGGAGGGGCCCTGCTGGTGGTGCCACAGGGTAGGGAACAAGGTGGTTCTGAGTCGGATGCCCCTCATACTGCAGCCCAGAAGGCCAAGCACTGAGGTCCCCTGGGAGCCCTTGGCGCCCACATGGACAAGCTTGGCCATTTCCGGCCAGGGCCTTGCTGCTCTTCCTCCCTCTCTGGGCCTCCATTTCATCTCACATCAAACAAAGGGTTGAGGGGACTTCTATGTGCCCTCCCAGCTCTGAAATGTTAAGATTCTCTGGCTATAAACCCTGGGCATCAACTGATCGACAAGTTGCAGCCTGAGCAAGAGAAACAAGAGTGAACATCTTTGCTCTGCCTTCTCAGACCCAGTTCTGCGGGTCTGTGTCCAGGCCTCCAACTGCACAGGGCCCAGACTAAAGCAGAACTTGCAAACACCAGCTTACAGCCACTGTGATGGGGGCCCAGATCAGCACAGAGAGGTAAAGTGATTCTCTCCTGTGGCTGCCCAGTGCAGGTGGCACAGGGATTGGAGCCCAAGACTCCAGGCTTCTCCTGCATGGCACCTTTCCTCCACACACACAAATTCAGCAGCCCCTGCTCATGTCCCCTCTCATCTCTCCTCCCCTGACCCCCACCCTCACACACTATTTTGAAGGTGAACGCTGGTTATGGTGAATGACAGTCTGAGGTCACCCGTGGATGGAGTTTTTGGCAGGTCAGCCTAAAGGACAGGAACGTGCCTGTACCGAGCTGTACTCACTGTGCGTAACCAGAAAAAGATCACATGATGTCAACGCTCAGTGATCACAGCTGAGATCCAGTTCCTAGGCAGGCACCAAACTGAGACCTCCCCACCAGGCTCCTCCCCTGCCCCCAAAGATGGGGTCTCCATAGGAAACTGAGGCTATTTCTTCCTAGAATTTCAAAATTATGGCCCCAGGGAATCTTCCTGCCTTAGGAATTCAGAGCAAGAAGGGAAAGCAGTACCCTTGTTTCACAGGTGACTAACTAAGCCTCCAGAAGTCAGTCCATGCTGGGAGCTGTCAGACGTGAGTCAGTGACATTCTGCTAGACTGGGAGGACATCGGGGTCCCCACCTTCACCTCAGTGAAGGATGGCTGCTCAGCCAGAAGGTAATGGATGAGCGGGTGGGGAGATGTGTGTCTTGACTCACTCCAGAGCCAAATAGCCATCCCTCTATCCCTCCAACCACCCTCCATTTATTTACTATTTATGCATTCAGTGTTTGGTGTGAACTGGGAGAGAGCAGTACAGCTGAAGCCATGAAAGGAAAGAAATGGCGGCTATGTGATTGCAGGTGTGATCTTGTGCCTCCCTTGCCCTCCCTCCCACTGCCGCCACCTGCTCAGATCCTCCCACGCTTCTTCCTGATGACCTCCCTGCCTATGGTCTGTCCATTCTCAAATCCATCCTCCACATCCCTTTCTAAAACACAATCCTAATCTAATCACCATGTGTGACCCTCTCATAAATACCATCCGAATCCCTTGGCAGGACTTGGAGAGTTACATAAGCTGACTCCAACCTGCCTAAATCATCTGTGGTCCCAAAGCAGCACTGATGAATGTTGATGAATGAATGAATGAACAAATGAACGGCATACTCCAAACTCTGGGAGGGCTCACACTCTACAGACACGAGGAACCAGCAAGGCCAGGCCCCAGCAATGGACAGAGGGACGTGGACACCGGCCTTGCCCTCTAGTGTTGGATGCTGCTCCACAACTCCTTCCTGTGAGGAACGGGCCTGGCTCAGCACCTAGGAGTCCCAAGCGCTCTGGAACTCTCCATTCTATGGCTCCTCCAGGAGCACTCTGGCCATAGGGCCACCTCCCTGGAACAAGGCTCTGAGCTAGGGACCAGGGTCACTCCCCAAGTGGTTGGGGCCCTGACACCAGCTGAAATAATTTATTTATGAAAAATTAGTTTCTTTGGAAGCTGAGCTGTAATCTGTTGGACTGTGCCTTTTTCAGGTCCAGCAGGATTTTCTCAAGTGCTGAGCTAGAGGAGTGCCTTAGTTCATCCTCCTCCTCAGGGCTTGCTCAATTTCTTCAGCCCCTGGTGCATTATCAGTGATCAACAACTCTTCTGTGATGAGGCCAAGTCCAATGCTATCTTCAGGAAGGACTTCCAGGATCCTCATCCCTCCCTGTACTGGGCCCAAGGAGGGCATGTCTTGGGGCTTTAGCTGTAGTTACCAGCTGGGCAAATCTAATGGAGAATCAGTCCTGAAGGTTCACTCTACAGTTTGTAGCTAGTCAAAAAAGTGTATGTGTAAAATTCATACATTGTTGAAGGGAATGGAAAATGGAACAACTAGCTGGAAAACAGTTTGGTAATTTCTTTACAAGTTAAATATATATTTGCCATATGACCCAGTCATTGCCATTCCATACCTACGTGGTTACCCAAGAGAAATAAAAGTGTATATCCACACGAACATTTGCATGTAGCTACTCATAGCAGCTTCTTTGTAATAGCCCCAAATTAGACACGATCCAAATGTCCATCAACAGGTACAGAGCCTGGCCAGTGTGGCTCAGAGGTTGAGCATCAACCCATGAACCAGGAGGTCACAGTTTGATTCCCGAGTCAGGGCACATGCCCCATTTATGGGCTCAGTCCCTGGTGGGGGGCATGCAGGAAGCAGCTGATCAATGATTCTCTCTCATCATTGATATTTCTCTCTCTCTCCCTCCCTCTTCCTCTCTCTGAAGTCAATAAAAACATATTTAAAAGAAAAAACAGGTGGAGAGATAATAAAATTATGATATAATTCATACAATGAAATGCTACTTAGCAATGAAAAGAGATGAACTATTAATATACTCAACAACATGGATGAATCTCCAAAAAAATATGCTCAGTAATAAGAAGAACAAGCAAAATAGTAAATACTGGATAAAATTCAGATAATACAATCTATCTGTACTGACTGAGAGCAGCAAATGGGTGGTTGCCTATAGACAGTGGGGATGGCAGGGAAGGATGACAAAGGGACATGAGGTACTTTGGGAGGTAATAAATGTGTTCATTATCTTCATTGTGTGATGGTTTCACAGGTGTTAAAACTCATCAGATTTTACACTTTAAATATTTTCAGTTTATATATATCAATTATACCTTAGTAAAGCTCTTTTAATAATAATCTACACTAATAAAAGAGAAACATGCAAATTGGTGTCACTCCGCTACACCCACCAGCCAATCAGATAAGCATGCAAATTAACCCAACAAAGGTGGCAGTTAATTTGCATATGCAGACACGGAGCGGAGACTGAAGGCTCCGGCTGGACTGAAGACTGAAGACTAAAGACTGAAGAGGCTTGCAGCGGAGAAGCCAAGCCTTGCTGCGGCCGGACCAAAGGCCTGGGTCCTGGGTGCCGGAGGAAAACTGGTGCCGGCAGCCAGGGGAAGGAAGGCCTATTGCATGAATCTTCGTGCAACGGGCTTCTAGGAAGGAGAAGGAGAAGAAGGAGAAGAAGAAGAAGAAAGGGAAAAGTCTCCTTGGACCATCACTGCAGTCTTTTTCCATCACCTCATCTCAGTCAACACTCATCTCAGTCTGCAAGACCTTTCCAGAAGCCTGGACACCCTCTCTGGCCTCTCCTCTTATTTCTCTCTTTCATAGCAACCAATTAGTTAAAAATTTCCCAAGCTGGCATCCCAAAAGGAGGTCCTAGATACTCATTCTTTTTAAAAATATATATATATTTTATTGATTTTTTACAGAGAGGAAGAGAGAGGGATAGAGAGTTAGAAACATCGATCAGCTGCCTCCTGCACACTCCCTACTGGGGATGTGCCTGCCACCAAGGAACATGCCCTTGACGGGAATCAAACCTGGGACCTTTCAGTCCGCAGGCCAATGCTCTACCCACTGAGCCAAACCGGTTAGGGCCTAGATATTCATTCTTAAGCTCATACGCTCTAGTTTAGGAAAGGTGCTTAAGACTCTCAGCACCTCAGCGTCTTCCATGGCAAATGGTCTGTAATTATAACCCTTCCTTTCATATCCCTTACTCTTTGGATACTTCCTGCATGTGGGACTCTGTACTAGATGCCTCCAGGAAGACATGAATTCCCTACAGATGGAGGCTTGCAGCCAGCACTCGGACACTCACTGACCCCAACAGCCTGCAGAGCCAAGTCCAGCAAGGGTCTCTGGGGATGGGGAGAGTGGGGGTGATGGGTGGGAGGGCGAGACTCAGCCCTGTTCTCAAAGGGCTCACAACCCGGTGGGGGCATCGAGAGGCTAACACAATTCAAAGTGCTCTGTGAATGGATCAAAGAATGTTCCAGCCCTAACTGGTTTGGCTCAGTGGATAGAGTGTCGGCCTGAGGACTGAAGGGTCCCGGGTTCGATTCCGGTCAAGGGCATGTACCTTGGTTGCAGGCACATCCCCAGTTGGGGGTGTGCAGGAGGCAGCTGATCGATGTTTCTCTCTCATCGATGTTTCTAACTCTTTGTCCCTCTCCCTTCCTCTCTGTAAAAAAATCAATAAAATATATATATTTTTAAAAAGAATGTTCCAGCATAGGTGCATGGGAAGGAAGATGAAAATAGCGCCTGTTTTATGTCATCCTCATTCATACCTCACTCTTCAGCAGAGTTGGGTAAGATGGTCTTTCTCTCGGGTGTGTCAGGGCCAGGGCTGGCTTTGTGGGGAGGGGCTGCTTGAGTACTTTCTGAGTAATACACAGAGGTATGCCAGGCAGATAAAGGGAGGAAGAGCAGTCCAGGCCACGGAAACAACACAAATCTCAGAAAAACATCTTGTGGTGTGAGATAAGAAATGCCTTAAAAGAAGTACAAACTTTGCTATGGGGATTCAAAGAATTCCAGAGGAATTAAAAAAAAAAAAATCGCAGTGACATCATTTGCCTCTTGATACAAGAATGTGTGCCTGAGTCCGGGGCAGGCCTCCTGCTCCTGCCTGTGCTCAGTAGGGATTTCTCGGAGACAGCTCTTCCTAAAAGCCCTTAGTAATGTTTTCCTCTGAAGACACACCTATTCCCCACTGGATAATTAGGACATAGCTGAACCTTCTGAGAATGGTTGTGTTTTCTAAAGAGTACAAACAGCAGAAGCCCAGGGACTAGGGCCCCTTAATTGATATATTTTATCTACATTTGAATATCCACTATCCATTTTGTAAGGAAGTCCACTTTTTTTTTTTTAAGCTGGATGAGTTTGTTTAAAAAGATGTCTATTTAATGCATGTATGCAGGTAAAATGGCAAACAGTGCTGCCTTTGGTAAGAAAGTGGCTTTGTTCTATGATGATTTAGGATCACAGGGCTTTTCGTTCTAGACCTGGGCTACCCTAGAGCTAATGCAATGATTTCCAACCTGCTCCCCATCACACCTGACTCTGAAATCTAGGTCTCCCTGGGCTGGGACCCTGAAGTGCACACTGTCAGAGTGGACTCCCTGGCCACACCTCACCTCCCAGGAAACAGACAAGGGCCATGGGAACAGAAATGACTGAGGTTAAGCTCAGGGAAGGACAGGTGGTTCCCCAACCAACACCGTGAGGCTTAGGGAACAGGAGACTTGGGTTTGGGGAACTCTCACTGGGGAGAAAAGCTGTCCACAGAAAGCAGTGTCTGTGTGTTTGGAAACACATTAAAACACTCTGGTGTCAGGGATAGCTGTGGTGCCCAGGGTTAGCAGGGGTAGCCAGGTGGGAGGGCTGTCATGGAGAGGGGGAGAGGTCACCTACATGGCCCCAGGGACTCCCTTCTTCTAGCTCTCCAGGGTGGAGGGGGGCACTCCTGGCCTCCTGGCCTCAGGGAATAGTGGATTTCTAAACCCAAGGGGAGTTTTTTCCCCAGGGGCTCAGCCCACAAGCCAAGTCATCCAAACCTCCTGCAGTCAAACACCCTCGTAGGCCTGATGGCGGGGCTTCTGGGTATGCTGCTGAGGCCATGGATCCAAACCCCCCCAGTGGCCCGTCATGCTCCCCCGCCCTGCAGGGGTGGTCAAGTGCCTTCCCTGTCACTGGCGCCAGGCCCAGCTTGGTTGGGCTACAGACTTCCGTCTGTGGGGTCGAACAATAGCTGGTACCTCAGGGGTTAAAGGAGGAAGGGAACTTTGGGCATCAGTCCCCAGGGCCTTAGTGTGCCAAGCACAAGCACCATGTGCAAAGCATTATGCAAGGTCCTTTACCTTCATTTTCTCATTTAATTTTCCCAGCCACCTTATGGGGTAGGTGAGGCTGAGGCCCAAAAAAAGAGAAAGGACTTATTCAAGGTTACATAGCATGAGAAGATCTGCCAACTGTTTTGGGGAATGTTGTTGCTGAAAACAACCAAACCGCTGAATGCAATATGAAAAGCGCCTTCTGAGAGCATCAATGAATTGGCAAGAGAGAAAGGAATAAGGTCAAAATTGAAGGAGAGGCAGGAGCGGAGAAAAGTAAGGAATGTTGAAGTCCTTTAGGCTCTGTGGGTATTCATTGATATAGGTCTATCTGAATCGCAGTTTTAGTGGCCTCGAGGGGGAATGTGGACAAGTGTCAAAACTCAGGGACTGTCCCAAGTGGAGAATCTACCAGGAGATCCTCCTAGATTAAGCTGGCACCTAAAAGGCCTCACCCTAAGGGGAATGGAAAAGAAGGGAGATGGGGCTGTCCCTGAGAAGCTGTAATTGCACGCCAGTCTTCACACAGAGTAGCAGCCCAAGTTTCTATCATTTGGGTGGGTCAAAAACCAAGTCATGAATTTAGTTAAAAATGCTCTTGGACGGCTAATACCTTGAGGCTCCAGGTAGGATCTGCAAATCCTCTCTGGGGGAAGGTGTCTTCATCCTAGGCCTCAGTAAGTGCCCACCAATAAATATGCAGTGTATGGGGCAGCACACAAACCCCAAATAACCAAGCACACCAGGAAACAATGAACAAGAACCAGTATAAGAACTTCAGATAATGGCATTACTGAGTACCGATTTTCAAACAACCATGCTGACTCTGTTCAATGAAACACACTTAAAATATCTGCAGGAAATAGAAAACTATAAAGAGCCACCTAACAGATTTGCAAAAGAAGCAAATGGAACTTCCAGAAACGAAAAATATCATAACTGAAAATTTTAAATGCAGCGGAAGATTAGACTTAGCTAAAGACACAAGTTGTAAACTGGCAGATGGATTAGAAAATAAGCAACAGAAACCAGCATAGAGAGACCACAAGATAGAAAATGTGGAATAAAGGTTAAGGGACATGGAAAAAAAATGGCCTATGATTATTAGGAGTTGTAGGAGGAGAGGAGAGAATGGAAAGAGGTTGAGAATTTTCCAAAATTGATAAGAGACACCATTTATAGATCTTAAGAATCCCAAGTAGGATTTTTAAAAAGAGGAGAAAAATAAGTATGTGCTTAAATGTATATAGTGAATTATAGAGTGAGAGAGAGAGAGAGAGAGAGAGAGAGCTGCAGAGAGAGAGAGAGTGAGAGTGAGAGAGAGAGAGAGAGAGAGAACCAAAGAAAATGTCAATGTAACTTAGACTAATAGCCGACTTATGGCAACAATAGAAGCTGGGAGTGGAAGGGGCTGACAACCCAGAATTCTTTATCCAGTGAAAATATCTTCCATGAATGAGCACAAAACAAACACATTTTCAGACAAACAAAAACTGAGAGAATGTGTAACCAGGTAACTCTCATTAAAGGATATTGTCAGGCAGAAAGAAAATGACCCCAGATGGAAGATCTGTGAAGCAAGAGGTATAAAAAGCCAAAAAAAAAAAAAGTGGCAAATATGTGGGTAAAGCTAAACACACATTGGCTGTGTGATATAGTACCATTATAAGGTTCTGTGCAGTTACAACAAAACAAGATAGAATTAAAGTATATGACAATAATGTAACAGTTAGGAGGGGTTAAATAGAGTTAAGATGTGTTACGATTTTGCATTAGGGAAGAGGAAGGTAGAGTAATTGACTAACTTTAGATCTTGATAAGTATGCATGTGGCAATACCTAGGGTAACTACTAACAGGAAAAAGAAAAAGAAACAAAGTGTGTAACTTCCAATTAGTAGAGGATAAAAAGAATAATAGTAAAAATAATCAATCCAAAAGAGAAATAAACACAAAAAATATAGAAAAAAAATTGAAAGTATAAATAGGATAGATAGTGGATTCAAGATCACTGTGCGTGTGTGTGTGTGTGTGTGTGTGTGTGTGTGTGTGTGTGTGGTGAAGGTGGGTCTTGTTCCTGGCTCCACATGGCTTTGGAAAGTCTCTTCCATTCCCAGAGCACCCCTACTGTCTCCTGACACAGCCCCCAGCACTACTTGTCTTCTGCCTGTGTCTGAGCACTACCAGGCTTCACATCCCACCCTTTCTGCTGATCCTGCACCCCATCAATGTAGGGCTCCCTGAGGTAAAAGATAGCTTCTGGCATCAACTGTGATCATGTGTTGATTGCGTCCTACACGCAGGCACACACTGTGCACACCACAGCTATACCTCCGTTTACTCCTCACAGCTACTCTATGAGTTGGTTTTAACATCGTCTCAGTTTTACTAATGAGGAAACTGAGGCTTTGAAAAATAAACAAATTTGACCAAGGTTGCCCAACGATGAAGCAACAAACCCAGGTCTGCCTATCTGATTCAGAGGTCCTGCCCTTAAGGATTAAGCTGGTTTTCAATAACTTTTTTTTAAAAATTGCCCACATAATATAAAATTTACCATCTGAGCCAGTTTCCTGTGTCCAGTTCAGTGGTAATAAAACAATCACATTGTTGTACAATCGCCACCAAAACATCCATTCTCCAAAACTATCTTTATCTTACAAAGCTGGGACTCTGTACCCATTACACAACTTCCCTTCCCCCTCCTCCAAGTCCCTGGCAACCACCATTCTACTCTGTCTCTCGGCTTCCAAGGATTTGTACACACTGGTCCCAAGCTCTGGTCTCAGTGTAAACTCAAGCGACACTCTGTTCTGTCCTCTGAACATGCCCTACATGATCCTAATTCCTTATCTTTGCTTACACAGAACCCTCCTCCTGAAATGTCCTTCTTCGATACCCCCTCCCCCCCATTCTGGAAGTCTCATCTTAAAGAGATTCTGACTTTAGCGATTGTCAGGGACTTGCATCATGCTCAAGTATGCTCATGCGTCACCCGCGCTGTTAGGCAGAAAGTTTACTGAGAGCCAAGACTATGCCTGGTTCATCCTTCCGGCCCTGGACGTACCCTCTCTGGTACATGATATCCATGCTTTCTGAATTCTTTAAATCCAGTTCAAGCAAATGGGCAGAAGCTGTACACAGCAGATCCTTTCTCAGGTAGCCCAGCTTGGAGGACAGGGCACCTTCTCCAGGAGATTAGCACGTGGAGCATTTGTGCGCCTGCTGTGTGATTGTCCCAACCCCATGCCCTCCCTGTGTGTGAAGCAACGGAGAAGTTTCTGTGGGCAGGGGCACTCCTCAGTGGACCGCATTTCTCTCGCCTTCAGAGATGAACACCAGCTTCTATGAACCTCCAGCCTCCAGCTGGGAGTGCAGTACGCATCTCTGTGCCACCATTGCCCGTTTCCTTTCCAGAATTCACAGGAAAACTAACTGCAGCTGGCGAACCTCCCGTCTTCCTGCCAAGACTCAGACTCAGGCTAAACAATTCAAAGTGATCCATATAGATCGGTACAGCGTGGACGATGCCAGGTGCTGAGATTTGATGGCACGAGGAAGAATCAGACCTGTCCATGCCCAGGAGGAGCTTACAGTCTAGGTGTGGAGATAAGACACATGGGAAAGCTATGCACAGGGGAACGGGATGCGGCCTAATTACAGGCCATGGAGGAAGAGGTTTTGCAAGACTGAGCCTCAGAGACAGGCTTAGTACACGTGAGGACAGCCTGGCCTGAAGATGCCAGGGCAGGAGCAGGCCCATCTAGCTGAGAGAAACTGGGACCCACGCTGCTTCTCGGGGGACCGAGTACTGGGGCACTTATGCATGCAAAGCTGAGAAAAGGGGAAGGGTACACATCAGGTAAAGGGCGTGGGTGTCCCGGAGGCGGCAGCCTGGCTGGGTGGACAGAGGGGTGATGAAAGGGCCAGGGAAAGAGGCCGCGGTTGGAAATGGGCCAGGCTGAGAACACCAGGCTGAGGAACTTGGGCCGTGATGGGGACAGCGAGGCATCTTGGAGGGCCTGCTTTGTACATCAGACCTCCTCTACCTTCTTTCCTCCACAGACTCAGTGCTGTGAGCTGACCCTTGAATCCTATTGGGTCACACACACCTTTTCTTGACCTAACAAAAGACAGAAGAAAAAATAAAGCCTAGCGATCTATTTGAAAAAGGCAAAACCAACCTTTCCCAAATCTAGCTCTTTGACTTGCACCCAAGACCTTAAATATACCCTTTGAAACCCTTCATCCATTGAAGTTGCTTTTCTTTGAGACCATAAAAGAATACGCGGCAGCAGTTTGAATTTTTCATTGACAGAAAAATTCACATGCAACTGGTAGCATTGACAGAATGGGAGCCACTGGCCTGGGAGCGGGAGGTCTGAGCCTGGGTCCTTTCTGGACCCAGGGGTGAAGACATTCTGTGATGAGCCAGTTGGGTGATTTGGGCAAGTCATTGAATTCTATGAAACTTCAGTTTGCTCACTCCTGATATGAAGACAACAACCCCTGCCCTCCCTCAGGAAGGGAGCTCTCCCTACCTGCCACACACATGGGTTTCTGCAAGTGCCAACAGAATGCCAGGCTAATTGAGATTCCAGTTGGTTTTTAGAATTCTAAAAGTCTGGTCAGCTCTCCCAGTGAGGAATTCTAGGTCCTTTGACTGTCACTGCAGGAGACAGATGCTGGGAAGACAAATTGTCACTAGAACTAAATAGCCATCAAGATTCAAATGGCCTTGCCCAGCTAGTGTGGCTCAGTGGTTGAGTGTCAACTCATGAACCAGGAGGTCATGGTTTGATTCCTGGTCAGGACACATGCCTGGGTGGGCTTGATCCCCAGTAGAGGGCGGGCAGGAGGCAGCCTATCAATGATTCTCATCATTCATGTTTCTATCTCTCTCTCCCTCTCCCTTCCTCTCTCTGAAATCAATAATTAATATATATATAGTTTTAAAAGAGTGAAATGGCCTCAAAGGTATGCTGTCTGGTCTTGTCTCCATGATTAATGCCAGATGGTGCTCCAGGGCATTCCGAGGGGGGCATCCTCTGTCCTCACCAAGTGCTTAAGTATGCAGCAGGAGGTCAGAGGTTGAATAGCTTAAGAGACATCAGTTACTGGAACAGGATGGTGGCTTCATGAAGGGGTGGAGATGGAGGTGTGGTGGGGAGAAAACAATACTAACCCAGATTGGCCCACTCTGTATTTACTGGTACTATACTATACTATCCTTTTTTTTTAGTCCTCACCCGAGGATATGTTTTCATTGATTTTAGAGAGAAAGGAAAGGAGAGAGAAACATTGATCAGTTGCCTCCTATTTATTTCTGCCCTGACCAGAAATCAAACACAACCTTTTGGTGTATGGGACAATGTTCGAACCAACTGAGCCACCCAGCAGGGCCTATACTGTATTTGTTAGCATTATTTTAGAGTGTACTCTTTCTACTGATAAAAATAGTTTGTGGTAAAACAGTATGCTACTATCCTTTTTTTTTAGTCCTCACCCGAGGATATGTTTTCATTGATTTTAGAGAGAAAGGAAAGGAGAGAGAAACATTGATCAGTTGCCTCCTATTTATTTCTGCCCCGACCAGAAATTAAACACAACCTTTTGGTGTATGGGACAATGTTCCAACCAACTGAGCCACCCAGCAGGGCCTACACTGTATTTTTTAGTATTATTTTAGAGTGTACTCTTTCTACTGATAAAAATAGTTTGCGGTAAAACAGTATGCGTGTTATGCCAGCAGCAGCCTCATATACCTCCTGTTTACTGCATCTCACGATCACATCATTTTCTCTTGTAATTGATTTAATCTCATGTTGTTTTATAGAGTAACATGCTACATTGGCTTGTAGCCTAGGAGCAATAGGCTATACCATGTAGCCTAGGTGTATAGTAGGCTACACCATCTAGGTTTGTATAAATACACTCTATGATGTTCACACGACAAAACTGTCTAATGACTCATTTCTCAGAACGTATCCCTATTGTTAAGTTGTACATAACTATATATATGTATATATTGTTTTTAACAAGCAAATATAACTTTTAGTCTCCTCCTTGATATTTCAACATAGTTGTTACCTTGTGCCATTTCACCACAGACATTGTTGTCACTAAGTTCTAAGAGGGAGTATAACAAATTTTAATATATAGAGTGTCCCCCCAAAAATGTGTACACACACTTTGAATAATTATAAAGGCAGTATTTATTAAAATACCTTACATTTTCAAAATTGAGCTATCAGCTGTTAAAGTGTGTATACATTTTTGGGGGACACCCTGTATACTTGAAATACAAGCCTTCTTGTTGGATATATAGTTTGCAAATATTTATATATTATGTATATAATATTAATATAAACAACTCAACTTAAATCTTTTCATGTGTTTACTTGCCATCCCTATATTTTCTTTGGAGAAGTGTCTCTTCACACCCTTTGCCCATTTTTTAAGTTGAGCTGGTCTATCACAGGGCCCGCTGGTGATCACACCCAGATCCTGGAGTCTACCCAACCGTGGAGCACGTGGACCACTGTCATTCCTGTCGTGATTGTGGAATGTGCGGCCACTTACCCCAGGATTACTCCCAACATTGCTGTGGAACTGGCTAAGGCGGAGGTGAGATGCTGAGCCACGCTTGTCTCCTGAACCACCAGGGCTTACCCTTCAGGTCGGAGCTGTCAGACAAGACCGTCATTACATAACCTACAGTGAGTCGTGAAATTCCGGAGCCTGGAAGCCAATGCCATGTGCAAGGTGCTCATCCAGCAATTGGCTGAACCCAGATTCCAGTCTTTACTACACTGACCTGATTGAAGTCTCTATGGTCCTGTGGTCACACTGCCATTCTGGCTGAGGCGCCCAGAGGCTGGTGAAAATTGCTAAACCAAATCCATCATTTTCTTTCTTCTAGAAGCCAAGCCAGCAATCCTTCATATCAGCAGGCTTGCACTTTCTGAGGGCCAAACACTCAACTCTATATGAAAGAGTTAATTTTTATTGCACTCAAGCACCACAAGGGCCTTCAGTAGTGATGGTTCCCATACATTTGTGTAAACCAAAGTACAGACTTGGCTAAGAATGCAATTCTCCACCCGTTTGTCAGTCCTGCCAACATCTCCGATCCGCCCTCAACCACTGTGGATTTTCCTGCTTCATTCAAAAATTCAACCACAAAGTGAACATATGTATTGGGGTTACTATTTATAGGACTAAAGCAAAAATTGTTTCCTTTCCTCACAACACTTCTGACACCAAATGTATGGGGTTTTTCCCTCACATTAAGCAATTCTGACACTAACTACCTGGAGTTAGCCCAGACCCCAAAGGTTAAGGGCTCAGTCCCACAAGATTGCCTCCCTTCAGACACCAATCGCAAGTAGTGGGCCCCCCACGTTACCCACACTTCTGTTTGACTTGGCTACAAACTGAGGTTCCCAAGACCTCTCTCTTCAGGTTCCATACTTTTCTATATGCCTCACTGAACTCAGGGAAACAATTTACTTACTATTACCAGTTAATTATAAAGGCTACAAGTCAGGAACAGCCACATGGAAGAGACACATATAGCAAGGTATGGGGAAGGGGCACAAAGATGCCATGCACCCCCCTCCCAGCACCTCCGTGTGCTCACCAACTGGAAGTTCTCTAAACCCTTCACTTAGGGT
This sequence comes from Myotis brandtii, assembly GCF_000412655.1. Lineage (NCBI taxonomy): Eukaryota > Metazoa > Chordata > Mammalia > Chiroptera > Vespertilionidae > Myotis > Myotis brandtii. The sequence goes on along the minus strand of NW_005368569.1, from coordinate 1,819,826 downwards.
TTTATGGAAGTTCCTTTATATTGATCAAATCATCGCCATTGGTGGTAGACTCATTGTCCAGCCCCTCTCCCCTCCCTGGAGGTGGGGTGGGAGGGAGTGAAAGTTCCAACCACCTAAGCACACAGGAATGGTTCCTCTATCCTCCAAAAGTCATCTCATCAGCATAAACTCAGGTATGGTAGCAAGGGGCTTATATGAGTAACCAAAAATGCTCCTCTCACCTTTATCACTCAGGAAAATACAAGAGTATTAGAAGCTCTGTGCCCGGAACTGGGGACAAAGACCAGTTTCTTATTGTATCACAACACCACAATGACAAAGGAGTTAGTCACCGGATGCAAGTGTCCTCAGCATTCCTTTAAATCACCCGTTCTCTCATGGGCATCCACAAAATAGTGTGGTTTTCAGAGAACTGCTACAGATAGATGTTCAGGGATGCCCGAGAAGCAGGGTGACTGTTCTAATGAGAGCTGTCCTCTTCTTTGGGTTCTTCTATGGCTTCATTTCCTCAGGAAGTTCACCTTGACTTTGAGAAGGACCAGGCTGCAGTGAGTGGGCGAGGGTGTGTGTGTCGCAAAGAGTCTGAGCTTCCTCTCTAGGCCATTACAAATGCCCTGCTGACCTCGGTGGACACCACAGACCTAGTTCTGCTGTCTGGCTCTGGCCAGCATCTACGTTCTCCTCTTGACCCCGTGTCTCTGTAGGCTCAGAACATGGGAGCACCCCCGCCCCCGATACTCCCAGACACTCCTGACTGAGCTTGGCCCCTCATATGGTGGGCAAGGCCTGCTTTCTAGATCTCTCATTCAGGAGACACCTATCACAACTCACCACGTAGCCAGCTAACCCAGAAAATCCTCCTGATGAATTCAAATTGAAATCATGAGCCCAGAATGACCACCCCAACAAAACTGAGTGACCTCTCTCTTGACCAAGTACCTACACAAGGCTCACATTGGCACAGCACACGTTTCCCCAAAGCACTTGTGTTTTAACTGAACGTGGTCTTTCCAGGAGAGTTCCCATCCCCACTAGCATAGGGGAAAATGAGGGCATGAACAAGCTGGGTACTACAGCCAATGGCAGAGTCCGATGGAGAAGGACACAGGGTTCTGAGATCTAAGACACATCTCAGTGCTCAGACACACCTGGTGTTTAACGTGTGCCACTCACAGACGTACATCTAAGCAGCATGGGGTAGGGGCATCAGGGCCCTGACCCTAATACCAACCACATCCCTATCGGAAACTCAAGCCCCTGTTCAAATATTTATTGGGTATCTACTATGTGCTGGCACTGAGTATTCAGTGGTAAACAAGATGGACTAGGCCCCTGCCTGCACATTTTTCATAGCCTCAGCACTGTGAGTTAGCCATGAGAGGTCATGAAGCAAGAACAGGGCTGGCCAGGTTGGGTGCCAAAAGCAGCGCAGACAGAACCCCAGAAAGCAGCTGACATCTCAGCCAAAAGCAAACAGGTAGGTAGGTAGGTCAACAGGTGTGTGTGTGTGTGTGTGTGTGTGTGTGTGTTAGCTGGGTTCAGTGAATGGTGATGTCTAACGGAGCGCCACGAGGGTGTGTGTGTGTGTGTGTGTGTGTGTGTGTGTGTGTCTTAGCTGGGTTCAGTGAATGGTGATGTCTAACAGAGCGCCACGAGAGTCTGAAGGGAGTCAGAGGCTACATACAGCAGGGTCTCTCCTGGAGGCTTGAGGCACTGCTCTTGGTCTGAGCAGGGCAACTCCTGCACCAGCCTGGGTCTAGAGGTCAAGCAGTGTGGGCTTGGAAAAAGGCTGGGCTTGTGGGGAAATAGTGTTAGCTGGGTTCAGTGAATGGTGATGTCTAACAGAGCGCCACGAGAGTCTGAAGGGAGTCAGAGGCTACATACAGCAGGGTCTCTCCTGGAGGCTTGAGGCACTGCTCTTGGTCTGAGCAGGGCAACTCCTGCACCAGCCTGGGTCTAGAGGTCAAGCAGTGTGGGCTTGGAAAAAGGCTGGGTTTGTGGGGAAATAGAGAATAGTCAACAAGTGAGCAGAGAGGTTCAGAAGGTGGGCCTGAGGGATGGAAGGAGAGGAGCAGCCCAACTTGGCATAAAGGTGACAATAAAGGATGGGCAACAGTGTCACAGCATAAGGGACATCCTCAAGTCAGGACTGTAGACCCACGGCTGCATCTCCCACACGTCCCCAGTTGAGAGGCATGAGAGCAAGAGACCCTCCGTTGCTGTCGCTGCCTCCAGTCTCTGCTTTTCACTTGCCACTTCCCTCCAAGCCACCTTTCCCAGGCGGTGGCCTCCTTGGCTGTGTCATCTGTGTCCAGTCTGATCTCTGATATGGACTTCATATCAGAGTTGGACTTCCTTGGCCCGACTCGTGGGTAACTGCATGTCCAGCTGCCCTCCGTGTCCTCTGGTTATTCTGGCTCCTACATGACCCAACTCTGTCCCCTCTCCATACTCACCTGCCAAAGTACCAGGTTATCTGGCTGCATCCCACAGGGCTTTCCCTGACCCCACTTGATGGAGGATGGTTCAGACAGAACAGGGATGTGGCAAAGTGCCGGGAATTTTGGTAAGCAACCAGGGGCCACTGAGGAGCTGGATGGGGAGGGGACCAAGGATGGACAGGCATGAGCTGGAGGCAGGTTTAGTTCAAGATTTGAAGGGGCTAAAGCTGGGAAGTCTCCTGGAGATCCCAGAGCTGAGCTAAGAGGTGTTGAGAGCTGCTAAGCAAGGCCTGAGGCCAGGAATCTGAGAGACAGCAGGGAACTCAGTAAGTGGCTGGGGACAATTGTCAAACTGGGCGTCTTTCTCACCTAGGCTCACCTCTTCTTGTCCAGCAGCATCTCAGAGACATTGCTGGCCTCTGAAGGGTCAGGGCACAGCAAGCCAGACAGATGGGACTGGCCAACCAAAGGGAAAGCCACAGTGACCAAGACGGCTCCTCTCTGAGGGGAGGGAGGCAGCCTGCTGGGTGCTCTGAAGAGAATGCTAGCTCACTCACCTTGCCGCCCAAGCTAGATTCTCCCCAGGGCATGGCACTCTGTGGGTATGGCACTTCAGGAAGGTTTTTTGTTTTTTGTGTTTTTTTTTTTGGTTGGTTTGTTTTTTTAGCTCCTACAGCCTACAGACAGTTAGTAAATCTTGTCCTGAGGAATTTCAGGTTAACTGTTCCCATCAGTTCATCATCCAAAATCTGGAGCAGAGTTGGGATGAGACATATAACAATTCAAAATCCCAGGATCTCAAATATCAAAGAGTGAATTCAGTTTCAGAAACATATAATCATGTTCCAAGAAGGATGTGGCTCCAAGGCTCCTAATAAATAAGAAAGATGCTGAGATGCCAACACCCACCAGTCCGACACTACAATCACCTGCAACTACCTGGTCCATGCTGGCCAGCGAGAAGCCCAGCACTGAGCCAGGTTCTGCCACAATTTTTGCTGTGGGATCCTGGGCAGATCACTTCTCTCCTGGCCTCAGATTCTTGATCTGCAAAACACTCCCTGCCCTGTGTCAGGCTGCATAGGGGAGCTTCGCACCCTCTGAGTATGGCTCATGGCTCACTCTGGCTGGGCTGAGCTCTGGATAAAGACTTGTCCGGGACATTCATTTTCCACTGGTAGAGAAATGGAATTTCCTCTGAACCTCTGTGGCTCGTGGATGGCTCAGCCAGCACAGCACTCAGGGGCCTGCCTCTGAAAGCAGGCAATTCTCTCCATGTGGCCCTGAGTGACCAAAGATAGCTGAAAGGAGAACAAAGAAAGGAGAACCAGACCAGAGGCGTTCATGCCCTCAGAGACATTCAGCTTCCTCCCCCAGGGCACAGGGCTCGCACCAGACTCATTGCTATTCTTGAGGACAAAGTGGTTTGAGCCAACAGCTTCTGCAGCTTCTCCACTCTGTGGCCTTGGCCAAGTGACTGTCCTGCTCTGTGCCTCAGTTTCCCCACCTGTCAAGTGAGTATACACATTGGTACAACCTTTGGGAAGCCATGTGGCATTCACTAGTGAAGTTTAAGATGCATACACCCTCTTCTGCACATGCTCACAAGTATGAGATTGTTATAGTAATATTGTGGGAAATATAAAAAACTGGGAACAATCTTAATGTTTATCAGGAGAATGGGTATGGTAGTATATTCATGTAGTGGAATATTATAGGCAACTAGAGGCCTGATGTATGAAATTCGTGCAAGGGGCTTGGCCCTCGCAGCCCTGGCTTCGACCAGAAGGTTGTCCGGACAGTCGTTCCGCTGTTCGACCATTTGGTCGACTTGCATATTGTGCTTTTATTATTATAGATGAAGACAAATGAATTAGAGCTACACGTGTCAACATGAAAGACTCTAGAATGTGACATGGAGCAGCCCTGTGGGCACACAGCCTTCATGAGGCACAGCTCTATGTCCTCCAAGTTGGCTGAGTCCTGGAGCAAGGAAAGGGATGGCCTCCTGGGTGAATGTGAGTCACATACAAGACTCACCTGCTTCCAATCCACCAAGGGTCTAATGCCCAAATTTCCATTATTAGAAACACACTCCTCTGGGTCAGCGCTATGTGCTATGTTGGAGATCAAAGAGACCCAATGGTTTCCACTTCTACAGTTCTCTGCTGGGCACTACTGGGCACAGACCCAACCCCTACTAACTAAAAAGATCATGGAAGGAAACCAAGGCAGGGTCAAGGACAAAATTTGGGACACACCAGTATTTAAGAATTCGTCAGAGAGAGAGGTGAGAGGAAGCAGCTGAAAAGCATGAAGAAATGCCAACGGAATTACAAGAGTTTTAAGGAGTTATAGAAACTGATCATATATCACACAGATAGGTCAGTTCAGGTGAAAAGATTCATTTAATAATCTGACAATCAAAAATTCATTGGTGGCCTTAGCAAGGGCAGTCTTTGTATAATGATAGGGGTAGAATCTAGATTTGGTGGGAAGTAAAAGAAGCTGAGGAAATGGAGACACAAAATATGGTCTAACTTCAAGAAGTTTGCTTATAAAGGGCAGGGTGGGAGCTGCCTGGGAAGAGAAAGTAAAGGTAAGGTTTTCTAAAATGGGAAAGAATTGTACTTACAGGGCGAAGAAAAGGAACCAGACACAAGGGAAGGATGAGAGAATCAAAGACAGAGGGTAATTTATTGAACTGGATTCTGGAAGAGGCAAGGGAGGGTGGGAGGGAGATCCTAAGAGGGAGGCTAGTCTTGGCAATGCCATGTAGATCTTCTTAGAAGTAAGGAAGAGAGGAGCTGAAAACCTGATATGCTTCACTCTCCCAGGGCTGCAGAAGTTGGATATAGACAGCGGTAGGTGAACAATTTGAGAAGAGTTGGACAATCAGGGAACAGCTAGGATGGGGAATGAGAATAGTGTCTGGCCAGGTGTGGATAAAAGGACTGGCAAACTGCTGGCTGAATTGGAAACCACATCTCCATGGTGGTACTAATTTTCTTTTTGTCACAGTAAAGCTTGACAGCTTTGAAGTCCCGCAGGATTATTCCAGGCTAGGGTAGACAGAAAAGGTACAGCTGGATACAGGGTTTGAGGCCACCAGACTGCTGGTTAGCCAACAGCAGCTCTGGGAACAGCTGGGGTTAGCAGACAAAAGAGTCTTTCCCAGCCCTAGCCAGTTTGGCTCAGTAGATAGAGCATTGGCCTGCGGACTGAAGGATCCAGGTTCGATTCTGGCCAAGGGCACCTGCCCGGGTTGAGGGCTCGATCTCCAGTAGGGGGCGTGCAGGAGGCCGCCCATCAATGATTCTCATCATTGATGTTTCTATCTCTCTCTCCCTCTTCCTTCCTCTCTGAAATCAATAAAGAAATATATATATTTTTAAAAAGAGTCTTTTCCACTTTCCTTTTTATTTTATTTTATTTTTTTTCCCACTTTTCTTTTTTATAAGGGATAATATTCTGTTGTAACTTAAAATGTATTAAATAAAAAAAGCCATTTGAATGACTGGAGTTGATGTTTTCAACACTGAAGTAGCAACCTGCACCCAAACTTGCTCTGGGTCACTGACCAGGGTCAAGTGCTTTATGTGAGCACACGACCTTATTAGCTATATCTCTCAGCCTCATTTTCACCCCACAAACTCAGAGGTAACAATGGGATGAATTCTCGTCTTTACTTCCCAGCCCCGTGCAGGTGACTGGTGCCAAAGGTACATAAAAAGAAAAGTTTTTAAGTTTCTAAACGTGGTACTTCGATCAACCTGATGAACTATTATTGAAAAAATGACTAGGTTGAAAACGATTAGGCCTAGTCGTTGCTTTTTGAATAGGAACCATGTTGCCCAGCATTGCAGTAGTATTATAGCCCTCTTAACCATCTTGAAGTAACTTTGTTAGCTTTTCAGAATTTAGAGATAAGGTCTACTTTTCTGTGTTTTATCATTTTAAACTCATTTTTTCCGCCAATTATTCCTGCTCTGCACTGTTTATACTCATAAGAAGTCAGAATTACCTAAATAGCCAATGGTAGGATTTGTTTATAATTCTCTTTTTTCTTATTAGAAAAACAATGCATGTTCATGACAGAAAAATTAAAAATGCAGACAGGTAAAAGGAGAACTGAGGGATGTGTGTACTCCTTCCTAGAGACACCACTGCTAGTTAGCACCCAGGAGCATCCCTCCCTCTCCTTCTCTAAGCTGCATACAGTGGGTTCACGCTGTACTTACTTTTTGCAACCACTTATAATTGCCTTCAGGCTCTGCCCTTGACCGGAATCGAACCTGGGACCTTTCAGTCCGCAGGCCGACGCTCTATCCACTGAGCCAAACCGGTTTCGGCTGTACTTACTTTTTGCAACCACTTATAATTGCCTTCAGGCTCAATCCCCTATGTACCTCTCACACACCTGCTGGCCCTGTGCCCTAGGGAAGGAGTTTTGGAGGCAAGAGTTGAGGGTGCTGTGAGGCTAACCTAAGAAGGAGAACAGCATCGTGTGCTCCCCTTGGAATGGCCACATCTGCTTCAGGGACTGCAATGCCGTCACTGAATAACCATGTTAACAGCCACCCCCAGACATCTGTGAATAATCTGGAGCCTTATAATTTGTGCTTTTGGAGAGCTCCACAAAGCCATGTTGGATCCCTCAAGCAGGGACACTCAACTCACAGCTGAGCGGACCCAGTAAACTTGAAAAAACAAAAACAAAAAACAACTTGAACTTGAGTCATAACAGACTAGGAACAAAGTTCAAAAGATTAAACAAGCTAAAAATGCCAACGACGATTCTGAATGAATGCTATACTGAAGTAACATGGCACGTGGGCCCTTTTCCTCCTGGAGCATCCCTGTGTGCCCCGACTTGGCCCACTCAGGAACAAGGGATGTGCTCCAGGCCCCCAGAGGTGCTGCCTTCCTCTGCCCACAGGCAAGCCCTATGATCCCTGCAATGTCAGTCTTCAGTACAGGAAGACAGAACATGGCAGTTTCTTTCATGCCCGAGAACACAGCAGTGAGCTGCATTCTCCATGCTATCTCCAAGAAATTGACGGGTAAACTGGCCTCAGGGGGCCACAAGGTATATGGAGAGAACAGGAGCTCAAGGAGACCAGGATTTCCATCCAGACCTTGAAAAATTACCTAATCTATCTGATTCTCCAATTACTTGCCTATGAAATAGGGATCTTTGTAGGGTTATGGTGTTTAAACTGAGGCTATGCAGGTAAAACATCTGGCATCTTATCTTGCATATAGGTGGTACCCAGAGACTATTAATTTACCTCCCAGCCCAGTGATCCCATCATTCCTTTTCAGACTTGTCATGGCCTGAGCAAGAGCATCCTGTAGATTGGGGTAAACAATATTCTTTCCTTCAACCAATGTTTACAAAATGTGCCTATATGCTTAGCATCATGGAACATTGACTTCACTTAAAGATTTTTTAAAATATTATTTTAATATTATTTTATTATTTCAAGACAAATCTTATGGAGAAGAATACAAAATTTACATTAACTTCAAAGAAAAATATGAGTCTTTTGCTCATGACTGACTTCCCAGGAATCCTGCACCCCAACTGGAAGATGCTAAGATGCCCAAGGACATGACCTCAGGTCCAATTCACACAGATCTCCACCTTTTCCTATAGTGAGTCATGAACCAGAAGTGACATGGTCTCCTCCTAGCAAATCAGGGTGGAAGAACATTGGTCCAGGATAAACCAGTCAACTACACAGTGAGCACGAGGGCTATCTCCAAGCCTTGCTTGCACGTTCTGCCTTTCTGAGTTGCAAGTCATCTTGTGGCCGACTCTTCCAAAATTACCTCACCTCCAATTCTTAGGAAAACACACTCCTATTTCTAGGAAATCTGCTCTATGTCAAATCTGGGATGTTTAGCCAGGTCAAAGTTGTTTTCCTTACTCTCTCTCCATTGTAGCCTCCTGCCACTTCTGGGGTCACCTTTCAAAGTCAGATTCTGAGATGCGAACTAGAGATGATCCCATCCATTTACCTTTGCTGCCTGGGCCTTACTGGACTCAGATCTGTGGGCTCCTCTAAGCACAGGTCGACCTGGGCTGAGAACCAGATCTCCTATGTTCATTTTCTCATAAGAAAAATGAATCAATCACCATATTAGCTAATTTCAGTATTTGATATATAACAGAAAAATGGTAGCAGTGACCATCTCTGAATGGTGGGAATATAAGTGGTTTATATTTCCCTCATTTTGCTTACCTGTATTTTCTCATTTTAAACAATGAGCATGTATTATTTGTGTATAGACAATGAAAAAAAAATGTAAATGCTAACATTCCTCTCATTTAGCTGTTTCCTGATGATTTTACATTTTGAATTCAAGCTCAATATTCAAAGCAGAAGGTCACAGAATGTGTTTCATAGGATAAAAGACTAGAAATCCAATAGCCCCTTTATCCAGCTGAACCAAATTTCAGTTTAGACTTAGATTTACAAGATCAAATTAAACTGCTTTTGAGGTAGAGTTATTTATCCAATGTATTTGGCATATGGTTAAGGTTATCTTCTTATGAATCAAAATCACAACAAAACTAAGAAACTGCTGGTGAGGTAATGGAAAACAAAATTCAAAGCCATGGCCTTGGGAGATCATATTATTCTCCAAAACACCTTAGAAACCCGAGTAGGTGACATCAGACATGAAACTGTACTCATAATTCATTCAATAAATATTTGCATATTTGCCATTCCAGCCACCATCGTAGGCATTGGGGATACAGCAGCAAACAAAACAAGCAAAAATTCCTGTCCGCATGAATCCTGTATTCCAGTCAGAATACAAGGGAGACAGAAGATTCCCATGCAGCAATCCAATCCTTAGCATAGTATTAATCAAGCTGCTGCTGTTTTGACTGTCATCCTGCCACTTTTCTTAGAGAAGAACTTTCTAATAATGCCCTTCTAAAACTAGTGATTGGGTCGACTATTTCTTTTTCTTTTCTTTTTTAAATATATTTTATTGGTTTTTTTACAGAGAGGAAGAGAGAGGGATAGAGAGGCAGAAACATGGATGAGAGAGAAACATCAATCAGCTGCCTCCTGCACACCCCCTACTGGGGATGTGCCCGCAGCCAAGGTACATGCCCCTGACTGGAATCGAACCTGGGACCCTTCAGTCCGCAGGCCGACGCTCTATCCACTGAGCCAAACCGGTTAGGGTGGGTCGACTATTTCTTGACATAACCCTGCCAGAAGTGGGACAGAATGGATGGCAGTACTTGTAGAACTGGAGAGCTACCTAGCCACGACCTTCTTGCAGCAATGATCCTAAGGACTCAGTTGATACAAAATGGTCCAGATGTTCCCATAGGAAGAAGCTGAAGTGCCCCCGATCATTAATAGAGACCTGAGCTGGAAGACTGGGAGACCAGGAACTGTCATGGTAGGCGATGGGATACGCAGACATAGAAATAGGACTGATTTAGGGAGACACAGATTTTAGCTCCATGTGAGGGAAAACATTTCAACAGCCAGAGCTGCCCCACAACGGAATGGGTTGAGGGAAAGGCAGTTTTCAGGCTCAAGGGGGTGGATGACCAGCCCAGCTCTGCCACTTACTGGTTATGTGACGTTGGGCTAGTCCCATAACCACTATGGGCCTCAGTTCCCCTGCCTGTAAAATGGGAATTATAATGGTACCTTATATATGGTACTTTTATAAATAGTATCTTATAAATAGGATTGTGGTGATTGTTAAATAAGAGAAAGCATGTACAGTGTCAGGGTACTTAAAGTGCCTCACCCAGAGTAACTTAGACACTGAAAAGCTATCTAGATCAGATGATAAAGTTAAGAACTTATCTTCTATGTTGTTTTTATAGTGGATTTGTTTTGACTTGATATCAAAACAATATTACATACAGTCATATTTGGCAAGAAGATTCAAATTGGTAGTTGAGATCTTAACATCACAAAAATCTGTGGCTATGGCAGGGATAGAACCTACAGTTCTATGAGGAACCCTCTGAACGATGCTACCACATTTCTGATATGACTGTGGTCCAGGCCCAATACATTATCCCTGGCTGATTTGGACACATCATGATCTTGGTCCTCCCTGGAGGTGCACCAGGGTACTGGGAGCAGGCCAGCACCAGTGTTTACTTGAATCACAGAATCGCTAAGGCAGGAGCACCATTACCCTATACACATACCCAGAAGGGCTACTCTGGCGGTAACCTGGGGTTTAAAATAGGATGTCCCCAGAGAAGCTGTGCTTAATGCCACAAACTCCCAAGGGCTCATTACTGACCAGGGCAGCAGTGCCAGTCTCAGCCCCACTCTGGGATACCCAGGGCTGGTAGACTCAGATGGCAGCATGGGACAGGCCTCCGGAGGCACAGGCCGGGCTGGAGAGCCAAGCCATAGTTCAGTGGGACAAGGGCAGCCCAAGATGGAATCCCAACCTACTCATAATCCCTCTCGTGGTTCCAGGTGTGGGGGGCCTATCCAGACAGGTTTCCTCTTCCACCCCAGTGAGGGCATCGCAGGAACAGCTGCACAGCCCCAGGTGAACTGCTTTATAGCCCAGCCCCACCTCCTGGCCCTGGCTGTTGGTAATGGCCCAAGGGTAGGAGGGGCAAGCAGCCAATCCATTTATGTGTGCCCAGCAGGCCTTCTGGCAGCTGCCATCCCCACATCAGATGCCTTAGGGTCAGAGGTCAGTCTTTAACTGTGGAGCCAGTGTCCAGCACTCAAGTTCCTACCATCACCCCCTCATGCCAGCCAGCTTTTCACGCATGCCTAGACCTGTCTGAACTCCTAGCAGGTACAGAACTCAGGCTTATTTCCCCCTACTCTCCTTATACCCACTACTTAGAAATCAAAATCCCAAACAATAATATCTTGTATGTGTGTGGTGTTTAGCACTTTTCCATTTACTTTTCATATCCTGCATGTATTGGTTAGAAATTTTAGTTGTAAGCAAAAGTAACTAACTTTGGCTGATGTGCACAGCAAAGGACATAAATTAAAAGATAGTGAGTAACTCACAATATCTCCAGGAAGGTAGAAAACCAGGTTTGGAAGCACACAATCAAGAACAATGTCCCAAACTCCAACTCAGCAGTAGTCTTAGAAGACATCGTTGTGACCACTGAGTCTGGCCTACCCTCCCTGCCACCTACACCACAGACACCTTCTGAGGGATGCTGTCCATTGAACTCTCACTGGAAACTGAGAAGATACCCATCAAAGCACTAAAAGGGGTGCAAAGCAGACCCTCCTTTTTTGCTGTCACTGGCTTCCAATTCAAAATTGGTGAGGAGTGGCATCGGGGAGAGAGAGAGCTTGTTGGACTGGAGGAGCCTGAGGCTCAGGCTGATGACCAGGTCCTAGCTGCAAAGGAATGGTTCCACCTCATGAGACACGGGATCCCTCAAGCACATGAAGGAGGCTCAGCTGCCAGGCAACCAAAATGAGTGACAAATGTCCAACTTCATCTCATTTGATTATCACGCCAGCATGTGAAGTTGTCAGACTGACTCTATTGTCCCCATCTTAGACAGCAGGAGTGGGACCAGGGCAGCCTCTCTACCAACATTGAAGAAAAAAAAGATAGGGAGAAGAGCAAAGTCTTGTTTTCAGGTTTTAAAAGATCAACTATAGAAATGTGGGATGAGAGGAAGTAGGTTTGGCTGCAGGTCCACATAAAGGTCTTAGAATTTCAGCTGACTTTAAATTTCATATGAACCCAGCTGAAGAGGCTGCTGATGTGGCCAGTGCAGACTTGTGTGTGGGACAGTGTCTTTGCCACCGGGCCTGCCAGACTTACCTGGAGTTGACCATTCTAGTCATCTATTTGCAGAGATGAGCAGCAAAGGTAGGGAGGTTCTGTAACATCTGGTATGTGGGCTCTGCTGCTTCAGAGGGCAGGAACGGGGCCACATGGGAGCCACGACGACCAGAAGCTAGTTCAATACCTGTAGAGCAGGCCCAAAACAAGACAAGCTTCCATGAGATGGTGAGGTCCTCACTGCCAGGCTATGCAAGCAGAGGCTAGAAAGCCATCTATCAGAATTTCCACTAAACTAGATGATGAATGCAGGCCCTTCCAACTCTAAGATGTTATAAACCTCCAATGTGCGCTATAGACATTGGGCATGATCTACAAGGTAGGGCAATGGCCCTCCAAGAGCCTCCTGAGGACCTACTGAACTAACCAGTGACAAAAGAAGAAAGCAAAAAAGTGTGCATTCTTAATAGACATAAATTATAAATAAAAGGAAGGATCATGTTATACTCTGCATTAGCCAAAACTGAAAGTAATATCTAACGCTGGAGAGACTGTGATGAAGCAGGGACATTCATGCTGGCAACTGGGCAAAATGGGTACCGCCCTTTTTGAAATCAATATGGCAGATGGTATAAAAACACCAAAACCATGTTTAACCCTTTAACTCAATAACTGTTCATTTGGGAATTTACCTTAAAGAATAATTTGTAATGGGTAATTGCTATAAACTTGGAGTATTTCATTACATTATTTTAAGTAATAAAAAGTCTTAACTAGGGGCGAGGTTAAATATAGTGTGATATTTGATGGAATATTAGGCAACCATTACAGATTGCATTTATAAAGAATCTCTGTTCCTCGAGGGCAAGTTCTGTGTCCCCGTTTACCACTATAGACCTAGTACTGTCTGGAACATAGAAATGCCTCATTAAATATTCATTGACTAGCCAAAACCAGTTTGGCTCAGTGGATAGAGCGTCGGCCTGCGGACTCAAGGGTCCCGGGTTCGATTCTGGTCAAGGGCATGTACCTGGGTTGCGGGCACATCCCCAGTAGGAGATGTGCAGGAGGCAGCTGGTCGATGTTTCTCTCTCATCGATGTTTCTAACTCTCTATCTCTCTCCCTTCCTCTCTGTAAAAAATCAATAAAATATATTTTTAAAAAAATATTCATTGACTAAATGAGTGAATGAGCAACTGAACAAATGAATTCAATCTTAGCAAGGGAAAATGCTTATAACATGTAATGTTAGAAAAATAAAAGCAGAACTCAAAATTATATCTACTCTATGATTTCCATAATGTGAAAGGTTATATACACATGTGTCCTACATGAGGACTGTAATGCAGAAAAATAAAAAATAAATGTTAGGGTCACATACTATGGATTATGTGTTATTCTTATTCATTCAACATGTTTCACTGAGCACCTGCTATGTATAGGTGCTATGCCACATTCTGTGAGTACAGCAGTAAACAAAATAGACAAAATATCTACCCTAATGGAGAGTTTATTCTAGTGGATTACTGGAGGAGTGATAGTAGGGGAGAGACAGACCATAAACAGATAAGAGAATATATAAAATATCAGATGATAATACTGGAGGGTAGCGAGTGCTAGGAGAGGAAAAGCTGCCATTTAAAAATTTTTTAAATTTTTATTTATTTTTTAAAGTATGTTACTATTTACGTATTTATTTATTTATCTATATTTGTATTTTTTAATTGATTTGAGAGAGAGAAGCATTGATCACACCAGGGATCAAACCCGCAATGTGGGTATGTGCCCTGACCAGGAATCGAACCAGTGACCTTTCAGTGTATGGGGCAATGCTCCAACAAACTGAACCACACTGGCCAGGGCAAGGCTGCCATTTTATATGGAATATCCATGAGGATATCTAGGGAAAGAGCTTCAAAGCAGAGGGAACAGCAAGTGCAAAGGCCCTGAGGCTAGAGTGTACTTGAGGCAATCAAGGAACACCATGGAGGGTCAATGTGCTGCAGCAGAGGGAACCTACGGGATGAGGCAGAGAGGCTACAGGAGTCCGTGTATATGACCCTATAGGGCCCAGTGGTTCTCAACCTTCCTAATGCCGCGACCCTTTAATACAGCTCCTCATGTTATGGTGACCCCCAACCAAAAAATTATTATTATTATTTTTTTAAAATATATTTTATTGATTTT
>NW_005368569.1:1802297-1805160 GCF_000412655.1 Myotis brandtii | reverse complement strand
ACAAAAACAATATGTAATTATATATGCGTTTTCCGATGGTCTTAGGCGACCCCTGTGAAAGGGTCGTTCAACCCCCAAAGGGGTCGCGACCCACAGGTTGGCGACCCACAGGTTGAGAACCGCTGCTATAGGCCATCCTGAGGGCTTTAGGTTTTGTTTGCAATGAGACAAAGAAGCCACTGGAGAAATTTGAGCAGAGGTGTGAAATGATCTGACTTACGTTTTAAAAGAACCAACCCTTATATAAGAATATTTATAAAAGTTTGAGATGAAAGGAAGACTTTTAAACATAGACAGATTATCACAACATTCATGAATTGATTCACAAAATATTTTCTGAACACCCACTGTTCCAAGGGGCTGGAATAGCAGGCTTATTTCAAGATTACAAAGATTTATCAACCATACAGAAATATTTTTAAATAACATCGCCTTTTTTTAAAGACAGAAATTGCTCAGAGCAATTAACTGAGTTTATCCTTTTTTTCTTTGGAAATTATGGGGATCATTTTTCTCAATTAACATTTAGATACACATTTCATATTCTATATCAAGTCCCATAATTGTGAACTAAGCTGCTGTTTGGGAAATCCTAAAGTTGGCTGCTTATTTGACTTGTCTTAAATATCTCACGCACAACACTTTTGCAGCATTAATCACAATCCAACCTTACTGATAGGAGACCCTTGTGGGAAGTCTGTATGTGCTGGCAAGATTATCTGAAAAACTAATAAAATCCTTGTAATCCTTTTCAAGGATGCAGAAAGGAAAATGGCTGCATTTCAAATTCATGGCATTTCAAAGGCATGAATTAAGCTCTAAGCTCTACATTTGAAAAAAATTAACACAAGCTCTCTAATTTATGCTCTAAACTGAGAAAACAAATCATTGCTAAGAAATGAAATCTGCAAAATTCTCAAACACATTTTCTAGTTGATATGCACATATTTAAATCTACACACTACACCAAAATATAAATTGTAAGAATCACTACCCTTGAACTTGGTTGATACAACTTCACTATGAAATATGGAAATGTCTTTTGTTTGGTTAATTTTATTCCTAGACATCCTGCCTTGTAGGTGTGTATAAAACTAATCGTTTTTAGATGATGTTGAGATAATACTTCTGTAAAAATGTATGAGGAAGCTCATTGGTTCTCTTTCTCCTTAACCCTCATGACTTGGGTAAGAAAACTTCTTCTTCGTTCCCTGACATCTTGATTTCTGTGACACTCATGTCAGAGGGCTCTGCACCCTATCCCTGCTCCTTGTCATCATCTGTGAACTTCCCACTCACTGTACAGGTTGGCATAGAGCCCACTAGGGGTCCTTCTCTCCTTCAAAGCAGCCAACTTTCTGGGAGAGCTTGTGTTTTAATCCCATGAGCTCTTCTGTCCAATCCAGCCACCCTGACGCCGCCCCTGACCAGAATTCCTTCACCTCTGACCAGTCTCGACTGCCCTTCCTACTCTTCCCTCCCACCCATCATATCTACCCTCTCCCTCCACTGAGAACCCCACCCCTCCCATCTGTCCATTCCATCCTGGCTTCACCTCCTTCCTCTTGTGGGCCACCACTTCCACTGCCTTGCTTTCTAGTCTCCCTTGTCCAACAAAGCTCAGCCCTGGATCAGCCACACCAGTAGCCTTCTCTATGTCTATTTCAGGTTGGATGAGATGCTGGGAAAAAGCCCACAACCACACAGGTTATCTTGGGAGAACGCCTTAATATGTGTGCCCCCAACTTCAGCAGGCTCTCACCACTGCCCTTCAGTCTCTGTGGGTTGCTATTAGCTTTCCCTCCTTTTTTCCACAGTGGCCATCTTGAATATTTTCCTCCTTCTGGAAGCTTCCCACGGACCTACCAACCTACTGACTTACTGCATCTCCAACTCCGCCTTCCTTTCTCTCCTCCCATCTTAGAGGAAACGTGAGCCCTCCTCATGCTTGAGACTCACTCTGAACCCTCTCACTTCCCACTCTCCTACTGGACCTCTCTGCACCCTTCAATCACTCTCTTTCCTGTAACCTCAACTAACTTTCCCCCACCAGCATTTTTAAATGTCCTTTTCTCTCCCAATTTAAAACAAAACTGTCTCTCAACTCTACATCCTCTCTGTTTTTCTCCTTCCTCTCCTTCAAAACAACTCCCAAGAGTTATCTATATCCACTTCCCATGCACTTAGACTTCTGTCCCTGCAACTCCACCGAACCTCTCCAAAGTTGCCAGGGACCTCTTGGTTACTAAACTTGGTGTTCACTTGTTCAGACGTTGGCTAACTTGACCATTCTGCACCATGTGACCTCACTTCCTCCATTTGGCTTCTGTGGCATACCATTCTTTGGTTTTCCTATCTTTCATTCTTTTAAAAAAAATAATTATTTATTGGAGAAAGTATTACATATGTCCCCCTTTCCTCTCCATTGACTCTCTCCAGCCCTCCCCGACCCCCTGCCCCAGGCCCTCACCACCCCATTGTCTGTGTCCATGGGCCATGTATATATGCATACAAGGTCCTTGGTTGATTACCTCCCGCCCACCCATCCTCCCCGCCTTCCCTCCGAGATTCCGCACTCTGTTCCATGCTTCCACGTCTCTGGATCCACTCCAATCATCAGTTTATTTTGTTACTTAGATTCCACGTATGAGTGTGATCATGTGATACTTATCTTTCTCTGACTGACTTATTTCACTTAGCATGATACTCTCCAGGTCCCTCCATGCTGTCTCAAAGGGTAAGAGATTCTTCTTTTGTACTGCTGCATAGTATCCCATGGTATAAATGTACCACAGCTTTTTTATCCACTCATCTACTGATGGGCACTTGGGCTGTTTCCAGATCTTGGCTATTGTAAATGGTA
>NW_005368569.1:1796561-1801113 GCF_000412655.1 Myotis brandtii | reverse complement strand
AATTCCTTACAATTTACCTTACAATATCCATAAAATTAAATCATGACAATGACTGACAAACACTAATGTGAACAATGGCCTTGCATCTCCTTGGAAAGTTTGGGAAGTCAGGTTTGTATGTTGTTGCCCGCACGTGATATTTTGTGGAAGAGCCACACTCAAGGGGCCAAAGAGCCCCATGTGGCTCGTGAGCCGCAGTTTGCCGACCACGGCCCTAGGAGATGTACCTGTAAACATATTGCTACGAGATGTCTGTTTCCTCCTCCTATCTTTCTGACTATTCTCTCACTTTTCCTTTTAGGCCCCTCTTCTTCTACCTGTCCCATAAATGTTGGTATTTCCCAAGGGAGTTTGGTCTTCTCTTTGACCCTCTCTATTGAAGGAATTCATCCATTCCCATGGCTTCAATTATGATGTATATGTTGATAAAATATATAAGAGTTTCTTCAGATCAGTTCTCTCAAGGATGACAAGTTCTCAGGCTCTGTCTTTTTGGGTTGAATTAGGTTCAGAGTAATAGTTCCCCTAGTTACTTCTTTGGCCATGAATGAATTATTCCCATATATTAAGGCATTTTCCCAAGATAAGCTCCAACTCACCTACTAGACATCTCACCTGGATGTCTCCCACTCACCTCAAACTCATCTTCTCCTCTTCCTGCCTAAACCTGCTCCTTTACTATTCCGCATTCGGAGGAAAACACCACCATCCACCCACCTAGCTTTCTAAGGCAGACATCTGGGCATCATCCTTGACTCACCACTCCTCCACACCTTCAACTCATCACTCACAAAGTCCTTTGCATATTTACCTCCTTATACATCTCAGATCCACCCCCTCTTTTACATCTTCATAGTAATGATGCTGGATCACTTCTGACCTACATCCCAGACTCATCTTCTGACCTTTCTCCACACAGGCCCTAGACCGTTTTCAAAATGCACATTTCCTTAAAAACTTTCATTATCTTTAGAATAAAACTAGAGGCCTGATGCACAAAATTCGTGCAAGAGTAGGCCTTCCGTCCCCTGGCTGCCAGTACCGGCTTCCCTCTGGCAACCAGGACCCAGGCTTCCCTTGTAGCCCTAGCTTCATCCGGAAGGTCGTCCAGAAGGACATCTGGTCTATTTAGCATATTACACTTTTATTATTATAGATTATATTCCTCAGTCTGGTATACCAGGCTCTTTGGGACCCAGCCCTGGTTAATCATTCCAACCCCATGTCTGAGATTCAGCATTCTGGTTAATCCCCTAATTAGAAGACCTATGGAACTTTACTGAGACCTTTCCCCCTCTAACAAAGTTTGAAACTCTAGCTTTTAAGCAGCTAGAATTCTATTCTCTTAATGTTCTCTGCTCTAAATCACCTCTAAAAAATGACAAATATATATTGGTTAATCCTCACCCGAGGTCATTTTCCAATGATTTTTAGAGAGAGTGGAAGGGAAGGGGAGCGACACAGAGAGATTCCCGTATGCACCCCAACCAGGGCTGGGGATCAAACCTGCAATTGAGCTACATACCCTTGACCAGAATCAAACCCACAACCCTTCAGTACGCAGGCCGATGCTCTATTCACTGAGCCAAACTGGCTAGGGCCAAAACAAATATATTGAGCATATACCTGACCAAAGTCATACCTGACCAAAGTCAACTAACAAGAGAATGGTGGTTTGAACTCAGATTACCAAGGGCATTACCTCCTGCCTGTTTATTCACAGTCAAACCGATTTCTGATAATGCAAGATAAAAAATGTGGAACCAGGTTAATATTTAAGTGCTTGATATTTATGTTTTACATAAGGCATCTCATTTATCCATTACAACATTTTCAAGTAAGCAAACTGCAGATCTGAGAAGGTTGTGCAAGGCCACACAGCTAGTAAATAGATTTGAATTCCCCCACCTCAACCTTATTAGCTGCTTCCTAACACCAATAAATTTCATTTTACAACTGACGAAACAGGTCCAGCCCAGGATCACATATCAAATCAGAGGCAAAGTTAGAATTAGAATCCAGGTTTCCTGACTCTAGTTGGCTGAGCAGATGCTAGTTTAAGAAGATTGGTGGAACCCAACTTTCCCCCTATTTGTAACAAATTTCTGAAAACTAGTACTACTCCTGAAGGGCTAAACCGACCTCTAGAGTTTCAGCTGTGGCTCTAAAACCTCTGCTGATACTGTGCTAATGCCTGCCCTGTGGCGTAGTCCTCCCCTTACCCACTTTTCCAACAGCCTCTACTCTCACTGCATCCACAGAATCAGGCTTCAGGACAAATCCCATTTCCCCCTGCCTCCTTCCAGTTTTCTATCTTCAGTAATGAGGTCCCATCTATTCGTCCAGCTCCAATGGCTTTCCCTCATGGTTGACCCAGGATCAAAGCCCCCTCTGCCATGCCTCTTAGAGGTCATTAGTTCTTTCCTAAATGCCATCCATTTTACTCTCTCCCTCATGCTAGCCTTCTTTCCCTGGATGTCATCAACTCAAGGATGACAGAGTTACCTTTGCTCAGGCTCTGTCCTTTTGGTTTAAATCGGGTTCAGGGTAATAGTTCCCCTGGTTACTTCTTTGGCCACAAATTACTCCCATATATTAAGGCATTCTCCCAAGAATGCTTTAGCTGAAATACACCCAAAATGCCTGGGTAAGGTGACAGATGAAGCATGTGTGGGATTAACTGGACTATTTAGCCAACACCAGGGCCCTGAATGGGGAAAGATTCAGAAAAGATGCTACTTGGCAAGGTGGGACATCACCACCAAGGCCCCATGAAGCTGAACAGAGGGTTGAAAGATGGGCAGGAATCTCAGACCGTCTTTACTTCCAGGTCAGAAGATCTTTCCCAGAAAGAGAGTGGAGTGTAGGGCATTTAGGCACAGAAAGGAGAAGGGCCATCAACCAGAAGAAAAAAAAAAAAAAGGAACAACAAGAACTGGTGACATTTAGGAGAGAATTCATAGGACTTCCAAGGAAAAGGCATGAATCTGTCACTCCCTAGCGTCAAAGGACTGGAGAAGGGCCCTCCAGCATTCAGGCAAAATTCCAATCCACTGTAAGAATGACATAAACATTTCTTCAAACACGTGGCATCCCTCTAGTTGAACACTTGCAGCACTGGGGAACACCCAAGCTTAGGAAATCAAGTTTATGAAGGCATGAGTGAAACTCAATTAAAGTTCAATTCATTTCCAAGTCAACAAATATCTATTGAGTGCCTACCATGTGCCAGGCACTGTACTGCAAGTATGAATAATATAGACATGGGTCCTGCTCTGTGGGTCTTATAATCTAATGTGGAAGATCGAAATATAAGCACGCAAGTAGAACAGGGGAAGGAGAGGGCGCTGCGCAAACATAAGGTGGGGTACCGAACACGAAGGCAGGCATCTAGGCTGGGGCTTGAAGAGTCTAAGGAGTTAGCTAAATGCAGGGTGGAGGGACCCATGGGAGTAACAGAAAACGGGTTCTTATGGCTTCTCTGCTTCCCAAGAAGTTCAGTGTTGCAATAAGGTGGAGTCCTGGCTGCCACCAGAGTGTAAGGCCATATTTCTCCGGAACCCGCCTGATCTCGGAGGCTAGTTCTTGGAAGGGAGACCTGGGAATACCCGATGCCAAAGGTTAAAAAAAAAAAAAAAAAAGGAAATAAAGTGGAGTCCAAATCTTGAAGGGTTTTTCAAACGATGTGGAGGAGTGTGGGTTTCATGCCTGAGGTAATGGGAAGCCTGTGAAGGATTCTAAGCAGGAGAAGCGCCCTCTGGCTACGCTAAGGGAGGCGCTGCGGTATCTGGCGTGAAGGAGGCCAGAACCTGGGCAGAGGGGATGGGAAGGCTTTCATGGCCCCAAACGTTATGATAAAAATAAATAAATAAATAACATACTCTCCTATGACAAGATAGAGACCAAAAAAAAGTAAAGGGATAAAGTTCAGAATGTGGTGGGAAGGTCTCCTCCGTCCCCTCTCACCTTTGTTGGGCAAACCAAAGCTGCTCGCCCTGGAATTGCCCCATCACCGCGGAGTGTGGGCCGGGGGGACGGCTCCACGCCTTCTTCTCGGATAGTAAAACTAAGACCACGAATTCCGGGGTGGGGACCAAGAAGAAAAAAGAATCCAAACGGCCTCCCAAGAGGCTCCCGAAGTCACGCACAATCCTTCGAGGTTTCCCCTTTCTCCCTCAGCCATCTGCAACCAGCCGCCTTTGCTATGGAAACAGTCCTCCCGCCCTCCTCAGAGCCTCCGTTTCTTCAATGCATCCTGGAAAATGCAGTCCATCTCTGGCCACCTCCCCGCGGCAGGAGCTCACTCCGGGTCCATGAAGGACTACAAGTTCCAGAAGGCAGTGCGAAAACGCAGGCGGTCTCTGGGGGATGTGGTCTTGATAGAGAGACCTAGGAACCCTCGGGCGGAGCCGAAGGGTGAGGGGAAGGCGCCCCCCCCCAATGGGCGGCCTCCTAGGCGGGGCCCGGGTCGCCATTGGCTATGGCGGCGCACAGGAGGCGGGGCCATCGGAATGAGGCGCGGAGCTGTTCTCCGCTCCAGGTGCTGAGTCCG
>NW_005368569.1:1795523-1796510 GCF_000412655.1 Myotis brandtii | reverse complement strand
GCCGCCGCCGCGAGAACTACCTTCGGGAAGCCGCAAGGAGCCCCGAGGAGCTGGGTGCACTGCCTGGCGTTGACCGCTCTCCTGCCTCTGTGAGGTCGGTGCTGCTGAATTCGCGTTTGTTTTATTGGAGAGGGAGTGGGGGGGCCTGGGGAGTTGATGGGACCTGTCCTCGCCGCCCTCCACACCATCTGTCCCAGGGAGCTGCTGACTCCTGGCCGGCCTCCCTCTAGCCCGGCGCCTGAGGTCGGAGCGGCTTGGGTTAGTTTTTGTTTTATGGTGGAGGGGGCTCTTGAGTGTGAGGGGCAAGCTGAGGGGCCACTCCCCCGCCCCTTCTCTCCTGGGGGGGTCCAGAGCTGGGAGCCTCCCTCCCCGGTGTCTGAAGTCGCGCTGCTTGGATCATTGAGGACGGGAGGGATGGAAGGTCCGGAGGCAGGGACCCTTCCCCACAGGACCTCGGCTGCTTGAGGCTGCAAAGGGGGTCTGGCTGTGATGGAGGAGACCACAGGATTCCTTCTGCCCAGACCCTCCCGGGTTATTCCGGAAGGGATGTTGGGGATCAGGATGACCCTTCCCCGTGCCCACCCTTTCCCCGAAGCCCGGGGTTTTGTGAAGAGGGGATAGATGGAGACAGGGGACTCCCCCCCTCTTACTGGACCCGCCTATGTTATTGAGGGAGAGGGGATTGGGGCGTAAGAGGCAAAGGCGGGGGACCTCCCCGCACCTGCTTGGCGTCGCGGGAACAGGAAAGCACCGACGGATTCTCGGGGTCCTCCGCGCTCGCCCAGCGCCGAAGGTCCGAGTGGCCTGGGGGCGAGGTGTGCGGTGGGGGACAGTAAGAGCGATCGAGGGAGCCCTCCCGACCGCTCCCTCCCAGGTCTGATCTCCGAGGCCCTCTCTACCTGGATCCAGGCCAGGGACACCAAGTCGAAACCACCCTCCCACCCGGCCCCACCCCGCCCCGGGGGCCCGGGCTCCAGCAGCCGGAGG
>NW_005368569.1:1782281-1795068 GCF_000412655.1 Myotis brandtii | reverse complement strand
CGCTCGCTCCTCACAGGCCCGCGCGAGCGGAGATGGAAAATCCCAGGAGAGGAGGCGGCTGAGCCCGGGCAGGGCACTATGCCCCGCACTCTTCTCCTCCGCACCCCGCCCGACACCCAACCCCACACACACACCCGCTGCCAGCCCAGCACCCAGATGCCATGTGTGCGATGGTAACCAGGGTCCCTTCTGGGGCGTTCAAGACCTGGGACCACAAGGATGTGGACAGTTGGGGGACTCCATCACCCGGGGAAGGGCCCACGGTTCAGCAGTCCTGAGTGGTCCAGGGTCCAGAGGGACATCCTGAGTGGACCCCCACCCCCACCCCCACCCCCACCCCAACACGTGCCATCAGCCATGATAAGTCAAATTTGGTTCCCGGGTTTGAGTGTGTTTCTGTGTGTCACAGTGTGTGTGCATGGGTAATGGTGTTTGCATGGATCAATGTGTGTGTGTGAATGTGCATAACTGGGTAGAATGCACAAGTGAGTGCTCCAGTGTTCGCTGGGTGTCATGGTGAGCTTGGGCATCTGGCTGGGTGTGTGTGAGAAGAGCCACTTACTGGTGGCCTTGGATGTTGGGGATGGGGATGGGTGCAGGGTAGTCTCCGCTTCCACTCTCAAGCCACAGTAATGAACGAGGGTCCAAGTGGATGTCTCAGGGTGGAGGTAGCTTCAGGCCACCTTGGGCCTGGCCTGCATGCCTGGGTGTGACCCAGAATGTGGGCCGCAACTTTTGTCACTTTGGTCTCTGTGTCTGGAAGGACCATGGGCTGGGGTTGCTGGTCAGTGACAGGTAGCCTCTCAGTAACACCGGGTACACTTGCAGAGAGGGCACTGGTGTGACACCGAGGTACCGCTGTGGGAAGACACCCTCAGAGGATGAGAACAGCCCTTCAAGACCTGCCACTCCCAGCAAGTGACTTCAGCCTCATAGTACTTTCATGACAAAGGTGCTATGCTTTGATATAATCCCTGCCTGAGACCACCTTTCCCAGTGGAACCACAAGAAGAGCAGACAGTGGAGCCACCACCCAGCCGTGCCACGTTCAGTCTCAAGTATCCATTGCCAGTATCCACAGCGACCTCTGCTGGGAAGAAGCTAAAACCATGGTGTGGAGGTTCAGGGTGGGTGTGAGCATTGTTAGGTGAAAACCATAAACCCTTCTCTGTGGGGACTCCCTGTCTGCCTTTGGAGTCCTGAGCTGATGTGCTTGTCTGCAGTTTCTTCAAGCTAATTCTAGCAGTGGGACTGCCGCTGTCCTTACCCACAGGGAAATATTTAAAGAGGGCCTAAATAAAGGCCTTTGTTTATGTTTTCATCCCATTGGGGCTAGGCATCAAATCCATCTATGAGGAAAATGCATAGAAAACATTTATCAAAATCAGAGAGGTTTAAGCATCTTTCCTGTTTCTTCCTCTCACTCTATGATTTCTTTCTCCTTTTTTTCCCTAGTTCACTTTGATGCTCTTCTCTTCCTGTTATTGAATAACATATAACATATAGGTCAATAACATATTTTTCAAACATAAGCCTTCTTTTCCTGGTTGGCAATGTGGCCCAGGAAATGCAGGTATCAGGAGACTATAAAGAGCTGGCAAACACTGGCTCTTCCAGGCTAATGATGGGAGTGTGGGAGATGGATGAGATGGATGAGATGAGCTCAGTCTCAAATGCCCACCTGGTGACAGTGTCCCTTCTCCGGGAGTTGCTGTAAAGGGATTTCACGCAGCCACAAACTCTTTTAAACTCCTCAAAGGAAAGGAGGTATTTAAATACCTGGTATTGTTCTTACTTTGGCATCCATGTGATTTGCATTGAACTATGTGACTCAGTATCATAAAGTAAAAATAGGACTTAATATCTTCCTTGCCTGTTCAGAAGGTGACTATATATTGTGTTCTGCATTGGAGAGTGAAAAACTAAATTATTTCATAAATTGAACCACCTGCTTATTCTGATTAGAGAATGACGCTCAACATCACCTACAGGCAATACCATTATTTTATGTTCCTTTTAATTCAGACCTGAATCTCCTTGTCTTGTAAAACCTTTCTTCCTGCTCACACATTATTACTTTCACTTGAAGTTAATCGAGAATCTTTAATCCTTGTGCTGAAGCCAAACAAATGAAATATCATCAGATACAGGAAGATGTGGGTGGTGTTTCTGTTCTTCTTGGGGGAAAAAAAATCCTTGGAGTTCATCAGAGAGAAGGAAAGGGCCTGAAGATTCAGTAAATCTATGAGTAGACTTCATGGGTTTCTGAGGCCAGGTCCCTCAGAATATTCCAGGAGGCACGAATGTGATGCTTCCCTGAGGTTAGTTGAAGAATGCAAGTGGCATGCGTGTTGGGAGACTGCAGCCCTGGTGAATCCTAAACCCTCCCATTAACACAACCTTTCTTAGGAAAATGCCCCCAAGCAGTTTGCACCCTCAGGCAGCCAGCAATGGCTAAGGAGTGGAGCTGTCCAAGGTTCTACAGCACTGGCCTCAGCCCCATCAGTGAGAAGGGAGGATTTTAGGGCGTGAGGCAAGCTCTGAGGACTACAGCCAGCCTCTGTGAGGATTTTCCCAAAGCTCATCACATAATGGAATAAGAGGAAACAGAGCTGCAGAGGCTTTCAGCGCATCACTTCGAACGAACCCTTTGGCGATCCCTATTTAAAGAATTATGAGCTAATAATAAGAAGAAACGTTTCTGAGTCAGGCTCTTCACATGTAAGAACGTATTTCATCCTCACAGCCTCATGAGATAGGTGGTGGTGTTATTCCCACCTCCAAGATGAGGAAATGAAGCTTTGAGAGGAAAGGGGCTTGCCCACAATCACACAGACCAGAAGGGACAGAGTTTAGGTTCCAATCTGGATCTCTTGAACTCCGGAGCCTCCTTCTTACCACTGTTTTTTGTCCTACCACTATTTTAGAAGTGAAATTGAAGTGTTGGGCCATTCTATGTGAGATTCTAACCAAATTTTAGAGGAATGGGATGGGGGCCCACTAACATTCAGAGAGAAACCACAAAAAGTCCTTTTAATTTCATCAAGGATTGTTACCACACACTTGACATATTATCCTGACAAAAAGTTTGTTACCTGAAGTTGATTACCAAAGAAGAGGAAAGCATAATGACCCGCATGGCCAGTAGCCCAGGGTTTTCTTTCCAGAGTGGAAAAATTTCACAGGGAGCCAAGCCTGGATGGCAACACTACGTGTTTTAATAATCTGCAAGAATGGGGGAGGGGGGAAACCATGAGGAGGCTGTTATTATTTTCCAGAGTACGTTTAGAGCCAAAAGTAAGGCTTGTCTTTATTTGCTGGCATCCTGTCCAATTCTGAGGACACGTGGATATTGTTAAGAGGCTTTTTCCACCTATTCCACTCTCCGATTTTCACAGCAAAGCCTCTAACACCGAAATAAAAGTTTTCACGGCTGTTAACCTCAACAAATCTCAGGGAAGCATCACATTCCTGCCTCCATGTCATCAGAATCGGAGTTCTGCCATCATATGTGGCTGCAGGACTCCTGAGGGAGGACAGGTTTGGGGCTTGATGGGCTTCAGGCCACATGTCCTTCAGTCTTCCCAAGGTGGCAGTGCCAGCTACACCAATCTTGCCACACACACCAGGGGCCTGTGCCTGAGAACTCCCCATTCAGTAGCTGTAGGTTTGGGTATCTAAAGAAAATAGAGAAATAGACTCATGCTGTTCCTCCTCTCCCTGAACCTCACTCTGCACAACACGCAGATAGGGGGCCTGGCCTTTTAAGAAAATGCTTGGCATCAAGCTGGGTCTCCAATCCTCCTGGAGTCATTCCTTCTCCTTCTAGGTTGGGGATTTGCAGGGTTCTGACACATGGAGTAAAGGCTGCTATTGCTTTTCCCGAGGGCACTTGGAGGCCAGAGACCTGGCTCCCCATCTGGGTCTGCTCTGACTCATATGACCGCAGACAGATTTGATTGTTTTCTTATTTAGAGTCATTAATTAACTCTCCTCAGCATCAGAACAGCATGTAATAAGAGCGAGGCCATTTGTGGGGGGTCTCTCGGCAGCTGTGCCTACAGCTGAGCACTATGGTCTTTGCTAACAGGATCAGGAAATGATTTTTAATCCTGGCTATAACCCTTCCGAAAGCTTGGATTGTCAAGATTTTAGGCCAGTATGACAAAGGAAATGAAAGTGTAATTAATTGCTAAGGCTGCTATAGTTATTCTGGCAAAAACCGGGACGCCTAGGGGTCCCTCAAAGAAGAACTGGATTTTCATTTCTTCTTGTGCTTGCAATGTATCAGGCACAGAGCTGGGCACAGGGAACACAACCCAACTTAGGATAAGCCCTGCCATGTAGAAATCTTGAATGGAAAGTGGAAACAGATGCCAAAACCTTGAAAAGGGTGTGTGCAGTTAGCAGAAAGAGTTTTTTAGAAATGAAAAGAACCTTAATAATCACAAACCATCAACTCTTCTTTAACATAAGGAAAGAGGCTGAGGGAAGTTGAGGGTTGCCACTGGCCAGAGTCCCAGATAATGGGAAAGATGGGGATTAGAACCCAGATGTTCTAACTCCTAAAGCTTATTCTTTCCACTGTCCTAACCTGCTGCTCTGTTCATTAAATGACCCACAGGGCACCTTTCCATTAACATAGACTTATTTGACCCAATCATAATTTGCGACTCAAATTTAAAGCTGAAATAGAAACAAAAAGTTGATGAAATAGGACAAGGAGAATGTCCATTTATATATCCACGTTGTCCAATATAATAGCCACATGTGCCTATTGAACACCTAAAATGTGGCTAGTCTGAATTGAAATGTGCTGTAAGTATAAAATATACACCAGATTTTGAAAAACCAATATAAAAAAGAATATATAATAGCTCATTAATAATGTTAATATTTTTATATATCGGGTCAAAATAAAATTATTATTAAACTTCATTTCACTTTTTACTTGTTTAAGTATCTACTAGAAAATTTGTAATTACATATATAGCTTGCATTTATAACTCACGTTATATTTGTGTTGGACAGAGCTATTCTAGAGTGTTTTCCTTTAGGAGAAAATTTTCTTTAGAAACTGAGGCATTTAGCAAAGTAGGTTCTGTAATCAGTCAGCCTGAGATGAATCCTGGCTCTGCCATTTGGGCTGTGTGACCTTGGGGAAGCTGACAAACCTCTCTGCGCTTCTGTTTCCTCGCCTGTACAATGAGGATAACAGAACCTACCTCCTCGGTTATTACGAATTAAATCACTTGACTGGTACATAGTGGGTGCTCAATTAACTTTAGCTGTTGTTATTATCAAATGGAGCTTATAGAATTTTACAAGATAGGGCAACAGGAAAGAGAACAAGCAGACAATTTTCAGCGAAATTAAGCAAAAGATTTACTGCTAGTTAACACATGATTGAAAACACTTGCTAAGCTTTGTTGTGGTCCCAATTTTCTGGCAGATAAATATACTGAGGAAAGATTTCAAGCGTTTACATACAATAAGTAAATTAGCTAACTGCATTATGCACAGGTCTTAACCTCTGCTAATGAGTTGAGGGAGAGGATGTCTAGAGGGTGATTGTAACAGATGACCCAAGAGATCTGAGTCTTTTGGACTCTAGGATTCCTTCAGGAAATGTAAGCCTTGTGCTTTAGGAGAAAGATTCTGGACAGGAGTCAGACGTATGTGAGGTCAAAGCCACTCTTCCACCCACTGGCCTTGACCACGACATGGAGCCTCAGTTTTCTCTTCTGCAAAATAGAGATAGTACCACCTCTCTGGCAGGTTGTGGTGAGGAGTAAATTAGATAATGCAAATAAAACACCTAGTATATAACAGGCACTAAAAAAAATAATAGCTTTGACTAAATGGGATTTTAGGTGTTAATAGAGAATTTTCTATCCAGAGTCTTCATGGACTTTTTTACAATCCCACTTTTCATTCCCCATCTTTGCTTGGTCCCTGAAGAGGTTGGAAGGATAGTTTCATTTGATTAAGTGTATCTACACCAAAATGTAGGGTCTCAGTAACTTTGGGCACCCTACACAGCTTGTCATGTTCTTCTCTCTGTCCCATTAACACACATGAGGTTCTTTTACTTGGATGACGAGGCAAACAGCAAAATGGGCACTGCTCTCCATCATGTTTGTCATGAAATTCTGACATTATGAATTTGGTGTACAGAGCACTTTATATGCAGCTTTGCTCTAAAAATAAAGGGACATAAATCTGGGAATCATAGCCCCAGTAGAACCAGGGTTCCCTGCCTCCTAGCGCAGGCCATGGGTCCATTCACTGCACAGCTCTGAGAGAGCACATTGTTGCTGTCCTTGACCATCTCTTCCTCTCCTGAAAGTTTGCCTTCTGGACCAAAGAAATATATGTCAAGCTCAGTGAAGACTTATGTTAATTGAGCATGTTGGACTCTAGAGAAAACACTCAGACTAGTCTCACAGGATGTATGGGGCTCCCTGGAAGTGTTTTGGCAGGAGAGCAATATGGTCAGATTCTTGCATCTAAGTGTGTTCGGTGGATTTAGGTGGGGAAGAACCTGGAGGTAGGCTTACCCTGATTCTTGGAGAGGCCCCTGACTTCTGGGCACCTAAGTACCAGTATTAAGTTCTTTTGGGTTAGAGTCTGGTCTTGAAATGCACTTTCCCCCACTTTTCCCTCAACAAATGCTGAATGGTGGATAGCTGGCGTGGGATCATTCTGAGAAACCTTGCTCTCGAGGAGCCCGGGGACTGGCTGTGGAGAGGAGAGGTGCCTTGTGTTGAGTGTAGCAAGGAACAAGGGCTGACGTAACCATGGGAAGCCTGATTAGGGTGGGTTGGCTACGGCCGTGGGAAAGCTGTGGATCCCAAGCAGACAGACCTGAGTCTGAATCTCAGTTTTCTCACTAAATGTGTGATGTTGGCCAAATGTTTGACACTTTCTGGGCCTCGTTTTCCTCATCTGGGATGATAACATCTATTTTTCCTGGGCTACGGCTGTTACCTGGGATAATACTCATCTTTCTTTATCTAGTGCTTACAGTGCGCCAGGCATTGTGCTCAGAACTCTATATGCATAAAAGAGCTGCCCTTATTATCCCTCCCTTATAGCTGAGGAAAGCAGTGCTCCAGACCTTTAAGTCACTGGCCCAAGGTGACATAAGCAGCGAGAAGTGGGACCAGGACCCCAACCTAGGCAACCTGGTTTCAGAGCCTGCTCTTCCCCACTGTGATCGCTGCCTCCCTGGTTCCAGTCAGCAGGAAACCAGTCAGCATTGTTTTGAAGACGAGTGAAGTGATTTGGGGGTCAACTTGCATAGAGGTCTTCTGCTTGATCTTCAAGGATGGGTACACTTTGGAGAGGCTCTGAGGGGTAACGCGGGTGGGGAAGGAAGACAGGGAAAAGCTGTGACCAAATGAACAGGGTTGAGAATGCCAATGGCGTCTTCTGGGGGCCCTGAGATGGAAAAGAGGGTTTCAGTAGGAAATAGATGTTTGGAAATAAGGATTTGGAAAGCCTTGGATGTCAAGCTAATAAGTGTTAGAGAACCAAAAAAGTTCATAGGCTGAAGAAGGGATGTGACATTAGAAACCAGCAATGGAAGCTATCGCACTACATCTGGGCATCCTGATGCAGTGTGGAGCATGCTCACCGAGTATGCGCAAAGCTCGAGCTTGTGGAGGGCATGGCCACACAGCATCAAAATCCAGTGTTCCTACCAGCGCTCTGCACTGTTCAAGGAATGTGCATGGCCTTTTCTCCCATTTGGTCTTACAAGGGTCCTAGGCACTAGAAGGGCGGGAGGTCTGCTCTAAGGATTGCTGCCTGGGTCAGGTGGCAGGCAGCATGGGCTGCTGGGAAGCAGAGATGCCAAGCACAGCTATCGTGCCCAAATCTAGGCAGTTTAGGATGGCTCTTTCTGAGAGGGAGGAGCCATAAGCCTTGCCCCCCTAGGCTGAGGTCATTTTTCTGTGTTCCAGGAGGCAGGCTGTGTTATGCTTTGGTCCACGGTTTCCCAGTGACATGAGTAGCTGCCTCCTGGGATGGCTGCTGTGAGGGCCTGAGTCAGGGTCACTGCAAATCCCACAGACCTTTCTGAATGCAGGACCTGTCAGTCAGGGCTCCTTCCCACGCAGAGATCTTGTTTGACAAAAGATGTTTCTGGACTTCCCATTTCGAATGCATTCAGCTTATTTCTCTGCACAGTGCAGGGACTGGAAACCAAATCCCCTTCTCCTCAGGCTGGTTAGAAGGAAAATCTATCTTTTCTAATGGCTGCAGTTGCTGCTGCCCACTAGATTTCTCTCCATGGCTACACTTCTAACAACGATGGAAAACAAAGGCAGGAAGGAGAGGACCACAGATGCAGTAGCTCTTCCAAGAGGCACCTGCCGTTCTGTGAAGGATGCGAGGCAGAGGGGAAGTAACGTTCACAGATATGAGAGAGTCCTTTGATAAGTATGGAGGGATTTTGATGTATAAGATGATAGAAGATGAAAGGGATCATGGTGCCATACTGTTTTCTCTGGAAAGCCATGCTTGGTTCCAGATGTCCTCCACAGATCTAGAAGGATAAATACACGGGTTGGCAAGGCCACGCGGATTTTGACAAGTTGTCCAGCGATAAGTCCCTAGTGATTATAAACATATCACTAATGAGAAATGACAAACACTTGGTAATGGAATGCTAAGGGCTCATCTGGCCATTGACCCAAGTAATGATTAATGTGTGACAGCATACACTGAACACAACAGGGGGAAATGATGACTTCTGAAGAATAAAATCAAATTGAGAGATTGGAATAGTAATAATAAAGGCACAGATGCTTAGAATGACTGGCATCAGAAGTTAGAGCCATAGTTACTTCAGAGCAGCTTCACCAGCCAGGCCACTTTTACTTGATCATTGTGACCCCAAGGAATGTTAATTTTTAGAGATTCCTATGATCAGCCCCCAGCATAGGCCCTGGCACATAGTAAGTGCTCAGCAAGTGTTCAAAGCTTGCTCATGCACCTGGCATCTACTCTGTGTTAAGCCCTGGGCCAAGCTCTGGAGAGCTGTAGGTAAATGAGACACAGTCCCTGCCCTTAGGCAGTCTATCAATTCTAAAATAGAACAAAGAATGCAGTGTAGGAAATGCGCAAATGAACGTGGCCACCTCATGATGTTCCCTTTAGGTGTTTCCTCACACCTATGGAACAATGCAGTCCAGCAGTTGAGCCAAATTCGGATCTTATAAATTCTGCCAACCTTGTCTCACGTCAAGCCTGAGCAGGTCCAACTGTGGATCTGAAGTAGCAGCATGAAAGGCATAGGAGGCAGAGGCTGATATAGTTCAGAAACTTACTGGGTACATTCAGTGAAAATATTCTTCTTTGCACACTTCATTGGAAAGACCCACACTTGAGACCCTTTGCCATGGCACCTTGAAGCAGCCATGCTCTCCCTAGGCACGGTCTCCACAGGTACAAGTATGCTGAGCAAAGTACAGTTTTTAGGTTGTTAACCTACAGAAGAACATAATTTAAAAATATTTTATTATAAAAGGATTGCACATTTATTGGGACCACGCCGCTGTAACCTATGTATAGTGAGTGGGGAGGTGTGAATTCATTAACATTTATTTAACAAAATTTGTGTATGCCAACTGTACACTTTACAAAGAACAACATAAAGTCCCTGCCCTTATGTACTCACTCCTGTGAGGAGGACAAACACAAATAGATAATTCCAGTGCAGTGAGATAAATGGTATAATGGGGGAATGGGCAGACAGCACTGGAAGCACAGAAGAGGACTAACTCTGTTGGGGGAATACACACACACACACACACACACACTCACTCACATGTGTTGGGTCTAGATGTTAACAACTGAGTCAGAATGTTCACACTAAACACACATAGAAGGAGAAGAGAAAACCCTTATACATTATATGGGTTGGAATATTTTGAGGCGCTGTAGGGAGCTGGGATTGGCCTGTTGAGTGACTTTGGATTACATCATCTGCATTTCTGGAACTCAGTTTCCTCATCTGGCAACATGGAGATGAGAGCAATGACCTGATCTCCAGTGGCCAGGCCTGTCCCAAGGCCTCTGTGGAACCTGCTTGTGGACCCTGGTGAGGCTACTTCTTGATTCTGGTTAAAATGTTCCTAGGCATCCAGAGAATCAGCAGAGATGCTGATCCCAGAGCTCTTGGTGTTTGTGAGGTATCAGTCTTTGGTGTCCAGTGGAAATGGTCTAGCTCCCCTGAGTTGCTATTTGGCTTCACTACCCTCCCCAGGGGCGAGGCTGCCCCCTCAGAGCCCTATCTGTGCATGCACTATCCTGGCCCCTTCTCACCAGCAGGTCCCTAAGGTCCCTCTTCAGAAAGTCTTGGCCCTGTCAGGCAGAGGATCACTGGTGGCAGGCCAGCCCCCCCCCCCCCCCCCACACACACACCTCTCATGCCCCCTAGAAGATGAAGACCTGTGGTAATCATTTTGCAGTATATATGTGTATCAAATCATTGTATACCTTAAACTTATACGTTATATGTCAATAATATCTCCATAACTGGAGAGCATTATGCCAAGCAAAATAAGCCAGTCAGAGAAAGATAAATATCACATGATCTCACTCATATGTGGGATATAATGATCAACATAATCTGATGAACAAAAACGGATCCAGAGACAAGGTGGCACTGAGCAGACCGTCCAACCTTGGGGAGAAGGCAGGGGAGCGGGGGTTAGAGGTCAACCAAAAGACTTGTATGAATGCATATTAGCATGACCAATGGGCACAGACACTAGAGCAGTGGGGGCTTGCCCTCGGGAGTGGGAGTGGCCAGGGGGGTTAATCGGAAAAAAAAGGAGACATGTAATACTTTAAACAATTCTAAAAAAAGAAAGAAATATTTTTAAAAAATAACATCTCCATAAAGCTGGGAGCAGGGGAAGAAAAGAAAAGCCCTACCCAGCCTGTATCTCTCTCTAGAGACCTTCTTGGGCCCTGGACACCTGTCCTTCCCAGCCAGCCCAGCCTGGCCTGTCTGTCCCAGACCCAGCTCTCCCCCGTCTGTGGGTGTGGCAGTGCCCTGCCAAGAACCCGCACCTCCGTGTTAGAGGATACAGAGGAGCAGCTAGCTTGCATAAATGGAAAAAATGCCAGAGGGTTTAGATCTAAACAAGTCATTTAAAGCTTTTAATTGCCCCAGAGAGAGAGAGAGTTTTAATATACAATACATTAGAGCAACACCTGGTTAAGAGAGTAGACAAATGGAGGTACTAAAAGAGCCCTCGCTGAAATTCCATTTAGAAGTCTTAAAAAGCATATTTTAAAGTAATTCATGTGCCCAGAAGTTTCACGCCTGAGACCGACAGTCCCTGAACCACTATCTAGGCCAGAGTCACAACCCCACCATCTCCAGTCACCCACCTCCCACCCCACCCTTACTCTGGTCCCTCAGCCCTGGGACCCTCTCTCTGCAAAGAGCTCATCCCTGCCAGCTGGGACCAGTCTGCTCAGACTGCTTTTCTCAACCAGGGGCCAGCAGGCACCTCTTCCTGCGGCTTCCATAGGCGTGGTGATGACACTTTCTGCCTTGCCCCGTCACCAACACCAAACACCCCCCTCCCCTCTCTGGTTAGGGCCTGGCTGGTCCCTTCAATCTCACAGGAAGCACAAGGGCACCTCCTGGGAGTGGCCCTGAGCTCTCCTGCTCCAGCTGTGTAGGACTCTCTTCCCAGTGAGCAAACAAAGAAAAATAAACATAGGGCCTTTAAAACCATTCTGCAGAGAATGTCGCCTCCACCAAAGGAGGTGAGGGGGGCCTGGCCCGAGATAAGCAGAGCTGCTTAGAAAGCGAACTCAGAGACAAATTAAAACATTTGTTGGAGGCGACAGAATGCAGATCAGTGGAGTGAGAAGCAAGATGTCTCCCTTCCAAATCACTGCAGAAGATAAAACAAATCATCAGCGATGGCTCAAAAGTCAGAAAAGAAAGGAAGTGCAGAAAACCTAAAACAAGATTATGGGCAGCCACTCAAAATGGTTATGACAATAAATGTAAGCATTTAACATTCCCTTGTGAGGAAAAAAAGTTCCCCTGATTAAACTAATGCAAGAGACTCACCTAAAATAAAACAACTCCAGGAGAGGCAAAGCTATACCCGGTAAATGCAAACAAAAGAAAAAGCATGAGTGGCTACATCAGACAAAGCACAATTTAAGGCAATGAGCAGTGTCAAGCAGTATAATACGGGTAATTTTATATTCATAGGAGCAATTGTGGAAGCATGACTGTTCTGAACATTTGTACACTCAATATTTTAACATCAAAATACTGGAGGCAAAATCTGTTACCTTGGAAATACAAGACAAAGACAGTAAATGTGCATACTACTCTCAGTACCTGACATCAAGTAGCCAGAATATATGTAACGACAGAAAGGAGTAATATAATGAAGAAGATGAATTAAGAGGTGGTGCTGAACATTATAGCAGCCTGAATGATGTTTGCCATGTTTTAAAAGACCATCATGAGCTCTAGCCCAGTGGTTCTCAACCTTCCTAATGCCGCGACCCTTTAATACAGTTCTTCATGTTGTGGTGACCCCCAACCATAAAATTGTTTTCGTTGCTACTTCATAACTGTAATTTTGCTACTGTTATGGGTCGTAATGTAAATATCTGATATGCCGGATGTATTTTCATTGTTACAAATTGAACATAATTAAAGCATAGTGATTAATCACAAAAACAATATGTAATTATATATGTGTTTTCCGATGGTCTTAGGCGACCCCTGTGAAAG
>NW_005368569.1:1771079-1782126 GCF_000412655.1 Myotis brandtii | reverse complement strand
CAATCAATGTGCTTCTCTCACATGGATGTTTCTCTCTGTCTTTCCCTCTCTCTTCCAGTCTCCCTAAAAATCAATGGAAAAATATCCTCACGTGAAAATTAACAACAAACAAAAAAAGACCATTATAGACTTATGCTTGTGATATAAATGTTAAATTGAGTACAAATTTATATATACAATATATATATTTAATTGTAACATTTAAAACCCTAAACCACTGAAAGCCACTGAAAGGAAACATATCAAAATGTTAACGTTTGCTATGTTTATGAAGATTGGAATTCAGGTATTTAAATTTTTTATGACTTTAAAGAGATGAATTAAAAAAAAGAATAACAAGAGCAGCAGACAGGAATCCTTGTAGGCCCTCCTGGCCACTCCCTCCTAGAAACTCTCAGCTTCTTCGCCTCAGCAGTTTTCCCAACTGAGCTCCTATCTCCTCTACTGTGCCTCCTTGACCCTTCCATCCTCCACTGGCAGCTCAAATGTGGTTGCTTCAAGATAGACCCCAGTCCCCATGCTTTCCCCAAGACCTCACTTACTCTTGTAGAGGGACATAGTTCCTCTCTACATGTCAAGGGCTTCCAAAGTTACCTCTCGCTTCAAACTCATCACAAAGTTTCAAGGGCATACAGACTAGATGTCACCCCATAGATGTGAGGGAGGCATGGGGAACATGCCGGCAGAGGAGACTGTCAGGGAGGCCCCTCTGAGCACAGGATGGAGCCCCAGGGGAGGCAATGAGAGTATTTAGGCATCCACAGATGTAGAAGGTTCCCATGAAAGAATCAGAATAAATCATCACCCTGAGCACGGCTCTGACTTATGGGACCCTGGATTATGGTTGTGGCAATAGTTAAGAAAAACAACAAAGTCAAATTTAAAATCCAGGCCCAGGCTGCCCTGGCCCTTGGGATGCTCAACCTGGGTCCCTCAAAGCCTCTCCTGTCCACCACACACCACCAGTTCTGTAGGCAAACCCTGCCCCACCACTGGGACTTGCTGGTCAGTGGTTCCTGGCCTGGCCCGACTTGGCAGGGCAGAGCAGAAAGTCTGTAAATACCCTGAAGTCTTTAATCTACCCGAAAAAAAGAGTGAGGAGGAGATCAGGTTTTAGCCCACTGATGTGGGATGTTAATTTAAAGGTACAGTTTCTTATGAAAATGACAAAAATAAACTTAAGTACTAATTCTAAACATAAATTCTTATAAATTTCAGCTCTAAGTAATACTCTCATTTGAAAGTAAATTACTTTAAGAGAGCTTTCTAAAATTACCACATATAATTCTCTTTCGTCCCTAGGTCTGGATTGCTATTCAGTTACCATTTTATTTTGAAAAGCAAACGTGTATGGAGGCACTCTCTGGAAAAAGTGTTTCATGAAATACTCTGCAACTATCTGGTTTTGGAGAAGAGTTATTGCTGAGTAACCTCTCACAAGTCAATTACCTTTTCTAATACACAACCTCCTTTAAAGTAAAGAAAATAATATCTACCATAAAATACAGTTGCCAAGAAAATCCTGTTTTC
Organism: Myotis brandtii; assembly: GCF_000412655.1. Classification (NCBI taxonomy): domain Eukaryota; kingdom Metazoa; phylum Chordata; class Mammalia; order Chiroptera; family Vespertilionidae; genus Myotis; species Myotis brandtii. The sequence continues at coordinate 1,780,596 of NW_005368569.1, read as the reverse complement.
TTGCATGAAGTGCCTACTACAGAGTATTTGTCTTGCAGCAGGAGCTCAGTAAACATAGCAGTTGTTATTATTTTCAGATCAAACAGTGGTTTTCAGCCTCCCAGTCCCTGCCCTTGCACATGCTGGATGAGTACACGAGGGAAATACTCCCCATTTCCCACAGTTCCTAGCAGTATCATTCTAACTCCACATCCTCTCTCCTCCCACTCAATAAACATCAGAGGGCGCATGACTGAAATGGAATTGATTATAGGAAAAGCCCCTAGAAATTAGTTCCAAATTTTATTACGTTCTCATCAGTAACAAATAAATGGGGATGGACCGATGTCTAAAAGACAAGTCCCAACGATTGGAGAACCTAGTTTCTCAGAACCACGCATGTCATCACTTCCAGTGTCAGAAGCCCTAACATCTCCCTACATCATGCAAGACCTGGGGGCTGTATCCTTGCCCAAGGCAGACTCTCAAACAACTGGGGATCTAGGGCCACATTTTTTTTTACTCCTCCAGGCCCTCTCCTCTCCCTCATACGGTCCCTTGCCTTTAGCTGACAGTTAATAAATGTGTCAGGAATAAATGCACCTGAATTCTGGCTCCACTGTTGCGCCTCCCTGCACTGGGACTGGCAAATGTGCACTGTGATCCAAAATCAGGTCAGGTGACTTGGCTTCCAGTAATAATGTGCACAGAAGGCGAATGATTAAATAACATGTCGATCCACTTGACACGACATCCTGCAGCCACTGGAAACAATGCTCTCAAAGACTCAGAGGCCACACAGAGATGCAGCTACCATTAATTGAATAAATGGACCATAAAGAGAGTGTCCTGGTCCAGCCATCACATATATGGCCCCAGACTGATGGGGAAAGCCAAACAGAATTGGTTGCTACAAGAGGGGCGTGATTCTGCCTGATGTGTTTCCAAATGATCTTTTAAATTGTTTGATTTTTAGAATCAGCAGTGGGGTGATTGGAGGGAAAAGGCCCCCAGGATTGGAAATTAGCCCAGGGCTACTGCGTAGGCATGTGGCCAAACTCAGTGTACTGCACTCAAAATGAAGAGTAAGAAGCTGGACCAGGGAAAGGGTAGGTAAGCCAGAGTCCATTCAGGAGTGAAATGTGGACTTGACCCAAAATAGCTGTCATGCTCAGCCTCAGGTTCTGCATTAATCCTTATCTTAGTTTATTGACATCTATGAAATGGATTCTCACCACAGAATCACAACCCGTGGTCCAGGCACTGTAGTCGATAAAAAGTGTGACTGGGGAGGCAGTAGAAAGCATCTGCAACAAATATTCACAGAAGGGCACCACAGTGGACTTTGCTGAGGCCTATGCGTTATCTCTGGAAAACATTCCTGGAGAGAGAGGAAGAGGGAAGAGGGAAAGGGACAGATGGGGGAACTGAGGAGAAGGGAGAGCAGCTTCTGCTGCTGTCAGGTCAAAGCTGACCTTGAGTGTTACCTCCTCTACATTCGTGCTGGAAGCCTGGCTCCACTTCAAGTTCCCTTCCTCACTGCAGACCTGGACTTCACTCCCATCTCCTAAGAGGAGACCCACTGCTTGGTCCTGGAACAATTTCCTCCCATGGTCCTCATGTCCTTCATTTGGAAAGGAGCAGGGAAAGGCACAGCCCAAAGGGCTCATAGAGATTCACTGCAGACAAGGATAACTAGGACAGGCCGGTGTCAGCCTGGCTACACAGCCCCCTCCCCCCTAACCAGACTACAGCTGATCAGGCTACACCACAAGCCAAAGAGGAAAGGCCTGGGGTGCCCCCAAGCTTCTCCTGCCTAACCCCAACTTTTGCTGAGAGCAAAAGAAACAGTTCTGGAATCAATGTAGTAGCCTTGAGGCCTAGTGCCCCCCGACCCACCCAGATTTTTCTCAGGAAATCCAGACCAACACTAGGGTTGCCAGGGCAGTCAGAGTCCCCTGGTCACCAGACACAGAGGCTTGCTGAGTTTTTCAGAGCAACCCTGCTCAGGCACAGAGCCCTAACCAGCCCTCATGCAGCCCTGCCTGGCGCCTGGCTCTGGTAGCCTCTCTGACACTGACCCTTACCCCAAATGCAAGGTCTGGCAAGTGGATTGACTGGACTCCAGCCCACTATGTCCAGCAGGAAAGCAGACAGGCCTTAACTTTGTCCACATTGAAGCCCCGATCACCAGTAATGCAGCTCTGGGGTTCCCATCCCTCTACCTTGGGGTCCCTGGTAGGCCAGGACCAACTCCAGATCCACAACCCTGCAGTGACCTAGACCTCAGCCCTCTCTGCCTCTTTCCTCCAGGCAGGAACCAAATCTGACCCCTCCCGCCCCAAGTTCAGACTCAGACACAGATAAAGGGCTCTATGATGGAGGGACCTTAGGGAATGCCTTTTGTCAACCTCGCAAGGTCACTCTTTCTTCTCCTTCCATAATCAGAACAGAGAAGAGGGGGGTAGATACTTCATTTCTCAGCACCATTTCCAGGAAGTCCCTTTTCTCCCCGTGACCAGTGCTGCTATTGGCCTCTTGCCCTTTGAAGTTCAGGCTCCAGACAGAATGAGGACAAAAGGGTAAACCCACCCTGTCTTTGAAAGCTCAAGGCAAGGATCTCCCTCTGGAGCAAGCAGTCCATCCAGGCCCTTCTGCTATTGCACCTGCTCCCCCCACCCCACCCCGCCCAGTAGTGTGGGAGTGGGCTGAGGGGCATATTTAACTTACAGACCAGAGGCAGAGAGGCTGTTGTGAGGCAGCCTGTGTGGCTGTCCTGTTGTTGCCCAAGCCCCTGTCAGGGATTTGTCCCGTGTCTTTCTGATCACAAGCAGTTTATTGTCCTCAGCTTTCAGATTGTGTCTTTTTTTCCATGGCCAAATCTTCTTGGGCGATGCTCACAGAAGCAAAAGGGCCTTCAAACTGGAAAATCATGGGCTATTAGTCGCTGTAAGTGGAGTCAAGTGAGTTTGTCTCCACGGTGATGTTTATTTCTCTGCTCCCAGGATGAGGCAGAGGCTGCTCTGATGCTCCAAAACAAACAGAGAAATGGAAAGCAGACAACGGTGGGCACAAGCTCACAGGAAGTGCAGGGCGCCTGGCAGGGGAACAGGAAGGTGCTTTCCTTTGGGGCAGAGTCATTAACTGGCATTGAGCCTCCCTGTTCCTGAAGATGTCTTTCCTTTGCATTTCTAGGGCACAGGGAACAGGGGATTAGATCCTCAGGTGAACCCGTCTTGTACCTGCCCCCGCTTTCCAAGCCTTTCCTCTCCCCTCTGCCCCACCCACTCCCTCGCTCCTTCTTTTCTCTGATTCAATGTCTCCGCTCCCACATCTAGAGGTGACTGCAGAGGCCTCACCCACTGAGACCTGAGCTCACAGTGCATCGGGGACCCCGAATCATTTTCAACTCCTAATTCTGTTCCTATGACCCCAATGCAGGAGTTACACAGATCCTGATCCAGAATCATCCCATTGGTTTCTGCCCAGAGTGTTAGGTATGGTCTAGTACAGTAGCCACTAGCCACAGCTGGCTATTTAAGTTTAAATTTATTTTTCAAGTTCTCTGTAGCCATGAGTGGCGAGTGGCTACCATAGTGGACAGCACAGAGACGGAACGTTTTCATCACTGCAGAACGTTCAGTCGGACAGTGTACCCAGGGACTCAAGATATTTTGGAGTCCTGGTTCTTTCACTGAATGCATTCACAATTCCTCCCTGCCCTTCCCTGCCAGCTGCCACCTTGATGGCCACAGAGAAGTAGGAAGACCATCTTTGTTCGAAACTGACAGATGAGTTTAAATCTGAGTGACCCTAGGAAGCTTCAGCCTCATCTGTAAGATGGGGGTAATCATATCGACCTAAGTGGACTGATGGATTAAATGAGCAAATTGAAAGTACCTGGCAGAGGGACGCGGTCCATAAATGTAGTTTGGTTTTGTTATTGATAAACTGTCGAATAGCACAAGGTTGAGGCCTGATTCTGGATGAGGTTTTTAAATGCAAGCACATGGTTGGGCCTGGAAAATGAGTGACGTGATAGAAGCAGCAGGTAGATCTGTCCCTTACCTTAGCCTCTTGGGGATATTTCTATTTTGGGTGCCATTTCCTCACCATATTGATTTTAAATCAATTGTTAAGAGCTTTTCATTGTTTCACAGTTTTCTGAGGCATGTCACTCCCTCAGGTATTCAGTAGCTACCACTGGAAATTCCAGTCAATAAATCACTTCTATAGGAGCCAAGCAGGAGTGGACTGCTGGGCCAGCTGGGGTCAGCTCCAGGTCACAAAGGGAGACCTACAGGAACTTCTTGGTCTGGTCATGAACTGGCTATTAGTGTACTAGTAATGTTGGCCGGCCAGCTCAACACTCTTTGTTTCCTCTTCTTCCAGCGCCCAGCCCCCATAATGACATAATGAATGGGGTTGTCAAAGATCAAATGAGGTTATTGAATCAACATTCATTTCCTTGTGGGTACACCTGTGTCTGGCAGCCATGAGGCCTGGTTCTGCATTAAACCTTAGTAGATGCTTGGCAAACATGTTGACTGGATGGCCGATTGTGTACAGATCCTGTTTAGAATTATGCCATGCACTGTGCAAAAATGGGACAAGATTATTAATAGCGCCAAAGATAAGATAGTCTAAAATAGAGGCTCTATTTTATTTCCACCTTTGTTCTACTCTGAAGTCTGAAGTTTATTTTTCTTGAGAAATCTGGTCTGTGGTCGGTATCAGGAATCCTTTTTTGGCCAAGCCCCCTTACCCAGTGCTCCTCAGAGCGCCCTTCACGTGCCAGGCTCCGTGCTGAGGGTACGTCCTCCACCTCAGGGTAATGTGTGTGATTGACTTCTATGCAGCAAAGCACAAGAGGAATGCTGGCACACCCAGATGCCACCCCTTCTGGGTAGTGTCCGTCTCCCTCTCTCAGCAGGACTGCTGTCCTCCAGACCCCCACCACTCACTATCAGCCTGGGCTGGGCCTCGGCCAAACAGCTTGTCAAACAGCCTTCCAGCCTATGAGTTACCCATCCTTATCCTCTCACAGCTCCAGCTAAATCCAAAGGGCTTGGGATTTTTTGCTACCCATAGGGCCTCCACCTTCCTGCCTCTGTCCTCACGGCCTCCTGATTTGAATTGTTCCTTCTTCCCATCCTGGATCTGCTCCAGTGGCCAGTGGAGCTACTCTGGCTCTTTAGGGGCCTCCCCTTGTCCTCATGGCATCCAGTGGAGTTCACCCACCCCGGCCTCAGTGCCCCAGTAACACGCACTCTCTGGGAGAGTGAGGTAGCTGAGCCCCTTCCTTCTCTCCTGGAGTAAACCCAGCCACTGACTCCTCACGTGGAATCTTTGAACCTTCCATCTGGAGGAGACCCTATTGGCATGCAGGGCTCCTGCCCATGCTACCTCCTCCCCAAACAGCTGTTCTCTTTGAAATAGGGGATGTCCTCCCTCCTCAGTTCCAGCCTTGACTGGGGGGCATCTCCAGGATGTCCATGAGCTTCACTTTCTACTATTCATATGCTGAGAGTTGGCGACCAAAGATCTAAAGACAGAGGTTCCGATTCTGGCCTTTGTAAGTCCCACTATCGGATGATGTGTGCCGAGGGGCACCATCCCATCATGAGTTGAGGCCCAGGCTTCTCTTACACACCTTCCCATGAGGTTTCTGCATCTTTATTAGGGACCATTTCCTTAAGAATGTTCTTTTGGTTTATAATAGAGTCACCAGGACCACGGCTTTGAAGAACACGGCATCTATTGAGCATTCTGTTGCCCAGCACGGGGCGGAAACATTCTGTATGATTTTCTCATTTCTTCCTCTCAACCATCTTATACTGTGTCTGTTGTGATTACCTCCATTTTATAGATGAGAGAACTGGGGCTCAAAGGTGAAGTGACCTTTATCTAGGTCACAGTGAAATCAGGCTCAACTTGAAGGCCTGACTATTTAACCATGATGCCACAGGTCCCTGGCACACAATACCAATGCTCTACAGATGGTGCCCAGCAGTCACAAGGGTCTCTGAAGATACTTACCCTTCTGCAGTCCCCATGGCACCATGTGGAGGGGCCAGTGAAGTGGGCAGAAGAGTAAAGTTAATGCCCCAGGGGAGGGCTCAGGATTCAAAGCCCTGAGATAGCATCAGTAGGATAATTACACTCTGACATGTCCACGCAGGGACTCTCTAGCAGTGTGAGGGCATGGCAGTCCTCCAGGCCAAAAAAAAGAGAGAGATCAGAAGAGACAGATGCCACGAGGCCAATGGCCAGAGAGGGAGGGCTGTGGTCACCCTTCAGCCCCAACCTGCCATGTGCTGGCCCGGCACCCCCACTGCCAGAACCCTGAAGGGCTCTGCAGGTGTGTCCTCTGATGAAGCAAAGAGAAGGGCTAGTGAGGAAGGCAACCCCCCAAAAGTGCAGCAGCAGATCCTCTGGCTTTGTGCCTGGATCGAGCAGGAGACCTCCAAGTCCCTGGTCACCTTGACCTCCTACCCTCTCACCTTGGGCCATGTCCACTCTTGGTGTGGGCTGCCTAGCTCCTACTGAGCCCTTTAGATACGCCCTCTGCCTAGCACTTCTCTGCTTTTGACAGCACCCCAATGGCTCCTGCAGCACCCCCTCAGGCACTGCTGGGCCGCAGAGCCACCCACATCAGCCTCCATGAATTGCTTCATCTGTGTCAGTCCATGCTCAGAGCTCCCCTCAGAGCCTGGAATAGCACAAAGCTTACTTGTTAGTATGTAAACACTGTGGTGGGCCAACGTCCCTTGTCCGGGCCTGAAGCAGGGACCTGGGGTCCAGAGATAATACCCCTAGAAAGAAAGACCCAACCCAGTTTGCTGGTATCTGCCTGTGGAATCTCAGGAAGTCACAGAATGGGGTGAACAGTATACTCTTTAAGCTCCTTTTGGTGCCATAAAGGAGGCCAGAAAACCTGGGTCAAATCTGGGCCCTGACACCGAACTTGAACAAATCACATCTCCTCTCCAAGCCTCTGTTTCCTCAACTGCAAAATGAGACGATACCAATATCTGCCTCATAGGTTGGTGTGAAGATCAATGACCTAATAACTTTGAAAATGACTGCAAAGTCCCCTGAAGAGTGTGTGAACGTTAACAATCATAACTAAAATCCCATAAACTAGGGAGGCACTTATATACGTGTACAATGGTTCCCAAAACTGTTCCTTTTCAAGCAGAAGTGGAATGGGGCCTCAGAGATCCTAACTTTAACCCCTCACTCTAATGAGAGAACCCGCCCGGCCCCACCCAGTCTTTTCCAGCCCCACCTCCCTCTTTGTGGCAGGTGCGCCCGTGGGAGGCCGAGGTTCATCCTTGGTTCTCCGAGGTTCAGATGAGGAGACTGGAACAGAAAGCCATTTGCAGTCACCTCAGATCTGTGTGGCTATGGAGAAAGCTCTCGCCCCTTCTCTCCCAGACCCTGGCATTAGAGACTACAACAGAAACCCTCACCACTGCCTCACCACCATTACTCCCCTCACCAAGGGCTTCAAGCAGCTGGGGCCCATACTTTTGTGACAACAGCAAAATGCTTGTTTTCCTCCTCTGACCACTGTCTTATCCTCTGCTTCCAACACACTCTTCCAGCCCCTTTTCAGGGGTTTTATCCCTCCGTCTTGCCCAACTACCTGACCCAGGTCAGAACTCAAATGCGGCCCAGGCCCAGTGTCTATGGCTGTCCCAGTTCGGAGGTTTTTGTGAGGGCCCCTGCGGAATCCAAATAAACCTCTTCCCTTGCCCGGGATAAGTCGCACCTCCTGGATGATACTGAGGGATTGATTATCTTACAGTGTTGGTGGTCAGAAGTCCAAAATCAACTTCATTGGGCTTCAATCCAAGTGTCAGCAGGCTGGCGTTCCTTCTGGGAGCTCTAAGGTAGAATCCACTTCCTTGCCTTTTGTAACTTCTAGAGGTGGCTGTGTTCCTTGGCTTGTGGCTCCTCCCTCCATCTTTAAAGCACATTCCTTCTATTGCCGTCACCTTTTCCCATGTTTGGCGTTCTTGCCGTCCTTATAATTTAATTGGGCCCACCTGGATAACCAGGCTACTCTCCCCAGCTCAAGATCCTTAAACTAATCACGTCTATAGAGCTCCTTTTACCATATAAAGCAGCGGTTGTCAACCTGTGGGTCGCGACCCCTTTGGCGGTGGAATGACCCTTTCACAGGGGTCGCCTAAGACCATCCTGCATATCAGATATTTACATTACAATTCATAACAGTAGCAACATTACAGTTATGAAGTAGCAACGAAAATAATGTTATGGTTGGGTCACAACATGAGGAACTGTATTTAAAGGGCCAGAAGGTTGAGAACCACTGATATAAAGGGACATAGTCACAGGGAGTATGCATGTAGTTTCAGGGATTAGGGCATGGACATCTCTCAGGGGCCATATAACAAGCAGGTCACTTAGCCTCAGCCTTGCTTTCATCAAATGGGGAACAAAAGCCCACCCCTGGGGCTCTTCTGTAGGTCAGACCCAATGGTCTACACAGCAAAGAAACCAGTAACAAAATGAAAAGGCAGGCCCTGTGTGGGAGAACAAGCTCAGTGGTGCCCGGGCACGTCCATGGCCCAGGAATGGAGGCTGAGCTCTGAATGGCAGATCTCATTCCCTGGCCCAGCCAGAAAGAATGGTGCCTGGGAGGTGGTAGTCAAGGGAGTAGGGTGTGGGCTTGGTGCTTCTACCTGAGGGCTTCTCTGGGGAGCTGGGGGAGTTGGTTTGCACTAACATGGCCACGTCTGTCAGAAGTTGACCAAGCCCAGTGCTGGACAGAGAGGGCACAAATGCCCAGTGGAGTGGATCTGTCTAGCGGCCGGGAGGTCCGTCTAGGGCTCCTCTTCTCCCTCATGCCTGCCACCAGGTAATCACCAAGTCCTGTCGGTCTCCTTTCTAAATGCCCCGCAAGCCTCTTTTTTCCACCCCACTGCCATAAGCCAAATGGAACGCCATCTGTGCTCCTTGGCTCATTGCCATGGCCGCCTCTGGGCCCCACTGCTTCTGCCCGCCCCACTACCCCTCACCACATACATACCTCCCTGAACTATCATCCCAAAGCACAAATCTGACTATGTCCCTCCCTTCTGTGTTTCCCCTCATCCTTGGATAGAAGCCCAAGCTCTTGACCCTGAGATATACAGTCTCTGTCTGCTTCCCCACACGCTCCAGGATGTTACAGCCACAGCAAGCAGGTGGCAGATATGTGAGGGCATAGCCTGGGATGAGAGTGAAACAGATGAGGGATGGAGGGTGGGGGTTACTATGCAGATAGTGTTGCAGGGATGGGCCTGACCCCAAGGCCCCATGTACAGGTGCAGTAGCTCTGATATGCTGGCAGGTGCAGGGCGTGAGCTGCATCAGCCCCGAGTTAGCCGAGGTGGGCCATTGGGTTTGGCACCAGGTAGAGCCCAGCCATGGAGCTTTCAGCCTGGTCCTAACTCAAGTGGGAAATGGCTTCTGAGTGCTGGTTATTATTATTATTATTATTATTTATTATTATTTTTTTTGCTGG
>NW_005368569.1:1726265-1770929 GCF_000412655.1 Myotis brandtii | reverse complement strand
AGGCCATGGCTTTCTGGGGGAGTGATTTTGCATCAGTTAAAGATATGTAAAGTGGATCCGGGGCCCCACCTACCCGAGCCATCACCATGAAGCTTAATTAGTGCTTGCAAAGTGCTCTGAGGCCTTGGCTGAGAGGCCTCGCATGAGCATAGACTATCCTTATTAATCACTGCCATAGCGCCACGCGGGGTGGCCTGTGGGGCAGCTGCCTCCATACCAGAACAATGGATGCAGCAGTTGAATTGTGATTTTGAAGAGCGGTCCTGATCAGCTGTCTCAAAAGCAGCTTAACTGGAGGAGGCAGGCCCGTCTGGGAGCCACTTCACTCACCTGGTCATTATCTCCATGCATTAGTCGAGGTGATAAAACCTCCCACCCCGCTGGGCAGGAATAATGGGAGGACTGTCAGGTACTGGTGGAGCGTCTCTTTTAATCCTGGTAACCAGGCTGTTCAGCCTTGCCAGGGTTAGCCTGGTGGGGAATCAGACAGGCTCTGTCATCAGGCTGGGTGTCTTTGGGCAAGTCCCTCAACCTCGCTGAGGCTCAGTTTCCTCATCTTGAAAGTGAGACAGTGATCATCTTACATTCTCCCTTATAGGATTGTGAGATTCAACTGATATACGACATGAAAAGGCCTTGTAACTATTGTAATGGTATCAACAGTAAGAATAGTAATAATAATAGTAAGAGCAGGCAAGGCCAGTACCCTGTGCCAGGCACCCTTCTAAACACATTCCCCAATTAGCCACTCAGTCCGGTTATAAGACGAGGGAGCATGGCACAGGTCATGGTTCCCACCGCCGGTGAGCAATGGCACCGGGATGCAGGCCCAGGCTGTCTAGCTTCAAAGTCTGTTCTCTTCCCCACTCACTGATGCTGCCTTTATCACGATGGTCATTATACTCATTTTAGGAATAAGACTGTGTGCTTCATTATCATCATCACCACCATTATTACGTGAGGCAAATGTACCAGCCAGTGTTCACAGACTGGACCCGGAGGCTTCGGTGCTGTGTCGGGCAGGGGGAGGGGTCCTTAGTCTCTTTGACCCTCTATCTTCCATAGGAAGGAAATAACCTTGTTATCAACATGAAGATCATGTAGGTGGATTTTATCACTCATCAAAACTCTGGCGGTATAAGCAAATGTGTAGGTAACAGGTTTTTAAGGAGAACAGTCATTAGATGCTAAAAGAGACTGAAAGTGCAGCCCCACCCTGCCTCCTTCCTCAGGCTCTGCATTGAAGGGGACATTGTCCCCACATGTGGTAAGCAAGGGGCTACCTGTGGGTGATAGACTAGGAGGCCCCTGGTCCCCCAGGCTCTACTTGCACTGGCTGGTCCCCTAAAGAAAGGTTCCTGAAGCCTGGCCCAAACTCCTGAGGCTGTTTACTATGCTCAGTCCAGGTCTCAGAATTTCAGCCAGTCCCCACAGGGGCACCCTGGCTCAGGGCATCAACCCCGAGCTTCTCCCTGTCTCATTGGTGGCTAGAGCAGCACTGAGGCAATTTGCCCCAGGCCCACCTTGCCTCTCCTAAACCAGCCCAGGGGTGCGGCCCAGCATCCCTCACACCTCCAGGACTAAATGGCCCAACAAGATACTTGCTCTGCCACCAGCCTCCCCCTCTTTCCTTACCCCTCTCCCCCTTCCTGAGGCCCATTCCTACAAATAGATCAACCTGGGTCTGCTCTGTGTCCAGTTTTGCCTTCCTGCCACCCACTCTTCATTCTGCCCTTGGGCCCCTCCTCAGCATCCTGCTCTCGTTCCATCACCCAATCCTCCCAAGGAGGATGCACCCAGGAGGCCTGTCCTAGATCTGGCTCGGGCATGGTTCCCTGCTTCAGACTCCTCATTTCCAAGAAAGACAAGGAACTCCAGTTTCACACCCATCTTTGGATGAACTCCAGACTAAGGTTCAGGGGACAGAGCCAGGTGCCGGTTGCTTTTTGGAATGAACAAAAGACTTTCCTAAGCCACCTCCCCTTTGAAATGGACTGTTCTATTTCAACATAGATCCCAAACTGGTTTGCAAGGTAACAAATGTGTGGCATATGGGGTGCTAGTGTAGACTACCAAATGCAGAGAGTCCTCCTAAGCTGCCTGGAGGGGGGTGTGATGCCGACATAGATGTTATTGTTTGTCTTCCCCACTTGCCTTTTAGGGAACATGTTCCTATCAGGAAAGCGAGTCTCTCACCCCAGGAAAGATCTCAGCTTTAAAAAATTTAGCGCAATTCTTTTTATATCAGATGGTTATATTTAAAGTATTCAAAGGCCTCGATTTACATTGTCTTGGTTAAATTACTCATCACCAATCTCTCATCTACAACCTTTTTTTCATTTTATGAAGGTTCAATTTACAAAGAGAGTTTTATTTTTAGTTTTTCTCCAGCCAAGTAGGTACTCATTTATATTGTAGGCGTTTTAACCGTGCAGCCACCCGCCTGGATTAACAGTTGGCGAACATTTCCACCATCTCTTCTGCTGGTCCACACGGTCAGCTGTGAACTGTGGGTGTGTGGGTGGGCATCTTTCTCCCACAAGAAAGCAAAACCCAACAGGCCAGAATGCATCTTGACTGACAGCCAGCACATGACAGAAGGAAGGAGGGAGATCCGACCCAATGCAAGAGTATGTTCTTCCACGGAGCAACATGATCTTATAAAAAATTGTTATTAGCCCTGGCTGGTTTGGCTCAGTGGATAGAGCATTGGCCCACGGACTGAAGAGTCCCGGGTTTGATTCCGGTCAAGGGCATATGCAAGGGTTGCGGGCTCGATCCCCGGTAGGGGGCGTACAGGAGGCAGCCAATCAATGGTTCTCTTTCACCATTGATGTTTCTATCTCTCTCTCCCTCTCCCTTCCTCTCTGAAATCAATAAAAAAATATTTAAAATTTTTGTTATTAAGGTCTACCATTTAAGTGGGCACTTGATGCCTGCCAGACACGTGCTTATTGCATATACCTTCAAAATAATTCTGCGATGTAGGTATCAGACCTATTCCTTGGCTGAAGAAACTATGGTTTAGAGAAAGTGTGACTTGGCAAACTTCCTAGAGCTGGTAACAAGCATCTAGGTCTGTCTAATAGGATACCTCTATGGCAATATGTATGTGCTCATTTATTTATATCCCCACTTCATTCCAAACAGACTTTGAGGCAGCTCAGAGGAAGCTGTGTGATACAGCAAAACAACACAAATATTAACAGTGAGGAGGCATGTGAAGGGAGCTCAGAAGGTGCCAGATGTCTTGCAACACATGGGCTGCCCACTGGGCTCTGAGCTTCCTAGTAGCCAAAGCAAAGAAAGCCCAATCTCTTCCCCAATTGTTGGTATTGGTAGCATAAACACAAATCAAACACGGACTAAAGGCCCAAAGAAGCACAGTTTTTCCTAAGTTCAAGTCCAAAAACCAAACAAATGCCTCCCAAGTGACCTCTTAGGGAGGCCTGAGCAGAACAATAGAACAATCGTAGCGTCTCAGCAATCCCAGCACAGCATAGCCAGGGTGGCTGTGGATGGGGCCAGGAGCTGTGGGTCAGCCCACCCTCTCTCTCTCAGCTAAGTCATGGCAGCCCTGGGTTCCCCAAGTTGTATGCAGGTTTGATGGTGAGTACAGGAGGTGGAGAAGACAGGATCAGGAAGAGGGAGAAACTGACCCAGATTGTGGTTGAACCTGAGGCTTTAGTGTTCATCAGGGATCGTGGGAGCTGAGATGGCCCCTCGGAGTGGTCCCAAATGGAGCTAAAGGGCCTGGCCTTGCTGCCCCCTGCCCATCAGCCAGTCATTGGTCACAGGCCAACCTCTAGGAGGGGCTTAACCTTGAGGGAGGCAGTTTGCCTCTGCTGAGGACAATTCTCAGGGTGGGACACAGCTGCGAGGTTGTACCTAGGGGATGAATGTACCAGCCCTGAATCGAGGTTTGGGCAGCCATTACAAAGAGCTTTTGGGTGCGGTGTTGGTGAATGAGCGGCATTTGTGAATGAGTGTCCCAGAAATCCACAGGCAGCTTTCCAGCCGTGGAGCTTTTGTGGGGACTGTGGCATGCTCCAAGGACACAGGCTTCCTTCCTGGCTTGGACAGGCAGGCCCTAGGGCCAGCCTAGGTGCCCCTGGAATAGAGCATTGCCTGTGTTCTGACACACCAGGTAGACAGGGCCCAAAGCCCCAAAGGTCTGCTCTTTTGAGCATGGGCAGCAATAACTTCGGCCTAGAAACTTAAAGGTCTGAGCAGAACAATAGAATAATTGCAGCAGTTGCCCACCTAAGGCACACCTACCTACAGAAGTGAAAGTCCAGCAAGCGCCTGGCTTTAGCAGTATTATTGCTTCCTGGTAAACCTGCCAAGATAAACTGTTTGCTAAGCATACAAGGAGGCAGAATGGGGAGGGGGGCGGGGAAGGGGATGAGTTGGGTGGTGCCATTCAGAGGAAATCTGCCAGGTTGAGGAGAAGACAACAATGGGCTTAGACTTGGACTTTGCAGTTTGTCAGTGACATGCTGGGTGAGGTCAGGAGGGGTTGCAATGACTTGTGGAGGGAAGAGGGGACAGGGAGTGTGGGCCTGGGACAGCTCAGGGTCTGAGGCCTCAGGGAGAGAGAGAGAGGCAGGGGACAGGGGGACACAGGAAGATAGGAAGCACAGAGCAGAGGGAAGGGCTGGCTCTGAGCTGTGCCCGGGAGTGTTTTCATTCACAGTGAGGTATCCTCCCTGACCTGAGGCCAGCAGGAAGCAACTGGCACATGCCTGCTCACCAGGCACAGTGGCGACAGCAACCCTGTTACTTTCTTAATGGAGGTCTGGTCTCGGAGCCTCACGGAAGGCAGAATCCACAGCTCCATTCAGATCCCACTTGGTTCTGCCTGACCTCGCCTAGCTGCCTTCGCTGCGCAGATGTTGTCAGTTTGAATCTGATGCAATGAACTCTTTAAATAGCTACCCTAATGGATAATCAATCATTTCAGAGCTTTAATACTAAATCAGGCTGTTGGACACATTTGGGGGGAACGCTGCTGTATCTGAGCCCAAAGCTCCCCTTTCTCTTTTACTTTGCGAAGCAGAGCGTGTCACATTAAACACCTAATAGGCTAAGACAGATCTCTGTGACCTAAAAAAGGAAAAAAGCTGAAGAGGTAGACTCTCCAAATTACTTAGGTAATTTATAGATCTTTTACATTAGGCTCGTCATCTGAAGAGTATAAAGGACAGCAAAACAGAGTTTCATGTTGATATTTAAAATAAGGGTCTGCTATAAATACGTTTTAAAGTCAAGACTAAAATAATATAAACACAGCAGCCGTGGTTACACTTTTCAGGTTACCCGAGCAGGGAGGAATTCTAAGGAGTAAGATAGTTTCTATAGATAGATCTCCTGGAAACCCCCAAGAAGCCCACTTTGAACCTTCCATCCAGAGAAACAAACCATCCGCAAACCTGGGGAGCTGGCTGAAGCCACAGCCTGACCGGCAGCCACTCCCTCTCAGCCACTCGCAGGTTCCCCCAGCTGTGAGCCCAGCCTCTAGGGCAGTGATGGCGAACCTTTTGAGCTCGGCGTGTCAGCATTTTGAAAAACCCTAACTTAACTCTGGTGCCGTGTCACATATAAAAATTTTTTGATATTTGCAACCATAGTAAAACAAAGACATATTTTTGATATTTATTTTATATATTTAAATGCCATTTAACAAAGAAAAATCAACCAAAAAAATGAGTTCGCGTGTCACCTCTGACATGCGTGTCATAGGTTCGCCATCACTGCTCTAGGGACTACTCCCTGCTGCCTCCACCCCTGCACACTCTCCTCTCGGGGTCCCCCTGACCCCATGCTCTCCCGGTCACCTCTCTGCTGGCTCCTTAGGCTTCTCCATGGAGTCTGTTTCCTCAAACTCGAATGTCAGTGACTCCTGGAGCTTCTTCCTGGCCCTGGCCCTGTGCTCGCCCTGTGGGACCTTGTCCATTTTTTGGCTTCAGTTACCGGCCAGCACACAGGCATGCACATTTCTATCTTGGGCTTGACTCTCTCCCTAACTGTGCCCTTTTATGTCCCCTGCTCTCATGGGCAGGTCCACCTGAATGTCCCTCAGGCACCGCAGTTGCTACTCGTCCCAGTCTGACTCACCGTAGATGCCTAAATCCCTCCCCTCTCCCCCATCTCATTTCAAATTCAAGCCTCACCATCTGCCCAAGTGCCCAGACCCACCTCTCCCTGAACCTCCATGTGGTACCAGAGTCATTATCTCCTGCATCCCTGCCACCATGTCCCTGAGTAACCAAGGCAACCTTTGACCCGGCCCTGCTGCCTCTAAGCCCTGCCCTGATGCAGCCCGTGTGACGTTTGTGGAACTCAAATGAGATGTGACTGCTGCCAGCCTCCCTCGTGCCCCCTCTGTTGACCAGACCCAGGCGCCGGTGCTCCCCCCTACAGAGTGTTGTACATGCCATTTCTTCTGTTCCGACTTGGACACGAATCGGGAAACAAATGCCAGCCCCCAGGTCCCAGGACGGCCACCAGGAAACCTGACCACCTCCCAGATCCCCTCCTCTGTCCACCAGTGGGCGGGCTGAGGTGAGAGAGACAGGCTGGGCCACACAGAACTGAGCAGAGATGGAGCCTCCATTGGCCAAAGAGGGGACACAGCTGTTCCTTATCTTCCCAAAGACACTCTTAAAAGATTTTCTCCAAGCTCTTAATTAATAAAGAGAGAAGCGAGGATTTTACTGTCCAGGCTGTGCTTTCAAACTACTCTATCATCCCCCCATTACTCGCTCAGCCTCACAAAAACAGTTATATTACCAAGTACCTTTTAAAAAACGTCCTCGTGATGGGGATGTCGCAGCTACTTGTTTATCTCCCAGCTGCAAGGACCTCACAGGTCACCCAAGTCCACGCACAGCAGAGCCTTATCGGCCAGGGGCCGGGACGTCCAGCGGCCGGAGGTGGGGAAAGAGGCCAGAGCAGGGGACCTGTCTCCGGGCCGAGGTCTGGTGGGCACTCCTCAGAGCCAGCATAGCCAGCCGGTCAAGCCAGGCCTCAGCTGCCCGCCTCTCGGGTGGAAGTCACGGACGGGATGGTGGGGAAGGTACTCGGTGTGGGAGACGGAGGGGTCGTCTGGTTTTGCAGGACAGGGAACTGAGGCTCAGGAAAGTGAGGGCACTTGTTCTGGTCCCACGCTTGCTGGGCAGCAGCCGCTCAGAGGTTCTGATCCGGACCCGGTCTGCACAGCCCACGCGAAACCCATTGAACCTAAAAACAGGAACTGAACACACACTGGGGAGAGGAGAGGGGGTTATTATGAGCTGTTTCCAAAGAAGGAATAAATCCTGTTGTGGGATCCATTATATGCACGGCCACATTTTCATGACTAGCCTGGATTTCTCTGGGTCCACTTATCTTTTTATAGTTTGACCTTTACACAGGAAAAACCTCAATGGTTTTCCACTGTTTTGGATGAGCTGAAATGGATGTATTTTTCTTAATGATTAAAGAATGAAAAACAGCCTGTCACCAGGAGTAACTTTCCCTGGAAGAAGGGCTCACAAAACTACCCCTCGGGATGGGCTCTCGCAGCTGTTTATCTTCCGGCTGCAAGGACTCCACTGCCCAAGGTCTACCCACAAGGACAGGGCTTCATCCTGGATTCAGGAGTGGGGACAGTCACCCCACCCGGCCCTCAGAGTTACCCAAACTCCAAAGGCCAGCACAGGAACGAGCGGCCCCACAGGGAGCTGATGGGTCAGTGAGAGCATCGCCACCACCTTCCAGGGCAGTGGTTCTCAACCTTGGCTGCACATTAGAATCACCTGGGAATCTTTTTAAAATCCTGATTTCTGGGCCTCATCCTCCAGAAATTCTGTTTCTTTGTTACTAATGTTGTGGCCCCACCCCATAACAAAGAAACAGAATTTCCAGAGGATGAGGCCCAGAAATCAGGATTTTAAAAAGATTCCCAGGTGATTCTAATGTGCAGCCAAGGTTGAGAACCACTGCTCCAGGGCATCACCTGAGCTGAGCCCAGTGGGTCCACCTGTTGTCAGAGAGCAGGCATTGCACACAAGCACTCCGCCCCGAACTGGAGCGAAGCAGAGGGTGACATGAGAAAAGCATCCACAGCCCAGCTGGTGTGGTTCAGTGGTTGAGCTTCGACCTATGGACCAGGAGATCACGATTCAATTCCCAGTCAGGGCACATGCCTGGGTTTCTGGCTTGATTCCCAGTGGGGGGCATGCAGGAGGCAGCCGATCAATGAGTCTCTCTCATCATTGCTGTTTTTCGCTCTCCGAAAAAAAAAAAAAGTGAGTACATAGTAGGTGCTCAATAAACATGGTTCTGTTCCCTCTTCATGAGCTGAAACTTTCCAAAGCACAACCTCCTGACATGTATCATACACGTATCATACACGCCTTCTTAACCAACATGGATGGAATATTATTTCACCCTGTCTTCCTAGCTGGGGGCTCCTATTTACAGAAATATGGCAATCATACAGTATCAGTCTTGAGTGGGAATCGGGAGCGTGCCCAGGCCAATTTCTCACCGTGATGATCTCACACATTTGAGATTTGCAGAGATGCTTACCTTGTGCTTTTTCTCTTGGTTTGGTTTTTATTTTATTGAAACCAAGTTACGACGTTTGTCAGAACCGTGTGTTAAATGAAAGCAGTTGGCTCTGAGTGAGGGCTTCGAGTCTCTCCTTACAAAACAAAGCATGCTGGAATCGGAGGTGCTGTGGCCGCCTTCAACTGCTCAGAGCTGCTTTCTGTTTACTTTTGGATTCCAGCTCTGCTTTCCTGATCTTAACCTTTATGTGTGTTTGGTGTTTGGTGGTTTGACCACTTGTAGGACTTGGCAGCTGTCGTCGGGTGCTGCGCTGAGGGCCCTCTGAGTACTGTCGTTAGTCCTCGTGAAGCTGAGTTGGGGGCTTGGCGGCCTCTTCGGGGCCTTCTCAGCCTTTATGCTCACAGTCCGCAGGGGACAGGCAGGACTTGCCTGAACGCCCCACTTCTCACACAGCGTCAGGGAGGCCGTGAGGCTTGCTCGACTGGGGGACTAAGCTCAGCCCCTCTCCTGTGGGTGTAAAACCTGTGTCAAGGTGGGAGAGGGAGCTGGTGGGCCCCTCGGCCTCCAGGGCACGACATTAACCACGGTAATCACCACCACAGCCTCCGTTAGCTCTGCGCCAGGCACTGGGCAGAACTGTGTGCACTTTACCTCAGGACCCCGAGATCTGGTGTCACTGAGGAACTGTTCAAACCCTTACTCGGGAGATGAATAAAACCGAGGTGCAGGGAGGAAACCTGACCTACCCAAAGCCTCTCACCAGGCATGAGAGCTGCTGCCATGTGCGCTCTCCTCACGTCGGACACAACTGCCCCAACACAGACCCAGCTTGGGCCAGACATAGGGACCCACAGGGCCCTACCTTGGCCAACGGTGATGTCTTGTTCGCAAATGCATCCCTCCTCCTGGCGGCTTGATGGCCCTCTGCCCTCACTGCACCCAACCCCCAGGCTCCCCGACCTCAGGAGCCTCCTTGAGACGCTGCCCACCTGGGCCCAGGGCTCCATTTCTCAGGAAAGGCATTCTCTGCAGGGCAAACGATCCCTCTAGAGAGCGTTCCAACAAATGCTGAATGAAACACAAAGGGTCTTTAGAGCAGCACAGGAATCTGCACTGAGTAACTGAGGACAAAAGGCAGCTGCAAACCAGCTGGGAAAACACAGTGCCTGCTCCAAGCCCACCCTGAAGCCTGCTGGGGGGACAGGTCAGCTTTCTCACTGCGGGTCCCACCCCCCACCACCATCCCTCCCCCCCCGCCACCGCGCAGGGCCCACCTCCCACCCTCGGGACCGCTGACAGGGCCCGGCCCACAGCAGAGCCCCTGATGAGCACTCCATCCGAAGGGCCATGACTGGTCCCTCTAAAAAGAAGCCCAGCGTTAAAACTGTATTTATCCACCCAATGCTTCATAACTGCCCACGGCCCCTGGGCAGGTCCATCCAGGGACTCTCCACCAATAAAACTGGCAGATCTGGTTATTGTCATCCAGAGCTCCGAAAAGGCTCCCACTAAGTCGTGAGTGGTATTTGTCATTTTGTGGATATTTCCCCCCTTGTTAGTTTGTGGGTTATTATCTTCCAACACTCACTGCGTGGCTCTAGTAGCAGGCAGACACCCAGAGATGCCGAGAATCTGCCCCTACTCTCCTGACTTCTCAACCCAGGGGGGACAGCTACGCCTGAGTTCTTTTTGTGCAAAATGGACCAGGCACGGCCTAGGCAGACCAGAGAAACAGAACACCCGAGGACGCTGAACACCGGGGTCCTGGGCCGTGGCCTTGGCTTGCTCGCCACGGGAAGTGATTCACTCAGCAGTAATCTGATGGGATCGGAGCCACCCCGGTTTCACCCAGATTTTAGTGGATGTGTCTGTCATTGTCACCCAAGCCTAGCCTCTGGCAAAAAAATTTCAAAACCCATCTCTTCCTTTCTAAATATTTTGAAAACATCTCCCCCACTTCCCCAGAAGCTTCCTCCGCCTCCCTTGCTTTTATAAAACCACAAATAAATACTCACGAATTGGTATCCTATGTCCACTTCAGTAGCTGAACCTGTGTTATTCTGTTTCCCTTTTCACCTGGGGTTACAGGAAGCTCAGACCTAAATTCAGAGCTTGGTCACAAAAGCTATTCTAATTAGAAAACTTGTATTCTCTTTTTTTACTGGGTTCTCATTTCCCAATTCTATTTTACGGTAATACATCACTGTCATATCTTTTGTTATAAACCTTCACAAATATTTTTTGATAAGAGGAGGAGAATAAATGAAGTCAATTTTTAAAAGGAGTACTCTCAGAGTATGCTTTCAAAAGAGATTATTGATCATTTAAATTATCCTTGTCCAAGGAAGATGGCTTTCTTTAATTTATGCCAAGAGCAGGGTTTTCCGCATTTCCATGATACTGCCTCAGACGTGAATTTGGTAAATGGATGGGACAGTTCTCATTGCCAACGTTTTATTTTCCTTTAAATGCCCCGAGCAACCTATGTGTGAATCAATGCATCTTCCCAAGCTACAGTTATGGCTCAGCAATAATTATAATGTGCCTGAACCAGCACTTCAAATGTCCCCTTTAATCTTTCTTGATCCTTTTCTGGCCCCCACACCCCGATCTCCCTGAGAATGAATCTGAAGACCATATTAATGAGCAAACAGCCTGGAACACCCATCTGATTTTAGAGGCTGCCCTCCGGCAAGCCTTAAATCCTCAGCCTCCACCACCTGCCCCCGTGCCCTGATGTTCTGCCCTGAGCACCTTTCATTCCTACCAGCTGATTGTGTGCAGCAAATGTTTGTAAATGTCGGCGTGGCCCGTGTCTCCTCCACGCTACAGTGAGCTTCCGCCCCCTGAAACTGTGTTTTCTGAGTCTTTTGTGTCTCCTAATGGTGCCTGGAACATTTTGCACATGATAAGGAACTCAAATAAAATGAACAATAAGCGTCCCCAACCAGCGAGAGCTTTTTACGAGGCTCTCAATGAAAACACTGAACCGCGTCGACGTCTGATACAGGCAAACATCTGGAGATGCCAGTGGCAGATGCCCAATTATGCTGAGGCTGATGAATGGGCACGAAGTTATTTAGGGCTGGTGAGCATCTCTCAGCTGGGCCTGCTGCTACCGTGGTGACAGGCTTCCCCCTGCCCAGGGCACAGTCCTGGCAGGGAGAGGGCTGGGAAGGCTTGCTCATCCTCCCCCAGGCCAAGCCATCGCAGCTGACTGACACCAGGGTCTGCTGCCCTGTCCCCCAGGAGGAGGAGGGTGGGTTAGATTTATTTTCTCATTCACTTTTCCATTTCACAGAAATATCCTGTTTTCCAGACGAAAGTGTTAATTATACCAGAGGCACCATCAAATGGCACTAAGTGATAACTAGATGTTAGGAGGTTGACATGTATATTGTTTCAAGCAGCTCCATGATTTATTATCTAATTTAGATAAACGGCAAATAGTGATATCATAATAGCCCCCTTTTATTCTGGTTTACGCCTCATTGTCTCTGGGTAGAGAATAAGAAATGAATCATCCAACAGGCTCCAAGGGCTCTAGCGTCAGACCCAAGAGACTTCGAATCCCAGCCCGGCTGCTGGCCACGGGCAAGAGCTGTGACTGCTGGGTCTTCTCAGACCCTTTTCGAGCCTCAGGGCTGAGGCCTGGGTGAGGCAAGGCACAGGGCACTGTGTCGGCATGAAGGTCGTACTGCCGGTATTAGTTGTCGTTAAGTGCTGGGCGGAGAGAGAGGATGACTTTGATTTCCACTCTCAGGGTGGGGCCCAGCGGGGAGAGGCTAAGGCGTCCGTGTCAGCCTCTGAACTGTCCCCTCCGAGGAGGGGGAGTGAAGCGGGGGTTTCACACGGAAGGGCCGGGGGGGGGGGGGTGCCATCGTGCGGCTGAGCGGGCATTCTCCAGGGCCCGTGCCATGTTTACTTACGGTTCTGAAAGAGGAAAAGGGCTTTCAGGCCACATGCTTTACCCCAAGTCACCATTTTCATCTGCGTGCAGCTCGGTTCACTCATAAGGCCTCGCAGACAGAATGATCTGTGCCTCTCCGCCGTGAGCGACACCTGGCCAGGCAGTGGCAGGGCCACGGGCACCGTGCAGTCCAGGCCAGCGGGACGGAAGATGTGGGGCGGCCCTGCGTCCCGAGGCTGCGACCCAGAACCTCGTCCAAACACCTGCCATGGGAAAGAAACCCTGCAGTCCCCACCCACTGGTAGTGCCTTAGAAATAGGTCTTCACCCAAATGCTACAGATGCCACAGAAGATAAATCTCCAAAGTTAAACATCAAACCAGGAGGACAATCCCACACTCTGGGAGTTGCCAATATCAGGGTGAGAGCCAGCTTCTACCCCAGCGTGGCCCGCGGGGCCCTGAAGTCTGGACACGTGACTAGGGTAACGGGACACTCAGGGCTGCCCCACTTCTGCTGCTGCCAAGGATGAGGTCTCCCACACAGTGTCCAGGTCACTGGAGTGGCCCTGCCAAGTACTAGTGCCCGTCCATTTCCTGCGGAAAGCTTTCTTTTCTACGTTATATTCTTGGAAACAGTGTCTCAGGCTGTTGTGACACCAGATTCTATACTGGGCAGGGCTGCAAACATGACCGGGGGGCAGGGGCACGGGTGACTCCCGCCCTCCTCCCTGAGGGGACCCTGACTTGTCTCTGCAGTCCTGCTCCTGCCGGTTCCTTGCCAGACCCTTCGCTGCCCCACCCCCTGCACCCTCGCCCTTGCCTTTGCTAAGCTGTGGTCACAGGGATTCCAGGAGAAAGCAGAAACCAGGTGAGGTGCTGCGGCCTCACCAGGAAGGACTGGTGCTGCCTGCAAATTAAGTGCATGGGCTTTCGGACAGCTCTTCCCGGCCCTCTGCCTCCTGTGTCACCTCTCTAGCCACAGGCACTCCGTAAGTGCTGTCACAGAGAAGGGGGGCCTTCTCTTCGTGACAGGAAGATGGGGTGAAGGATTTCAAAACCAGCCCAGCCCTGGTTTTTAAAGGAGTTGGGGTAAATTATCATGCAAACAATCAAACATTGGCAAGTCCATTCATTTCAAATGTTTGTTTTCCGTAAAGAATTAGGCTTGGAAAGAAATTAATCACACCAAATCCACTTCCAAAATGCTTACAGCTCCCATGATCACGAATAATGATTAGAAGAAAAGACTTAAAAATCCTGGACGTTGAGAGCTCGTGTTTGGTATTTAACGGATTCAACCAGCCTTCCTGACACCAAGAAATAGCATCCCTCCAGGGCAGTGGCTCAGTCTTCGCGTTTTCAGGCGTAAATGAAGACAGAGGTAGTGGTGAGGCCAGGGCACTTTCGTTTACCCGGAGCTCAGTTCCTACCTGCAACAAATTTACACTGGTGTCTGCTATGAGCCAGGTGCTGTTCTGAGTGTCACAGATCCAACTGTGAGCAAAACAGACATAACCCCTGCCTTCATGGGGCTGTGCCTTCTAATGCAAGCCGAAGGACAGGATGGAAATGCATAATGTGTTCAGTGGTGATGTTTTAGAAAGAAAAATGGAGCAGGATAAGGAGAGAGGGTGATGGAAGGGAATGTTATTCTGTACAGAGTGATACAGGCTATTCCAAGGAGGTGACATTTAAGTAGGGACGTGAAGAGAGTGAAGAAGTGAGCCACGTGGGCATTCGAGGGCAGAAAACTACAGAAAGAAAGGACCTGGGGTGGGAGGGGCATGGCACTTGGTGTACTGCACCCTGATACAGCGTCTACAAATCCACTCTCCAGCCTCAAGAGGGAAAACTAGCTCATCATCATTACAGAACAAAGCCTCCTCGCCAGCAAGTCAGCAGAGTTCCTCTCAGTCCTGATGAGCCATTCTCGCCTTTCTCAGCATCTTCCTGGAAGCCTCCTAATTCAGCACACTGACTTCCCAGGGGAGATGCATTCCAGCTGGGGGTTGCATTCCCGACTGAGATACCAGCATCCAATGAAGAAAGGCTCTGACCAGCCAGTGCCTTAAACACTCAGTCACCCCCCACAGTGCCCCATAATAGCCAGACCACTGGGAGGAAGCCCCACACCTTCACCACTAGCATGCACGCGCCTCCACTGCCGTCACTGACCTCAGGGGGGCCCCACTCTGCGGGGCTCCTGCAGCCGGTGCCAAGATGAAAAGCCTGACTGAATCATGATTCTGGCCCGAAGCTTGTCCTCAGATTATGACAGATGTGCATGCCAGAATCATCTTAGCACCGGATGCAGCCCCACAAATGACTTTTGTTTTCCGGATCAGAGGAAGGTCACCAGCCAGCCCTGGTGCAGGAGAAGGGGTGTCGGAGGAGCTCTCAGGCAAGTCTACGAGGCAGGCTCCTGAAGCTAAGGGAATCTCTGGAACGTTGTTGGCTCCTAGTGGCCTTGGTGAGTTTGCAGAGAAGTGTCTGCTGTGGGCCTGGGATCACTGTTCGTCAGCTAGGCTGGCAGTGGAAGAAGGAGGGGACAGAAACTTCAATCCAATCCAAAAGTAACAGATCCAGTCACCAGCACCCAGTAACCTGATTATTTGGCCTATGTGACTCCCAAACCACCAGTCAGAAGAGAAATTCTTTCCCACTCTGAACTGATCCTGTACAGGAGCTGAGAGTCTTACACCCTCAGGCACAGGAGGGCAGGAATGGCCAGCCCTGAATCTCTCAGCTTCACTTTGAACAGGGCAGCGTTGCGGTATCTAGGCACCTTTGTCAGGATTTGAAGGATGTGACCATGACAGGGTGAGGCTGCAGGTGTGCACACGGCCAGTCTAAAAGGTGCCCCCATCTGTGCTTGAAGCACAAGAGTGTGTGTACCTACAATATGGTACTGAAAACCTTTGTCTCTTCCACTAATTTTTAAAAATATATATATTTTATTGATTTTTTACAGAGAGGAAGGGAGAGGGACAGAGAGTTAGGAACATCAATGAGAGAGAAACATCGATCAGCTGTCTCCTGCACACCCCCTACTGGGGATGTGCCCGCAACCAAGGTACATGCCCTTGACTGGAATCGAACCTGGGACCCTTCAGTCTGCAGGCCGACACTCTATCCACTGAGCCAAACCGGCCAGGGCCTAATTTTTTTTTTAATGTCAGAAAGTGCAGGTTGATTTTTGTCTGAGTCTATTCCAACTGCCACTGTTTTCTAACTCATTGGACCAGCTTCTGTATCTTGATAAATGTTACTTGAAGCCACCATATTGAATTAGGAGCTGATTATATCTGATTTACCATCTAATAGGGTTAGGTCCATTTCCTGGGATATAGCAGAAGGGCCTGATGGTCCCCAAGCTGACCCATAATTACCTCTTAAAGTTAGAGCCCAAATGGGTCGTGTCAACAAGGTCTCCAACTAAAGGGGGGACACCCCAACAGAGCTACATAGGACTAGACAAAAAGCACCATGATTTCTGGTACCTCAACAGAGCCCTTGACCCTCACCCAGGACCACATCACCCCTGATGCATGTATCTGAGGGTGGCCCCCTTCCAGTGGCCACTTGCGGAAGGCAGGAAGTGGGACCAAGAGGCTCTGTGACAGGGTGGATTGAGAAGAGCTCTTGTTTCAGAGTCAGATGGACCTGGGTTCAAACCCCAGCTCCTCCACTGTGATCTTGGGCTGTAAGCTTTTCCTCTTTGGGCCTCAGTTTCCTCACCGATAAAATGGTGAAGACACTAGTAGAGGCACTGCTGTGGTGTAAGTGGGGAGGTGTGATGACATCAGGAACCTGGCCTTAGCCCCATGGAGCCAGGGGCTTCAGAGCATCGTGGACGTCACTGACACACCCACTTGTAACGAGGTGCTCCGCTCTGGCCATGATCCCTACAGAAGCAATGCTGATACCTGGCCACTGGCTGAATCTTCCAATGAAAGAGGACAGGTAACCCGGCAGTCAGGACAAAAAAACAGCTGACTGGGCCCAGTGGGTGTGGCTTAGTGGTTGAAGCAGGAGGTCACGGTTTGATTCCTGGTCAGGGCACATGCCCGGGTTGTGGGCTCGATCCCCAGGAAGGGGTATGCAGGAGGCAGACGATTGAAGATTCTCTCTCATCGCTGATGTTTCTATCTCTCTCCCTCTCTGAAATCAATAAAAATATAAAAAACAAACAAAACAAAACAAAAAAAGAAACAGCTGATTTGGCTCCAAGTCCTCTAAGAAGAATGGGGGCCGTCACCACGCCCCCACATTGCAGTCAGCTGGCTCTGGGGGAGCCTGGACCTGGAGGATCCGTCTATGTCAGAGTCCCCAAGATGGGATGGTTGACACATAGCTCTCTGGACCCCATGGTACTAGAAGGGATCCCATCCAGTCCCATTCCCCTCCCTCCCAGGTAGCAACGGTGTTGGGGGTGGGGCGGACCCCAGGGACTAACATTCACAAATGAAGCAAGGAGGTGGCCGGATGTGCCATGGGGAAGTGGTCCCTCCTTCCTCGTCTCGCACCTCCACCCTGAACCCAGAGTAGGAGCCCTGGTGGTAGCAGAGGCCAGCAGGGCCTCAGCCTGCAGCCCAGCCAGGCCTGACTCTGAATCCTGAAGTGACCCGGAGGGACAGTTTATTCCTTCGGTGTTTGAATGACAGTCCGAGAGCTGTGAGGCACAGGGAGGGGCTCTGCGGGCCTGAGGAGCCCAAAGGATCTGCTCTCTTTGTTCAGAGCCAACAACTACAGGCTTAGTGTTTAAAAACGTCTGAGTCAACAGAGGGACTGTTTATCAATATTTAAAAACAGAAATGTAATTAGAGGCTGGCGAACCCCCAGAGCTCCTGGCCACGATGTCAAAGGCTTCCTTGACCCGGAGCCGGGAACAGCATGCACAGCGACCGCAGACACGGTCTGCCACAGTGTGCTCAGCCGCAAACCCCACGGACAGGCGCCCACCAGGGCTCATAACGGAGTCTGTGGCTAATGGAATGGCATTTCACATGTGTGCGCATTTTTTCATTCCTAGGTGGTTTTTCTTTCTAAACTTGGTAATCTGGGCATTCTATTTTAAGAACACTAATTACTGCCCAATGTTAATGTAACTAATGTGAACAAAAAAGCCCAACTTTGAACTGAGGAAAGGAAACACAAGTAATTTATGGGGTAATTTTGTGTTCATGTCCCTCAAGATTGCCTGAGAACATGTGTCTAATGCATTTATTTCTGGTCAAGAGAAGTGAATAAGCAGCTTTTCGGTGGGTTCTGGAGAAGGAGGCGCTGGCTGGCCACATCTGCCTCAGAGACGCCGGCGCAGGCCACCTCAGGCCACCTCAGGCCAGGCTCCCTCCTCGGGCCTCAAAGAGGTAGTGTGAGGAAGGTAAAAATAGGGTGAGGGACTCGGCAACAGCTTTGACACATGGTTTTCTCATTCCCGGGACTGCCACATGCAGCCCTCCTTTTCCAGCTATTCTAAGTGAAAAAGAAATGAAGATTGTCTGAGAATGAAATAAAAACAGGGCTATAGTTTAGCCACCTTTTCTGCATTCTTCCACCTTCTCCCAAGGGCTCCTTTTGGCTCCTCTTTCCACACCAAGCCAAAAGTGGGATGACCCCAAGGTTCTACCCTTGACCCCTTTTCTCCTCTGCCTGCCCTCCTTGAGAACGGGCGTCTACAGCTGTGACTTTATCACGGGGTCCATGTGGTCACAGCCCTGCACGCTCCAGGCACCTGCTCGCCTCTTGGACGTCACCCCCGCCCCAACACACACACACCCAGGGGGCTCTAGGCTGCTGGTACAAAGCCCAGTGGGTGTGCGATCGAGGGGAGGGGTGAGAGCTGTAGAACTGAGCCTTGGAAGATGGGTGCCAAGTGGACCAACCGGGAAGGGTGTCCCAGAGTCAGGGGACAGCATGTGCGAAGGCATGGAGGCGTGAAAGAGCATGGCATGTTCCAGGAAAGTGAGCGCTACAGGTTGGGCTGTCAGAACGAATGAGTAGGAGGAAGGGAAAGGCAGAATTGAGGCTGAGGAGGGCAGGGCCTCACCTCTAAGGGCCCCCATGCCAGATAGGTGGGAAGATTTGTTCTGTGCTCGAAGGGAGGTCTGGAGGTGCTGGACCAGGGCGGAATGAATTCAGAGCTGGTCGTGTGGGAATCACGGGCCTGACATGGAGTGTGACGGAAGCGCTCAGATGCAGGCCTGGTGACGGCAACCATGCAGGAAGAGATGAGGTCAGGCAAGAGGGGAGCAGGGACTAGAAATGGATGCAGAGCTGTGAGGATTGACCTTCATTCTGGATAAGACGGGGTGAGGGTGAGGGAGGGGCCAAAGACAGAGCAGGGAGGGCAGGCTGGTCAGCTGGGCCCAGGGAACCAGCTCCACCTCCAACCTCCCCTCTGCCACTTTCAGGCTCTCTCTCTTCTTTCTTTAACTGCCAACAATACGACACCAAATACTTTTTAATTGCTTAATGTAGTTCCTTGTTTTTAACCTATAAAGAATGAGTAAATTGAATGGTTTCTATTTCCTCCTCAAGCAGAAAAGCAAAGTTACCTACAGTCTCTCGTGTATATGAATGTCTAGATTTTTTTTCTTGATGAATTAAAAAAAAAAAAAAAGACAATTCAGACTCCAGGATGAGGTTTGGTGAAGTCCCTTCGGTGCCCTCTCCGCCCCTGAGAGAGCCTGGGGCTCCCTGGGGGACCCTGACAGGACTCTACCTGTGGGATCTGCGGATCTTCCTCACAGCCAGAGGGCATGTTCTTAAACCCTGGGATGATGACATTTTGATAAAGTTTTAAAAACCGATTTCACTTTGCAAGACAAACAGCTAATAAAATAGATTCTTTTTTGGTAACCACCCATACAGCAATCAATCTGTCACTCGGAAGATTGTTTCCCGGGAGGTGTGAAATGAGGCCACTCTGGAGTTCTGTGGGAACAGAGAGCCCCCGGGAAGCCTTCCTTTCACCACCGAAAAGCAGGGAACCTCTCTGATTCAGAGCCCAGGAAAGACCCGGCTAATGAGCTGCTCAATCAATACCAACTTCTGGAAGGCAAGCAGGAGGCAACTGTCCCACTGTTTACATGCCGCCGGCCCATGTCTACCGTCACCTCGTTTCTCTTCAGTTGCCTCTGTTAATTTTCAATTCCATCCAATTGGGAGGGGGAAAAGTGTTTCCCACACAGAGGCTTGCAGAGAGTGGGGGAGGGAGGGAGCTCTACTGTGCTGTAGCCATTCAAGTAATAACTTAAAACAAAGGGTCATTTCGACACCACCAACAAAAGTCCAAGGACAAGCCTGGGTCATAAGACACCACCTGAGGCCACATCAGATAAAGAGAACTTCCCCTCACTCACTTTCTTCAGATTTGCTTGGTTGCCTCATGTTTTTCTACCTTTATTTTCCCTTAGTCATCATTTTCTCACTGCTTTAAAAAAAAGTCCCATTATGTTGTACATAGAACATAATTTCATCATCTTAAATCTTTTTTTTTTTTTGCAAAAGATGGACTAGAGATCTTAGTTACTCAGAACCTCCCTCAAAGCAGCTCTAACTGAAGAATTCTGCTATGTTAAACTTAGAAGGGAAGCAGGCTGCTGCAAGTACTGAACAGCAGTGTCTGCACACAGTAGGCCCTCAATAAATGTCAATTGTTTTTAATGATGGAATCTTAAAAGCCTTAGGAACAAATAAGATGAACTGGGAGATAACTACTTTGAAATAAATAAATAACCTAATATCACTAACAGAAACATATCAGAACACTGGTAAAACTATAAAAGAATTTTAAGACATCTGGAAGTAGTAGTTGGCATAACTAAAACAACAAAACGAAGAAATCCGTGATGTTGAGGATAAAATAAAACATCAAACCAGAAATGTAGACAAAGAAAACAAAATGAGGTTCAAATAACTGATTTGGAAATGGGAAATGGTATCACAGCCCTAAAATAGGAGAGAGAAATAAATGGAATGAGGCATATGATAAGGGAAACATCAGGAAAGAAATAATACAAGAAAAGTTTTCAGAGATGAAAAAATAGCTCATCCTAGAACTAAACACATGGTACCTTTCAAGTTTAACTCTAAGGGAAAAAAGTAAGCATTTGCTAAATTTTTGAATGATAAATTATCTGGCAAGCTAAAGTAAAGGGAGATTTGTTATTTTGGTTTTTTGTTAATTATCACTCACCCGAGGATATTTTTTCCACTGATTTTTAAAGAGAGTGGAAGGAAGGGGGAAAGACAGAGAGAGAGAAACATCGATGTGAGAGAGACACATCAATTGATTGCTGGGATTGAGCCTGTAACCGAGGTACTTACACTTGACCAGAAGTGAACCCGTGACCCTTAGTCCACGGGCTGATGCTCTAACCACTGAGCACCCGGCTAGGGCATTATTTTGAAATTGGATAAAATGACAAGAGAGTTGGCATCATAAATAGTGAAGATAAGATGAACCTCAGGAAAAAATGTGCAATTCTAACCACATATCAGTTATGCTCCTAAACAAGACTTGCTCTGAACAAGTAGAAGAAAACTAAGTCATTTAAAAATTGGGGCAAATTTGTGCACAGTTATACTTTTTAAAAACAAAGGAGAATGTCTGACTTTTTATAAAAATGTAAAAGACAAAAGCTGATATAGCATGACACTGGAATTAGAATGAACCAATTGAAAAAGAAAGAATAATACGTGATCTGAAATGTAATCACTCCGAAGACTTCACCTTCACTCTAATAATTCCCAAATCCTGATCCAGCCCAGTTCTCCTCTGAGTTCTAGGCCTGAATATCCCACGGTCATGTGGTCACATCTTATGCAAATATCCCTCAACACCTGCCTTCCCTCACCTCACCCCTGGTTAGTGAGCAACTTCAGTGCCCATACAGTTGTCTGAGCTGGAAACCTCTAAATTCATTCTTGGTCCTTTCCATGCTCCTCAAGCCCCCCCTCGATCTCATCCATCTGCATTCGTCTGCTGGGGCTGCCATAAAGAGAACCACAGGCTGGGTGGCTTAAACAACAGGAATTTACTTTCTTACAGTTCTGGAGGCTATAAGTCGAAGATCAAGCTTCTGGCCGATTTGGTTTCTGGTGCAATCTTTCTGGCTCGCAGTCTTCACATGGCCTTTCCTCCAGGGGTGTGTGAGGAGGTGGGAGCTCTCTGATGATAACTTTCAGAGAGGAAGGGAGAGGGAGAGATAGAAACATCAATGATGAAAAAGAATCATTGATCAGCTGCCTCCTGCACGCCCCCTACTGGGGATCGAGCCCGCAACCTGGGAATGTGCCCTTGATCGGATTTGAACCTGGGACCCTTCAGTCTGCAGGCCGACACTCTATCCACTGATCCAAACCAGCGAGGGCTCTCTGATGGGTGGGAGCTCTCTGATGATTGATTTCAGAGAGGAAGGGAGAGGGAGAGATAGAAACATCAATGATGAAAAAGAATCATTGATCAGCTGCCTCCTGCACGCCCCCTACTGGGGATCGAGCCCGCAACCTGGACATGTGCCCTTGATCGAATTTGAACCTGGGACCCTTCAGTCTGCAGGCCGACACTCTATCCACTGAGCCAAACCAGCAAGGGCTCTCTGATATCTTTCTTATAAGGATACTAATCCTATCAGATCATGGCTCCTCCCTTATGACCTCATTTCACCTTAATTTCTTTTTAGAGGCCCCATCTCCAAATATAGCCACACTGGGGGTTGGGGCTTCAACATATGAATGGGGGGTGGAGGGACAGTGCTGGTGGTAGAGCTCCTCTCACCAACCAATCCCTAGCAGTTACTCTGAGGTATTTCTTCACCCCACCTAAGGTCGTAACCAAATGCACACATCCATCTGAGCATC
This sequence comes from Myotis brandtii, assembly GCF_000412655.1. Classification (NCBI taxonomy): domain Eukaryota; kingdom Metazoa; phylum Chordata; class Mammalia; order Chiroptera; family Vespertilionidae; genus Myotis; species Myotis brandtii. The sequence continues at coordinate 1,748,595 of NW_005368569.1, read as the reverse complement.
CCTGTCCAGCCATGCTTCTTCTCTTACCTTGGTTTTGGGGGTCAAGGGGCAACTCCTTCACCAGAGTTCAGTCAAGACCTTTCCCCAATGCCAGCAGCTGCTCCACACCCTCACCTCCAGGGACTTCTGCCACCCCAACCTAGTCTCAGATCTGCATGAAGTCTGCCCCTGACCTCAGCTGGAGGGCTGTGTGACTGCAAGTGTTACCAAACCTCTCTGGGCTTGAACTTTGCTGAAAGTAGCTGGCCCCAGCACCACCATGCAGATAAATCATCCTCGTAGGTGCCAGGCCCTTTGCAAACATTATTTCCAGCCCCATAAAGTCTGTGTTGTTATCCTTATTTCAAGAAAGTAGAAACTGAGGCTTGGAGAAATGCCTGGCCTGAGGCCATGACTTACTGGCCTCGGGAGCAGGCCGGTCTGACTCCACAGCTGTTTCTGCTGCCCAGGCGGTGTCTCGGGAGAGGCAGAGGCATCCAGGAACGTGGACCAAGCTCTGTGTGTCTGGGGACATGGACTTACTTGGAGCTGCACGTCCATCAGGGGTCAGCCCAGGTGCTGGTCTGTGGTCTAGGGGCCTGTGGGCTGGAGGCCCCTGGTGGACAAGCAGGCAGGCGCGTGCGTAGGACCATGGCTGGCTCTATGGACACTGCCTTGCTGTGCTGGGTACACGGCCCACTTTCCGTGCCCGCCCCCTCAGGCCTCCCGGCCCCACTCCCACTGCCTACTTAAGCAAGAGGCCCCGACTCCACTGGCTCAGGCACCGCCAGCTTCCAGGGTAGGAGAGCCGCGCTGCAGGCCTCGCGCCCGGGATGAAAGGTCCTTCTGTTTCACCAGTTCCTGCCGGTGCGTTTTGAATGATGCTGCTGAGCTGGGTGGTGGCGGGAGCTGATTCTGCTCACCTGGGAGGGGACTGAGACGTGTGGCTGGCAGAGGGAGGCTCTGGTGGAATTTTTCCCATTTTAATCCCTGACTTGATGTGATCTTATTTTCAAAGAGGGGGGAAGGCTGTAGTTTGTGAAAGGACAGAGGAGAGCACATATCAAAACAAGGTCTGGCTCAGAATATCAACGATCTGACATGTAATTTTAATGTCCTGTAATTTTAAGGTTGTGGAGATTCCATTTCCCCTCAGGAACCCCTCCCTAAATAGTTAGTTCCTGTCATTTAATTCTAATTTTAAAACACACACTGGGTATTTTTTCCAGAAGAGTTTGGTAAGGGAGCAAGGCTGGACAGCTAGAGGGGCCGGTTTGGGGGACAGTTGAGGGAATGTCCCTGACACACTCTCATTGAAATGAGGAGTGAGCAGAGGGCAGTGGAGCCGAGTTGCACAGGCCGGATGGCTCAGGAGAGGCCTGCCTCTTCACAGGGGTTGCCAGCCTGTGGTCTGAGGTCAGGTGAGCCCAGCAAGAGGGTGAAGGACAGAGGTTCATGCAGGTTGCAACCCTGGCAGATGTCGCAGGGACAGGGACAGGGACAGGACCTCCCCTGGAGGCCAGGACAGCAGCTACCCTCTGACCTCTCAGGAGGCTGGGCTCCCAGGCTGTGGGTGGGAGAGACACCTACCTACCAGATGCTTAACTCAGAGGAAATAAGCCAGGGTGCCCACACTGAAGCAAGGGCCCGTAGGGGAACACAGGTCACCTCGGGTAGAGCTAGGACCTCGGAGCTCCGACTTCCTTCCCCACCCTCACCTGGCAGCACCAAGTACCCATGCTCATTTGGTCCTGGCCGTGGCCATTCAAGACTTTGTAGTGACCCCCAGGATTACAGGGGAGGGGGCATCTGAGACTCACAGGTTAAATAACTCGCCCAACACCATTCATGACTGGAACCCACGTGTCACGGGAGCTTTTCTGTATGGATTCCTAATCAGGAGGGCACCAACTGTTTGCCAAGTGAGGAGTCACTCCTTCCAGTCATTCTGCAAACATCTCTGGCTTGGGGGGCAGAGGGACTGGGACTCCAGTTTCAGATTCTTCTGAAACACTTAGTTTGGGTGACTTTACATAAAGAACAGGGAATGGTCCAGTGATGAGCTGGGGTGGGAACAGTCTCCCTACCTGGAATGTGGGATGGTTAGAGGGCTTTGGGCAGGCAGCAGAACTGGCTGGAGAAGGTGGAGAGCCAAGGAGCGCCGCCCGGGAGCCCTCGGCCGATGGGGGCTCAACTTCCAGGGCCTGAATCCAGGGATCAGGGCCAGGAGCTAAGATAGGCTGGAAAGTTGGGGTCTGGACTTAGGACTGGGCTAAAGAGCCTGCACTGTTTATCTGAAGCCAAAGGGCAAGCTCAGAGGGTTGCCTGGGCCAGGAATCAGGGGGTGGGACCAGAAATCACGCAGGGCCGACACCTGAGGTCAGGGACCCAGCTAGAAGGGTGGGGCGGGCCAGACAACAGGACCAGCCTAAGAGCCCCCAGTGGGGCACCAGTGACTTGGGCAGAGATCTCGGACTGAGTTTGTGAGTGATGCGGGAAGCTGATAGCAGCCTGCCCTGCCACCCCCCTCCACCTCCGCTGAGCCTCTCCTTCCGAGTCCTGTGTACTTCCCCTCCCTTATCTGCTGCCAAATCCCCCTAGTTCTTCCTCCCCACAGCCTTCCTCCCCCACCCCACCCTGTCCAGTCCTGGTAACCACTGTTCCCCATCCTGGGCCTGGCTCAGTTTTCCCCCCACGCCAGGTCTCCCCTGGGGAGAGCTCTGGTTGTTCTGGCTTCACCTATCAGATCAAACCCAGGCCCCGCGGCAGGAGCTCTGAATTTGCCTCTCCCCTCCCCCACCCCACACGCTTCCGCCCGCTGCCCGACCTGTCCAAGTCAGTCCCACAAACCTCCCTTCCCACCCTCTCTGGCTGCACTAAGTCCACGGGGACAGCGGGGCCCACACCCTCTCCTCGGCGACATGGAGGGTGCGGCAGTGCCTCCTGCAGCCCGGGCGGGGCCCCTGGGCCATTGTACCCGGCTCACCTGTGCCGGGCTGTTCTGCTGCGGGTTGAGCTCCAGCCGCCTCTATAAACCGCTCATCATCTCCTTTCAGGTCCCTGACCCCACAGTGACGTCCACTCTTCAGACAGAAGGAAAAGAAGGTCCCATCGGCCCAGCCTCAGGTAAGACAGGGGCTCCTTAAGTAATGTTTTATTTAAGCGGTGCTGTGTGAGATTGCTTCAGAAAAGGTTCTGCTGCTGAGTTAAAAAGTCTGAAAACACAGCTCTGGGCTCAGCAATCGGGCAGGCAGTTCGGTCCTATTCCGAAGCAGGCCTCCTGTGGAATACAATGCCCGCAGAGGGTATGCCTGATACACCCGAGATGGAGAAAATACAAACTCCTACAATGGGTAAAAAAAGCATTGAGGCAGCACTTCACAAAAATGAAGGAATACAATTTAAGTATCCAGTAAAATGGAACCAGATATCATTACCCAATAAACTTTTAAATTTTATTTTAAGGCTAAAAGCCAGAGCTGGTAGGGATGCTATGAAACAGACACTCTCAAACGAGTTGGGTGGAGAGCAGTTTGGCAATATATATCAGAAGCTTTAAAGTTTACCTGGTAATTCTACTCTCGAATCCATCAATAATTCAAACTTCTGGGCCATTCTCAGGAATAAAAGCAGAAACTAGCAACACAGAGACCCCGACAATGGGGAACCTCAGTCCAGGAACCAGGACAGCAAGACCATTATAAGAACCTTCCCCTTCCCAAATGTTGGCAAATTAAAATTTTTTTGAGGGGGGGTGTTGCCAGGCTGGGGGTAGAGAGTTTTGAGGGCCCACGGTGATGGTGACTGGAAGGAAGAACAGAAGAGGAGGTGGATGAGGCTGGCAGTCCACAGGGAGGGGGAAGAGACTGGGATCTTCACTGAGGCCTCAGTGAGAGTGGGTGACAAATGTCACCTTCAGGGGACTGGACAAAAGTGGTGAGGATCTTGTTTTGTGGAACTTGAGGGGGAAGAACAAGCAGAACAAGGGAGATAGCGCCGGGTCTTTTGTACTCTTCCCTAGGAACTTGTCCTGGGTTAGGGACCTTGGTTCTGGACAGCACTCATTTACATAGTTTGAATATGTTTGCATATCATTTGCATTCACCCTTGCTGAGAAAGGTAGAGAGAAAAGGGAAAATCGAGTCAGGTGACCTCATCAGTGTGAAGAGCACATTCTGCGAGGTGTGTGCTGTGTGACATCTGCTCAGATGTCCCCAAGAAATGGATCTGTTAGTTCTGCTTGTCTGATGCTCATTTCTAGTCTCCCACACTTCGTTGCCATGGACTGCCTCATTGCTGTGCCCCGCCTCACAGGGACGGAGAAAGGAAAGGAGGGAGGGAATGAGTCTGAGGTCTTGAGCAGGCTGCTGGTACCCAGAAAGCTGGGTTGCTAAAGCCACCCTGGCTGGACTCTAGGTTTGCTGGGGGCAGGGCTGACACTTGACAGTCAGTCATCCAGGTTCCTATTATCGCCCACTATGTGCACAACACACAGCTAGGATCAGGTGATGGGATGGAACACTTGAGTGCCTGCAAGAGGATGCAGAATTAGAACTCAGATCTTGACTTTCCCAGGACTGGAGGTTAAAGTGATTGGGTGAGCACTTCACCCCCTACTCCCCGAGCTCCAAGGCTGCTGGTGTTGGCCATGTGGGCAGAGCCCCTGATCCTGCAGAGACACCCCATAGGGCCACACATAAGGCTCTCCCTCTTTAGTTTTGAGGGAAGAAATAGACCAACACTGCTGGAGCCTCCTTTCCCTCAGTCCTGTTTCTAGCTGGGTAGAGCTGAAGGTATGAGGGGCTGGTCACCTTTCTGGTGTGCAGACTGCAAACATAATAAATGCACGAAAACTGCCATCTGTCCTAAGAGAAATGGCCTGCTTAAGCCAAGGCCCCTAATCATCCCTGGGGCCATAGAGGAGGGGACTGGTGGGGTTTGGCGAAGAGACCATCACTGTGACTTCCAAACCTTAAGCCCCTCTGCTGAGGCCTTATCCCTTCACACAGATGAGGGTTGTGAGGGAACAGCCCCAGCAAAGGCATGGAAGACTAGGAGGGCATGGTGGGAACTGTGCAGGTCAGGGCCCTGGGACTCTAGAAGCAGGAGAGGAGCAGAGCCATCAGGCTGCTGGGTCTAGCCTGCCCTTTCCTACCCTTTCTTCCCTGCCACATGCATCTTCCTGGGGGCAGCTGGGGCCACTGAAGAGTTTAACGGGGGAGCAACGTGGTCCGACGTGGAGCATAGAAAGATCCTACCAGCTTCCAGGTGGGCCACAGGGCGGGGGGAGGCCAGCTCAGGGAGACCAGATGGTGGCTGTTGCAGTATGTAGGTGGGATGGTGAGGCTGGGCCTGGGCCTGGCAGGACCTGGGAATGGAGACAAGGGGTTAGGGAGGCAGAACAGTGGGCTGGTGAGAGGAGGCAGGGTATGGAGGACTGCTCAGGAGACAGAGCAGGTGTTGGAGAAGTGGAAGAAGAAGAATGAACTTTTAGGGGGAGATGAAGAGCTGTCCATCAAACTCATGAGGTCAGAGATTAGGAGAGACACCTGGGCTGGCTGTCATCTGGAAACAGGTGACTCAAAAGGGGTCAACAGAGAAAAGAGAGAAGACGCAAGGGAAGGTCCAGCTCCTGAAGGGTGTGCAGGGGAAGAGGGGACGAAGGGCTCTGAGAAGGAGCAGTCTCAAGTGCAAGAAGGGAACAAGAAGGAGGAGAGACAGATAAGAATCAAGCAGCTTAAGCCTCCTGTTGGGCCTATTTCTTAAAGCAAATCTGGTTGAAACTGAACAGACTGGTTTCTCATTGATGCTGACCTCTGTTCTGTTCATTTTCTTTCCAAAACTTTACCGGACACCCTGTCCACCTTCTGTCTAGCAGTGGGGGTGATGCAGGTAGCCTCAAGTTGGGTGTCTGCCAAGACCCCCAGCCAGCCAGAGGGTCACTCGGCCCTCCCAGAGCGCAAGACACAGGCCCAGCCGGCCTGCTAGGCTCTGAGCTATAGCTCGCTGTGGCTCTGAGCCCATGGCCTGCTTGAGGCTTGCTGGGTCTGTATGGTGCAGGTGAGATGCTAAGCAGACATTTTAAGCATTTAAGTTAAACAAACCCAACTAGGGATAAACTATGTCAGTGTGTCAGATCCTCCTCTCAGGCCTATTTCCCACAGCTCCTCCCCCGTCCCACCCCCAGTCTCTTCCTGGCCGGCAGTCTGGGATCTAGCGGTCAGGACGCCCTGAGTGACTCCGCCTCCTTAGTGCCCTTTCTCAGCTCTCTGAGACCTCCTTCCCTGGCTCACTACTGGCTTCACCCGCCACCTACCACTCCCCTGTCTCCATACCCTAGGACAGGGGTGGGGAACATCCGTATAAGACCTGCAAAATCATTTGGTCTGGCCCTGCCAAGACATTAGGGATCAGTTAATTAAATGTCTGACCAAACATAGCAGGCTAATTTTTAAGTTGATAATTTTGTTTGGCCTGCAAATGATGTTATAAATACCCAAATGGCCCTTGGCAGAAAAAAGGTTCCCCACCCTTGCTCTAAGAGGACCCCCCACACTCAAATATGCATAATACCCAAATGGCCCTTGGCAGAAAAAAAGTTCCCCACCCTTGCTTTAAGAGGACCCCCCACACTCAAATATGCCCGCCTAGAAAGCAAAGGCCCCGCCCCCAGAGATTCTTGGCCCTCGCTGTGCAATACCCCTTGCAATCTCAGTGTTGCATCTGTCTCATAAGAGATGTACCCTGAGCATCCCCCTGCCTCCCAGCCTACCAGCTGCTGCCCGGCCCTTCCCCTCGCCAGCCCTGGCACGCACCTGTCAGCCAGAAGATCCGGCTGTGTCTGACCACGCCCCGCCTCCCAGGGCTGACCCCAGACTATCAGGCATGGGCTGTTGGCTCCATCTCAAGATACAGTCCACCTCAGTCCAGGCTTGCAGGCCCTGCTTGGCCCCTGTGGCCAAGCCCATACACAGATCTCTGACAGAAGTTTCTAATGGATTTACTTCCCCATGTTTACAGGTTTACTTTGCTACCTATATCATCAGCCACGGCAGAAACAGTTTCCACTAAAAATTAAAAGATTAAGGCTCAGTTCCCCTGAGGCCTCATGGTCCCAAGGACCATGGGCACAAAGCAGGAGCTGACTTTTCAGTCCACACATTGAGAGGTTGGAAGAAGAGAGCCTCCCACCTGGTCTGGATTCAAGGCAGAGGAACCTCATTATTACCATTTAACAATGAAGATCTTTCTCAAAGAGGGTCGGATCTGAAGGGTGATCCTGGGAAACGGAGAGCTGTCCATCAGGAAGGCTTGTTTTTGGTAAATGGGCTGATCAAATGCCAAATCGGAAGCCTTCCTCTGTGGGTCAGGATAGGACAGGTTCTGCTGTGGCTTATCATCACAGGTTTTCTTCTCTCTAACTGCACGGGGCTTAGCTGGGGTCCTGCTCCGGGCCTCCTCAACCTGGGACCCAGGCTGACAGAGCAGCCACCACCTCAAACACTGCGGATGCATGTGGCAGAGGGGAGCTCTGGAAGGTCTCACACCTGCTGTTCAGTACGCAGGCCCAGCAGTGACCCGTACCACTTCTACTCACAGCTCACTGGTCAGAGCTGTCACATGATCTACCCAACCACAAGGGGACCAGGAAGTGCAATCCAGCCTCCTGCTTGAAAGCAGACGTCAGCTGCTCTAGGGACCAGGGAAAGTGGGGAAAGCGTCCTGTCCAAGGCTTGGAGGCAGATGTGAACAAGAAAGGACAAGGCTACCCAGAACTTCACAAAGGCAAAGCGTGCTTATCCTTTTAAAGTAATCACTCCTGAATGAAGAGGTGTCGCTGTCTTCATTAGCATGTCTATATCAGCAATTTGGGGACACATAACCTCCATAACTAGAGCCAAGAGATCTTGTCACCCTTTTCAGAGTAGGATTCAACAGCCAAGAGCAGGTATTGACAGGCCTACCACTACCAGAGGGGCAGAGCTGAACTGGAACCCAGAGCCTCAGAAGGCCCTTGGAAGCAGGTTGGGTGGCAGAAATTAGATGGAACTTGGGGTACTCGACCCAGCATCTCTCCCCCACTGACGGACACATGACTAATTCACAGTCTTATGCAGATGAGGCTCTAAGTCTCACCGCTGTAGGCAGCAGACTCCATCAGCCTCCAATCCTCTCCAGTTATACATTCTGGTGCAGGACCTGGCCCAAAGGCAGGTTGGAGGCCTCCCCAAGCAAGCAGGTTTGGCCTGAGCTGGAGCATCCTTTCTTAAGGGGAGGTGGTCTTCTGGCTGGTTCTCTCAGAGCCAAGGGCTCCTGTGGTACCCTGTGCAGAGGGAGGACCTCAGTATAGCGGTGGCCCAGGGTCCAAGATCTCTGAAAGGTCCAAGGACAAGGGCCTCAGCTCTCAGTGGTGAGCGAGATCCGGTCTTGGCCTAGAAATCTGGCCCTCAGCCCAGCCACCCAGGGTTGCAGCGAGGGTTGGTGAGATGCCATTGTCTGATTTTATTTACTCACTAGAGGCCCGGTGCACGAATCTGTGCATGGGTGGGGTCTGGCCGGTCCACTCCGATCAGGGTGGCGGAGGCCAACTGGGGGTGGGGCAGGCCGGGAGGAGGGGCTGCGGCCAGCCCTGAACCCTGGTCGAACTCCCGGTTGAACTCCCAGTCAAGGGGACAATTTACACATTAGCCTTTTATTATATAGGATTTGCACGGATTTGCTTTTTAATCTCTGCATAAATCCTCCTGGAGGACTCAGTTTGTTAAAATGTTCTTTGCAGAGAAAATGTAAGGCTGACTGTGAAATGATTCCCTTCAGAAGAATGTAGCAAGTCTGTTCTGTTTTAGGAAGGTTTGTTGTCTTCATCTGTGTTCTCTGGTGCCTTGAAATGCCTACACACCGCTCAGCCGGCCAATCCATTCCGGGAGGAAACACTGAGCTTGAAACGCAGCTGAACACCGGGTCTGCAACAGTCATACCATTTGTGTGGACTTGTATTTAAAGTTCTACTCCCACAGAAAGTATGTTGTCATTTCTTCTTTGGCAAAGTACGTTCCAAGCCTTGTTCAGCTCATGAACCATTAACATCAGCCCTCATGTCAGGGAAGCGGGGACGTGGCTGGAACAGAGGCCTCACCCCGAGAAGCAAGATTCCTCCTGGTCTCCATCCCTGAGGAGGTCTCCCTGAGGGAGGTGGTGGCACTGGCTGGCTGGGACACGCTGGGGGCTGGCACTCAGTCAGCCATGCAGCATATGCCACAGAGCTCACCTGAGGAGGGGACGTGACCTGTGGGGGGAGTTCCAGGATCCCCTGCTTAGGGCTCTTGGTGAGGCTCAGTTCAGGCACAGACCCCAGCACCTGGGGGTCTCAGAGCACCTGAGGCCAGAGGCCACGCCCATCTAGATGCCCAGCTGTTGGCATGTGGCCTCCTGGTTTGAGCCTCACTTAGGGATGTTGAAGCCTCCTCTCCGGTGGTTGCACTGCCAGCCCCAGTCCTGCCCTGGAGCTGCCTTGTCAGTGCTCAGATGGAGAAGACCCTGGGAACAGTGATCGCAGACCTGATTTTCACCATGGAGGAGGCCCCACCCCGTTTCCCCATCGGGGCTCAGCCTCCCTGAGAGCACAGGGCTGGTGGGAGCCCTATGGGCTTCAGCTTCCGGCAGACTCTCAACCGACAGATCTGGCTGCAGACAGGCTCCTGAGTATAGTACAAAGGTCCGTGGGAAGGAGAGATGCTGCTCCAAACGGCTCAGGTGTGGACTCAGGTGCCAGCCACCATCCAGCCTGTCCTTAATGGCCCCCTTTTCAGTCACCAATAGGTGATTCTGGAATGGCAAGCAGTAGAGGGTAGGGTGGTCAGATCTTCAAGCTCAGCCCCCTCCTGTGATGGAGCCCATACTCTGAGGCAGCCGCCCCATGTCACTGCAGCACAAGGTCCTAAACCCAGGGGTGCTGCTATTTTCAACGTTAGGTTGGTTCCGGCATCCCTCGCATATATGCCTCCAACCTGGCTTGAGATTTGCTTTCCAGTCACGTAAGAATCAGCTTAATCTGCTTTCTGAGTTCTGACATGGAAATGCCGAGGCTGGCTCACTGAAGGAGTGCATGGAGCTGCGCGCAGCCTGTTCCTATTCTCAGAAACCACATGATGCATTAATAGCTCCCTTGGAAAGTTTCTCTGAAAATTTTATAGCCCCTTTGCCTGCACCTGGCTTCTCCGGAGCCCTGGGACTTGGGCTTGCACAAGCAGCCCACGACAGACAGTTCTACCAAAGATGGAGGCCCCAACATGCCCTGCACCCCCCTTGCCCCTCAACTGGGATAGCAGGGTGCCCTCTTTGTCAAGCAAATGACCATATGAGGAGGAAACCTGAAGGCTCCAGCTGTATCTTGGGAGCCTTTGCAGCCAGACTAGTAATAAAAATATTACTAGAAATGTGGTAGGCACTGTGCTAAGCGCAGCACATGCATCGTCCCTAACTGCCCTGAGACAGTGTTCTTACGCATGCTTATGAGATGAGGACACCACAGCTCAGAGGGCCAGTTAAGAGTGTGTCCAGCCCTAACCGGTTTGGCTCAGTGGATAGAGCGTGGGCCTGCAGACTGAAGAGTCCCAGGTTCGATTCCGGTCAAGGGCATGTACCTTGGTTGCAGGCAAATCCCCAGTAGGGGGTGTGCAGGAGGCAGCTGATCGATGTTTCTCTCATCGATGTTTCTAACTCTCTATCCCTCTCCCTTCCTCTCTGTAAAAATAAATAAAATATATTTTATAAAAAGAAAAGAAAGGAGTGTGTCCAATATTCAGGGACCTGACCCCGTCACATCTGACACCTGACTTAGTGTTCAGAATGGCTGCACTGCTGTCTCCGGAGCGATGCTCACGGAGCACAAACCAGGACACCAGGTATTGAAGGGCCTTCCAGGACTCAGGAGGGGGCCCCTCTTTGTCCTGTGGGCAGGCCAGGTTGTGCCATAGGAGGTTTTCACAGGGGTAGAACTGATAAGAATTGAGTTTTAGACATGAGCTTGTAGACAGGATCCCTTTGGTGGTAAGTGACAGAAAAGCAACTCAAAGTGACTAGAGCAAATAAAAGGGTAATTTGTTGACTTGTTAACTAGAAAGTCTAGGAGTTGTGTTGGCTTCAGGCAGAGGGAAATTGGAGTTCAAAGATGTCGCCATGGCTTGGCTTCTCTCCTTCCAGCCCTAATGCTTTTCCCTCTCAAGGAAGGCTCCAGAAGCTTCAGGTTCTTAGTGCTTCCATCTCAAAGAAAATGCTGAGGGGTCCAGTAAGAGTTCTATGGAGAGCTTGGGTCATATGACTATTCAGCTTGAGGTCAGGGGGCTGTGGTGCCGATTGGCCTGGTGTAGCTCACTGCCCTCTCCTTTGGAGTGGGGCTGACAAAAGTGGGTCTGCCACAACCAGAGAGGTGGAGCAGGCTAGGACTTGGGCCTGTGTTGGTGCCTGAGACTCCACTGGAAGCTCCCAGGCTGGGGGGAGGAAGGGGCAGGTAGGGGGATGTCCTGATGTGCAAACAGACACATGCCTGATTAGAGGGACAGTGGGACTGTGCATAGGAGGGGTAGGGAGGCGAGGGAGGGCTTCAAGGAAGGGGAGGCAGGTGCTTTGGCTCTAGATGAGTGATAGGCATTTACAGGCACAGCTGTGTCGGTGGGAATCCCACTACGGCACACATGCCATGCCAGACCCCCAGACCCAGTTCTGCTTCTGGGATGTGGCTTTCGGGGACTAACCTGGATTTGTCTGACGCCCGTCACTCAGAAAGGCTCCTCTCGGTCGTTCTTTCTGATCTCCCAGCTACGAGTTGACTTCAAGTTTCAGCAGCTCAGAGCTCACGTTGCCATGCCAACCCCTCCCCTGCAGGCATCCAGGCAGAAATGGGCCGGCCCCATCTCGGGGCTGCCAGCCGATGTGAGCACATTCTAGTAATTGGATTGGAGCAATCCTCTCAGCCTTTCCTGCGGAAACCTCGGGCTTGGCCCAGCTCCTGCTAGACCTGAGCCTGTGGATACAAAGAGGATGGGAGGTGCTTCAGGACTCCCAGCCCTGATGCTCGATGGAAGGCTCCGTGGGGACCAGATGGAAGGGGCATGAAGGAGGGACAGGCCCCATCCTAGCCTCACATGAGGAAGCTCCCGACCCTCATCAACTTCCCAGAAGTTCTCCAAGGCTCAGAGATCCCAAAAGATGATGCGGGCTTCGTCAGAGGGGCCGGGGCTGGCCTCCACCAGCAGAGCTGAGGGCTTGCTCACTTTCCACTGCAAAAGACATTCAAATTCAAGTCAGCACCCACCCAGGACCCTTTAGCCTCTGCAGCAGGTCTATGCACCAGCATGCATGCCAGGCCCATCTCCCAGGAAGATGGGAAAAGGAATGCTGTCTTGGTGCCAGTGATACTTGGCTAGGAGTAGAGGACCTGTCCACTGCAGCTTGCCCACAAAGGCTGTTGGGGACCCACCCTCCCCTCCATCAACACCCAAACAGGCTCCTCTCCTGAGGATGCCCTCCCCAGGGGATGTCAGAGCAGCTTCTTTGCCATTGCTACTGGATGCTGGGTCCTGGAGCCCTCTGAACAGTCCACAACCCCCTCTCCCATGCTGTGGTGGCTGCAGGCCACAGGTTAGCAACAAGGTGTCTCAGTGCTGACAGGTCACTATAGGTCATCAGTAGCCCTACAGGAGCAACTGCAGTGTGGAACTGCTTGCTGTCGATGCCCCATGCCTGCTCCAGAGTGGCTGGGCCTGTGACCTCCCGGGCCCTGCCCATGTCCTAAACCAAGCACTTTTCCTCTCCCTTCTAGATTTAGGGTCATCTGGGCTCCCAAACCTCCCTCAGCCAGTTCCCCTTCCACCTGGTCAACCTGCAAACTATGGTGCTCTCCACTCTCTCTGTCCGTCCTTGCTGCAGGGAGTGGAACAAGTTAGCGAAGGTCAGGGGCTCCAACCTAAACAGGGTGGACAGCATCTTTGAGGACCTGAAGGCCTTTTGGGTCAGTCAGGGGCCTGGGAGTTCAGCAGGTGGGCTCAGGCTCCCCCCAGACCAGTGCACAGACCAAATAGTACCGCCTTCAAACTACTGAATCCACAGGCTGGAGAGCAAACAGGGCACACGGGCCAACCTCAGGGGAGGAGAGGCCAAAGAGGTGCAACAAGGGCTGGGGAGTGGGGAAGGAAACAGGGCCAGCCATCTTAGTGGCCTGTCCAGCTTTCATCCTCATGATCGCTTGATAGCCCTGGGAGACAGGGATCGCCACCCTTGTGTCATAGACGACAAGACAGGGGCTCAGCAAGCCTGACTCCCGTGCCAGGGTTTCCTTCAGGTCAGCCTGAACCTGGAGCCCAAGCTGAGTGTGCAGCAATGGAGCAGGGATGAGGGATAAGGGGTGAGTCTGGGGCCTCCAGTTATAGGACAGAGAGGTTGCCCTCTGTTGAGCACTGTATAGCGCTTCCCCACCACCACCACCATCACCACCACTGGGACCCCAGCCCAGTACTGAGACTGTAGTGTTGGGACTGAGGGCATCCCGAGCAACCCTGGAAGCCACACACCAGGATTCATAAGGGATAAACCTAGGGGTCATTGTCGGCTCTAAAACAGGCATCTGAAAGAACCCAGCCTGTAGGGGCGAGCTGTGACAGCTCAGCACACATGGTCTTCGAGGGATCTGTCAGCCCCAACAGATACCCATGGTGGACTTCACTCGGCAAAGGTGCAGCGCCAGGACAGGCATGGAGAGAACCAAAGCACGGAGGAGAGGAAGGTGTTCTCCCGGAGACGGAGCCTGGGCTGGGCCACCCACAATGTCCCACCAGGCCAAGAGCACAGGCAAGGGCAAGGGCCCCGACAGGGGTGCAGGCTGGGTGCCTGTGGGCCCGCATCCTGCCCTGCCACCCCTGCGAGGACTCCGGGGCTCACAGAGAGGTTGCCAGCCTCCAGTATTTAACTCTCACTCTCCTCTTTCATGGGGAAAGTATAGATCAGACTAATTAATGTGCTGTTGTTTGTTTGCCCTCCTTTCATTTCACTGAGACAAAATAACCACAGAGCTTTAGAAACCAGCTCCATCGGTGGCAAGCCCTTTTGTGTCGACTGCGTCAGCAGCTCCTGGGGTACATGCAGTGGCTGCCGGTGGGATAAGGGCAGGTGGGCAGCTCCTTCTAGCCAGGGCACTGCTGAAGGGCGGCAGAGGAGGGGCTCTGGGCAGGGGACCCAGGGCAGCCACGAAGGGTTAGAATGGAGGCGGGAAGCGCTGGGATGCCCGGATCTGCCACTCAGAGGGCTGCCATGGTGGCCAGCATACCTATTGGCTCCCTGGGCCACCTAACCCAACGATACCTGAGTGGGGACCACAAACATTCTGATGACCAGCCCAGGGGAGGCAGGAAGATCAGGCCTGGCCACTCACTGTCACTATAGGCAGGGCTGGGAGGAACCTGCCCAGAGGGTTTCTAGGGCCAGAGCAGGAGTGAGGACACAGGACAGCTGAATAGGGAGAGAGAGAGACACACACACACACACACACAGTCCTGTCCCAGCTAAAACCAAACACCAACCCTGATTAGCCAGTGTTGGGGACGAGCCCCACGGAGAACAGAAGGGACTTCACTCAGGAAGCCTTTTACAAGCGAGACCACATTCACCTCTAACCTGAGGACCACGGGCCAGTTTGCTTACAGGGCGTTGTGGCATAGACAAAACAGACCCTCTCCTCCTCCCAGATCCTTCCTCCAGAACTGTCCTCACAGCCAGGGCTCAGCCAAGCTCGAGTCCTCACGCTGCTTAGGGCAGACAAGCCCGCCTGGGAAAGCCAGGATGGGTGGCAACATGGACTGACCCCACCTCTAGGGCAGAAGTGGGGCCGGGTTGGTGAGACAGGACACGACCCCCCAGCTGATCTGGTGACGAAAACTCTGGGTTATGCTCCTACAAGCTTCACCACAGCCTCATCACTATGGGTCCCCAGAGGCTGGGTAAACACCCCACATTCTTGTCTGCATAGATTTCACATTCAGCACAATAAATGCACCTGGCGACCTCGCCCGGGCAGAGCCCTGGAGTCTGCTCTGAGACAGGGACCAGGGTAGACTCACTCCAGCAGCTTTGGCCTCCGCTGGGCCCAGGAGCTGTATCTTGGGAGCTTAAAGGAGAAGCTTGGGCCAGACCCTCAAGGCCCCAGGGGGCTTCTCCAAAGTTGCAGGGACCATCAGGGTCCCTTGTAACCTGGTAACTCTGACCTTTCTGGATGTTAGTAGAGTCCAGGCTGGGCCTGGACCCCCGCCAGGTGGGGATTTTTGCTGGGGGTCAGTAGGAGTGAAATGCAGAAGTGGTCTGATGCTGTAGGCTGAGTACAGTGAGAGCCTGGTTGTGGGGAGCCTTCCCTCGGGGGTTCTGCCAGCCACACAGCCCTGCACCCCAGGACTCTAGCCGCTTTTCTCTGTGGTTTGTTCCCTCTTCGTTCTGACCTGGTGGCCACTCGGTGAGGATCCTCCCAGGCTCACCCCAGCTGCTCTGGGCCAGCGTCAGGTCCAGGTACCCTCTAGGATCCCCAACCTGCCTCCTCAGCACCCACAAAGCTGTGCTCCTCTGAAATCCTGGGCCAGATTTCAAGCAATTAGGTTATAAGATTGAGATGGTCAGCCAGAGACAGTCACATCACCAAGCTGTTTACTCCAAGAAAACCTAACACACACAGGCCAAAGAAGTGTGCCGGGACAGGCCCCAGCCCCAGACACCCCGTGAGCAGCTAGCTCCCGTCTGGTCCTGGAAACAGTCCTTCTCGTGCCAGAGGAAGCAGGAATGGGGTAAACAGGGACAACAGCCCCAGCACCCAATCTGCTCCCCTAAAAGCTAATAAAAGCCCTCTTCTCTCTGTGCTGCAGGCTCTCCAGCAGGCCTTGGTGGCCTAGCATGGCCCACTGAGGTGAACCATGACTGGCTGGCCAACACTCGCCACCAACCATCCCAAGTCACCTCTCACCAGGACGTGACCCCTCCTCCTGCTGTCCCCCACTCACCCACCCCACCCAGGAACGTGCCTGCGTTGCCACGGACACCATGTAGTAGGGCCGGCCGCGGCACCCAGTGAGCTGCGATGGTTTTGTACACGACCCCCTTTTCCAATAGCTGTCTGTCTGCCCTGCACGCCGTGTCCTGGTACCTCATCTTCCCATGCTACTGGCTGCTGGACCAGCTTCTGGCCTTGTTCACGCCTGCGCCCTGTCAGAAGAACCAGCTGCTCTGCATCGTGCTCTTCATGCCCATCTACCTGGGCTTCCTGGTCACCTCGCTGCCCTTCGCGTTTCTTGGGTTCCTCTTCTGGTGCCCCCTGCAGTGTGCCCGCCGGCCCTACGTCTACTCCCGGCTGGAGGACAAGGGCCCGGCTGGCGGGGCAGCCCTACTCCGTGAATGGAAGGGGACGGGTCCTGGCAAAAGCTTCTGCTTTGCCACGGCCAACGTCTGCCTCCTCCCCGAGTCGCTGGCCAGGCACAACAACGTTTATAAAACCCAAGTACGGGCCAAAGAGATCGGGCACAGAATCCGCAATGGGGCCAGTCGGCCCCAGATAAAAATCTACATTGATTCGCCCACCAATACCTCCATCAGCGCAGCCAGCTTCAGCAGCCTGGTGTCGCCCCAGGGCGATGGCATGGCCCGGGCTGTCCCCGGGAGCATTAAGAGGACTGCCTCTGTGGACTACAAGGGCAACAGTGGGCGTCACCCCAGTGACGAGGCTGCCAATGGCCCGGCTTCCGGAGACCCAATCGACTGCAGTAGCCTTGAGAATGCCTGCGTCGTGCGCATCAGTGGCGATGAGGGAGGCCGGCACCCCGAAGCTGACGACCCTGCCACTGGGGGCCAGGCCAGGAATGGGGCTGGCGGGGGCCCACAGGGCCAGACGCCCAACCACAATCGGCGGGATGGGGACTCGGGGAGCCTGGGCAGCCGCTCTGCTTCCAAGGAGTCCCTGGTGAAGGCGCGTGCCGGGCTGGACAGCGGCGGCAGTGGGGAGCCAGGTGCCACCCACAGCAAGGCCCCGCACAAGGCCTCGGTGGTGAAGAAGGTAGCTGCGCGCAAAAGGCGGCACCCGGACGAGGCCTTTGACCACGAGATCTCGGCCTTCTTCCCCGCCAACCTGGACTTCCTGTGTCTGCAAGAGGTGTTTGACAAGCGGGCGGCCACCAAGTTGAAAAACCAGCTGCATGGCTACTTCGAGTACATCCTGTATGATGTCGGGGTCTATGGCTGCCAAGGCTGCTGCTGCTGCCGCCGCTGCTGCGAAGCCCACTGTTGCTTCAAGTGTTTCAACAGCGGCCTCTTCTTTGCCAGCCGTTACCCCATCATGGACGCAGTCTATCACTGTTACACCAATGGGAAGGGCGTCGACAGCCTGGCCTCGAAGGGAGCGCTGTTTCTCAAGGTAGGAGGCCTGGGCACACACCAGCTGGTCCCAGAGCCATGTGGGAGGTGGGCTGCAGCCCGGGGGTCCTCACACTGTGGGAGATCTATGGGCAGACGAGTTCATTCATGGAGCTGAACCAGAGGGCCCCCAACTCAGGGACAAGGGAAGAATGTGGGGACAACAGCCAAGGCTCCGGTATGACAGTGATCTCTGAGCCACCATTTCCCCATCTGTAAAGTGGGGGCAATGTGGAGCCCACTCACAGGGTGGGAGTGAGTGGTGAGGCCTGGGGGTTCTCTTGGTGCTGGAGGTGAACGTGGCCGGCCAATGATGGGATGGGAGTGGTGGGGGTAGGGGGAGGCTACTGTCTGTAACAAAGCAGATATTCACAAGACGGGAGACCAGCAAAAACCAATGGTTGCAGGTCCTGGGCCCATTACCACACCGGCCTCGCTGGCCAGGACACCCTCTCCCTCCTGGCTGTCACACCAGGCTCTGCCCACCAGCCCAAGGCTTCGCTTCCATAGTCACTAATTAAAGTGAATCATAATTATTCCTGCTAATTTGGATGCAATTGGCGGAGATTTTAGACCATGGTAATTTGGTCATTATGCATTATCTTCTCCTGAGCCTGATGCACTCAGAGTGTCGACTTCTTGTTCTCTATCCAAAAGCCGCGCTTGGTGCTTCCCGAGTTTTCTGAAGCGTTGCTTGGCCAGCAGATACAGAGCAGGGCTTTCTGCCCCAGAGGCAGCAGCTGCTGTGGGTCTGGGTTCTGTCCATTTCCCTCAAGACTTCTCAGTTCCCCCTCGAAGGGGGTCCACGAGGGCAGGCAGGGGGACCCAGTGTGGCTAATGTGGAAGCGCAGGTAGGAGGCTGTCATGCCCAGGCCTCAGCTCTGACTGTCCAGGAAAGTGCTGTGTCAGCCAAGCACCTGTCGGGAGAGAGGCCCAGGCTGACTGTCTGCATGGAGACGGCTGGAGCCAGGGCCAGCACCCAGGGCCCGGGCACCCCTCCACGTGTTCTGTGGCTCTCGTGTGGCTCAGCAGGCCCAGAGTCGGAGTCCTTGGCTCTCCATTCACAGCCTGAGATGCTGAAATTGAATGCACTCCTCTGACAGGAGAGCCGACCTTCCCATGGTGGCAGACGGTTCATCAATGTTCAGTTCCATGGATGTATTTTCATCTCAGTGTCTTTCTGGGGAAGGAGAGGACATGTCAGGCTCAGGGAAAGGGGGGAGCACACCCTTTCCCTCACACAACCCTACCACAGGTGGCTCAGAGGCCAGGGAACCCCTCGACCCTGCCCCCGGCCCATACATCCCCTCCTCATCTCCCTCCTTGGTCTGGCACCTCAACCACCAAGCCCACCAGGGCCACCAGTCCTGGAGACAGCCCCTCCACTGCGGGCTTTCCTTCTAGGCTCCTGTTGCCTGTCCCTCCGTTAACTGTCAATGCTCCCTCTCCCTCCTGGGTCTAAAACTGGTCTATAGACATGTTTAATTTGGTTCACACCATTAAAATATTTCTTGTCTTGGCCAACATTTAAAAATTAAGACATTTCACATAAATCCCAGTTTGCAACTTCTTCCCCGACTGGGGCAGATCTGGCAGCACCAGACCTGCTGATTCTGCCCAGCTCTCAGCTCAAGCAGCCCCCACCACAGGGTGACCCGACTTGACCAGGGCTCTTCATTCCCAAGTGGTCACCACGGCCAGCCCCCACACCTGCCTCAGGAAAGCCACTCCATGGCCTCCATTCCCACACTTGCCGAGGGGTCTCAGGTCTGTCCAAGCCCAGATCTCTCCCCTAAGCCCCCAGCTCTGTGTCTGGCTGCCCCTGGACACGGTCCCATTTACTCCTGAAGAGAACTCATCATCTGCCCTGGTCCCACCCTCTCCCAGGTTCCACCATCTTTCAGCCAAAAGGCCCCACCTTGACTCCTCTCTGTGCCCTGGGCCCATCCAATCCATGCAGACAACTAATTTCACTTCCCAGATACCTCTGGACTGCCACGCCCATGTCTCCAGCTGCCCTATTCTCCCCCTTCCAACCCATCCTCCTCCTGCCCCAGTCTGATTCCTGGTACCCCTCTCCCCCTGCCTTGGGGAGAAGCTCAGCCTTCCCTGGGCCCTCTGCCCTCACCTGGCTCCGCTCCAGCCCGGCTCTCCTGGTCATGGTCCCGCCCAGTTTGGCCTCACCATCTCTGTGGAGCTTTCCCAACTGGCATCCACATAAGCCATCTTCCCATCACGGGTTCCTCAGCATTTGTCCCCAGCAGTCTTGTCGCCTGTCCCTTCCATTAGACAGACCCCTTCAGAGGGGAAGGGAGCCGGCTGTGCCCAGCACACAGCTGACCCAGCTCATCTCTGTTGCCAAGAGTGAGCCTGTTTTTCCTGTGTAGAGAAATGAAACAAATGGGGTTTCAGAAGACAGGCCGGCCCAGGAAGGGGTCCAGGGCTGGGAAAACGCTGCCCTGGCTGTGTGTGGAGCCAGTGTTCCCTTCATTGGCGGGGCTCCCCTGTCCACCCTGCCCTCCCGATGGACCCTGTGGCACTGCCGATCCTTGAGGGAAACGCTTTCCTGCTACTGTGAGGGCCTGAGAAGGAAGGGACTGGACTCGCTTTGGCCTCGCCAATGAGAGAGCCCGACTCTGGGCCCCTCTCTGTTGACAGTCTGTGCCCACCAGAATTAAGAGGCACAACCTCTCAGTGTGATTGTTTGTTTTTGCAAGAGAAACACAAGCCTCTGCAGCTCCTGAGGACTCGAGCCAGAAATCAATAAGTCCCGGCACATAATCAAGTGGATCTCGGCGCGCTCACAGGCTGACCGAGCGGGGAAAGGGGTGAGGAGCTGAGTGAGGTGCCTGGTGCAAGGGCTGAGGGAGAGGCAGATGGCCTTGGCCTGTGTCTCTTCAGGGCTGAGTGGTGCCTCTCTGCACCTGTCCTGTCCCTGCCCAGGACTCAGCACAGGCAGACGCACTAAGTGCTGAAGGAGTGAGGGGATAACGCTCTAAGCCGGCAGAAAGCCTGTCGCCAGGAGCTCAGGAAGCAGTGCGGAGCTCAAGGAGAAATTGGGAGGGGGCAGCAAACTGATTTGAACTGGCCTCAGCCACCAGCGCCTCGTGACCCTGGCCAATTACGGTATAATTTTAGTATAATCCTCACAGATGTAGAAGCACTAAGCAGGGGTGCTCACAGCAGGAGTATTATTATTGAAGAGGGAACAGGCAGTCATTGCCCAAGGAACACGGGGCGAGAGCGCCACCGTGTGGCCTTACATGGGGCATCATGGCTTTAAAACTGGATTGTGTTTTTCCAACAGGACACATCAGTGGTATGGGATTTCTTGAGCTGTTTCAAAAGTGCAGGGAATTTTAGACCGAGGCTTGAGTCTGGAATACAGGCAAAAAGTGACCGTTGAACATGAGTTTATAAAAAGCTCCAAATCCAGGCCGTACAGCCCATTATCAAATAACCAGACATGTATCCCCCCAGGGTGCTGGGAAAAGATGTGTCTCCATCTGGCTGGGAAAGGGGATGATGACATCTAAGTCCACATGGAGATTAATGCCAACCTGACTCGAAAAGATGTGTCTCCATCTGGCTGGGAAAGGGGATGAGGAGCTGCAGAAAGCTCAGGGTGTGTGATGACACCTAAGTCCATATGGAGATTAATGCCAACCTGACTTTGACAGCAGAGATGGCAGCCTTGGAGGCTCTCAGAGTAGAGGACCGTGACGTGGCAGTGGTAGCGGCACGTTCAGGCCACTCTGAGCTACAGGATGGACAGGACTGTTCTTGGTGGATGCTAGGTGCACCCACCCTGCTGCTGCACGACCTGTAGACCGGGTCTCTACGTCACCTTCCTGGGACAGTTTCTAGGGTCCAGGGTCTCAGCATCATTGAAAACCCGATCAAGAATGGATGGGTGAACTTTGGGGAAGACAGAAGCTCAGGCCAGTCAACCAGAGGCCTCTAGGCAAAGGTGCCCACAGATGGTCCTGGGGAGCATGCCTGGGAGGGACTCACCCGTTTCAGCCTCGACCAGCTGAGCTGCGGGGAGGGCCTGGGAGAGACAGCAGGCTGGGTGGCCGCCCCTCACCTCTCTCCACAGCTCCTAACAAGGGCTCAGGCTTGCATCAGGCCACCACGGGGGCCATTTCAAGTTGTTTGTGATGTACATTGAGATGCTTGTTATCATTACACCAACCTGTGGAGACAGCCTGCCAGGGTCCTCTGTGGTTGGGCACAGAGTCGGGGAGGTGCCACCAGCCCTACTCCTCCCCTGGGGGGGGGGGGGGGGGGGGGGGGGGGGGGGGTTGAACAGATGTGGACTGAGGTCTGGGGAGAGTGGAGCCGCAGGGGAAGGAGGACTGGATTTGGGATGGAGGCCATGGGGCACCTAGGACCAGCCTGTGACACAGGTGCCAGAGACACAAGCCACCACTATCACCCAGACTGGGGGGACTAAGAGCAGATGACGTGACTTCTCACGAAGCCAGAGGGCAGAGACTGGGGAGAGAGAGCAGAAAGCAGGACCCGAGGCCTCTGGGTGTCAGCTTTGCGGCTGAGCCAAATCTGCGAGACAGCCACCTTAGACTTCAGAAGGATGGGCTGTAGGGTATGATCAGGCCCAGGGTTTGACTAAGGGAAAGAGGGAAGAGGCACCAGACAGGAGTGAACAGGGAACTGTGAGGCCGGCAGTCTGGTCACCAGTGGAAGGCAGGGGTTTGGATTGGAAATTTGGGATTATTTCTGCATTTGTCCTGTAAAGCCTACACAAATGGCCAGGTGGCACTCACCATGCTGTAGGCTGCCATTTCTTTTTGCATCTGCCTCACACACTAAACCAGGAGATTCTGGAAACAGGACATGTGCTATTCCTACCTGGGCCCAAGTCTAGCCAGAAGCCAACAGAGCTGGCCTGTAA
>NW_005368569.1:1676102-1726169 GCF_000412655.1 Myotis brandtii | reverse complement strand
TGATGTCAGTGTCCCTTTGTGTTCAGAGCAATGACTACTTAGACTTCCCCACCGACACCTCACCTCCTACTCCACAGGTGCAGGTGGGAAGCACACCTCAGGACCAAAGAATCGTCGGGTACATCACCTGTACACACCTGCACGCCCCGGAAGGTAGGGTCTGGCGGCCCGCACTTGTCTGGGGGTGGAGGACCTTTCCCCAGGGCCTGGCTGGGGCCTGGCTGCAGCTTCGTCATCGGGTCTCTGTGGTTCCGCTCCGCAGAAGACAGCGCCATCCGGTGCGAGCAGCTGGACATGCTTCTGGAATGGCTGGCTGATTTCCGAAAATCTACCTCCTCGTCCAGCACAGCCAACCCCGAGGAGCTGGTGGCGTTTGACATCGTCTGTGGAGATTTGAACTTTGACAACTGCTCCTCCGGTGAAGCTGGGTTCCTCCCCATTCCGGTTGGCTCCTGGGGGAGGGTGGGGGTTCCAGTCACAGCTAGCAACACAGTTAGGCAGCTCGAAGAACTTCCTGCTCCTTGTGAGCATGTGGGTGGGATGTCAGCAAGACGACGATTTCTCTGCCCCCTAGAAATCCTGGAATGAGAAGCACCCACACTCTGCCTAGAAAGCTCAGAAGCCTCCTTGCTGGAGACAAGATGCCCTAAAAACGAACCTGTGAAGGGAAGGCTTGGAGCCTCTGAAATTCAGACTGAGGACGAGTCAGCTAATACACTCATCAGGTCTTTATTCAGCCCTTACTCTGCACCAGGCACAATTCTAATGGTTGGTCATGGGCCACCTGTGCCAGTTAAGTCTCATAACAACCCCAAGAGTGGGCACTGTATTTACCCATATGGTATGGAAGAGGAAGCTGACACCTCCGGAGGTGGAGTAACTAGTCCAAGGTCACACCGCCAGTGAAGTGGTGGGACTGGGAATTGAACCCTACAAATCATGCCTTAAACCATTAGACTCCAAGTTCATCATGGGTGAAATTTCAAACAATTGATTTAAATATCTGATCTGTGAATCTGATGAGCATGCTCATCCCAGGGACCTCCTGGGAACTGGGGCAGCTCTGAGCTTCCCCCAAGCCTGGGCTCCCGGGCTCCTTCCACTCTAGCCACAGCCCCAGCAGAAACAGAGGATGGGTGAGCGGCATGGCCCTAACCCTCAGGGTGCACAGGGCGGTGCCTTCACCTGCTGACAGCTGTTTCTTCACAACTAAGAAGGCATCCCCAGGGTGGCAACTCAAAGGTTTGTGGGAAGAAAGGCACCTACCATGTAACACATCCCCTCTACTGCAGCCCTGTGGCCCCTCTTCGTCACATGCCTGATGCCAGCTCCAAATGCTGGGTGCTCCTCAGGTCTTCCTGAGTGAGGGTGGGGAGCCAGCACATATAGGAAGAGGCTGTCAGGAGGGGTTCCATCCAGTCAGGCCCACTCAGTGACCTGTCCTTCCTCTCCGGGGTCTCAGAAAGGCCCTCTAGCTTCATGAGTTAGCAGGACAAACTGGAACGCAGGGTGGGTCACTTCCCTCTCTGAGCCTGCCTCCTTCCCTCCCTGCAGACGACAAGCTGGAGCAGCAGCACTCCCTGTTTACACGCTACAAGGACCCCTGCCGCCTGGGGCCTGGCGAGGAGAAGCCATGGGCAATTGGTGAGCTGGCGCTGGGGGCAGGCAATGTGGGTAGAGGGGAACAGGGGCAGGGGAGGGGCACTACCAGGTTTTGAGCCCACCATGCTGAGACCTGACAGTGCACCAAGCCTGGGCTCCCCACGTGCTTCCTAGAGGGACCTCCAGGACTTGCTCCCAAGACCCCAGTGCTGGGGGATTTGGGACACCCAGGCTGGCAGATGCCTCCTGGAGGCTGGCTGGGTCCTACCTGCAGTGACTGCTCTCACCCCTCGTCCCCAGGTACCATGCTGGACCAGGATGGCATCAACGATGAGGATGTGAGCTCCCCTGACAACCTACAAAAGTAAGCACCCCGCTGTGGTGGGGCCAGGCGTGCCGGGTTCTGGGCTGAGCACCCAGCCCTGACTCACTGTGGGGAGATGGCTATAATCAGGGCAGAGAGAGAAGGAAGCCCGTGAGAGCCTCAGGGACAGAGCTGGGGTGGGTGGAGGCCCTGGAGGCATTCTTGCCGGGGATCCGCCTTACGGAGAAGCCCCAAAGTAGGCCTGAGGCGGTGTTTCCCACACCTGCAGCCCTGGCTCGCTCTACAAGAGCCAGTCCAATCCCAACCCCTGTCTGCCTTGGGAGCCTGCCTTGGGGCCCTGCCAGGCACAGGAAAAGGGACCAGAATTTTCCAGGGCAATGCTGACGGCTGCCAAAGAGCCCTGGGGATGACACCTGCTCCAGGGAGCCCAGCGACTGTTCGCCACCAATCAGGCAAATGAAAATACAAGCAAAGCTAACATGCTAGAAAGCCAGTTATTTTCAAAGTAGAGGCAGTTCCATTGCAACCAAATTTCATTCTTGAACCCAATGACACTTCCATAAAGGACACGTTTGAGAAGCGAGCAGCAGAACCAATTTATAATTCACAGCCCAAGACTGCACAGAGTCATGGCAATGGCTCCTTGCAGCTAATTTGAGCCAATTAATTAGATTACAGACTAAATTTGAAACATCATCCTATGCCGAGAAAATTATCTTTTTATGAGCTGATGATTAAAAAATGACTATCAGTAACTCGCAGATCACTGATGCTGGAATTAATTATCAAAGGCAAAGGACAGTAATGGATTATATTTCTGAGAGGTACCAATGTTCTGCATTCATTAGTGTATTTATCTCAATGCTGGTAAAGGCCTTGTAGAAACCCATGTTTGCTGGCTGTGCCTGTCCAGGTGCCCCTTCTACCCATCCAGGGTCTCTTAGTGGATGCCACTTTGCCCCTGACATCGGCCTGCAGCTGCCTCTGTGACAGTCTCCCATGAAGGCTCCTCCCCACGGGTGCTCAGACTCTGCAGGAAACCTGGCAGGACAGATGGCAGACAGGGAGTCAGGAGACCCGGAATTCAGGGTGTTAACACCCCCCCGAGCACCCCGGTCTCCCTGTAGAACCTTGGCTAGCACTTAAGCACCCATGTGGTTTTCCTTCCTCTGAGGAACAGGATGATAGTCACATCCCATTATTACTTTCTTGGCACTCCTGGTCCCCTGGTCCTGGGGCCCACAGCAATCATTCTTGTATCAGAGGAAATGGAAGCTCTGAGGTTTGGCACAGCTGCTCAGGGACAGACTGACACTAGAGTCCAGTCCTGGGATGGGGCCTGGGTGCTCTCCTAGCTCCCCACCACCCCCTGGACCTGAAATAAGTCATGGGGTTCTGGGGTCTTCCCGAGAAGGGTCCCTGAGGTTCACTGTAAAGACCAAGTTCCCCCAAACGGGACCCTACTGGCTCAGAGCAGAACCCTATTCTGCAGAGGGGACAGGCAGTTCTGTCCCCGACTCAGGCACAGTCTCTGGGCTGCACAGGGTCCAAGCTGTAGCCACAGCCAAACTCCCAGTTCAGAAAGAGAAAGCGAGTGCTGGCCAGCCCGAGGAAGACATGGAGCATTCCAGGATAGTTTCAGTCAGGAACGTGCAGCCTCAGACTCAGTTTCCCTCCCTCCTTTTTGGGGCCCACAAGGAAGACAGCTGTTAAACACAGGGGTGCGGTCTGACCTGCTTCTCTCGGGATGAGAACCTGGCTCCACACTCAGGACTTGGGGCCTGGGGCGGGGGCGGGGGCTCAGCTTGCCTCCTGTTTGCATGAGCAGGGTCTTGGAGAGTGAGGAGGGACGCCGGGAGTACCTCGCCTTCCCCACCAGCAAGAACTCGGGGGCAGGCCAGAAGGGACGCAAGGATGTGCTGAAGGGCAACGGCAGGCGCATCGACTACATGCTGTATGCAGAGGAGGGGCTGTGCCCGGACTGGAAGGCTGTGAGTCTGGGGTTGGGCAGCCAGGCCATGCCCATAGATAGGGGACCCTGAGCCCTGTACCCCTCAACGGCACTGAGCTCTCCTCTGAAAGTGAGTCCTGCCAGTCCAAGAGACCTATGGGGCCCTCGGGATCCTCCCACCCCTCTGCCCTTAGGAAGACCCACCGGCCCCAGCCCAGGCCCCACCCTTGCCTCTGCGTGGTGTCCTTTGGGTCTAATCAGGATGTTTCTCTTCCCCCAACCCCAGGAGGTGGAAGAATTCAGTTTCATCACCCAGCTGTCCGGCCTGACCGACCACCTCCCAGTGGCCATGCGGTTAATGGTGTCTACGGGCGATGAGGAGGCGTAGACCAGCCAAGTCATCACAGCAGCCTGGCCTCTGCTAGTCCTTTGAGCCAAAGCCCCTTTCTGGCCATGTCCCCTCCAGCAGCAATGCCAGGGAGAGGGCAGGGGCTGGGGGAGCCGAGGTCATCCCCGGGTGAGCTGCAACCAGCGCTGCCCTGCACCTCTGGGCACTAGCTGCGAACAGGAGTCAGGTCAGCCCGAGGAGCCCTAGCTACCCAACCAGTGCCATTCTTTCAAAACGTGATTTTCTACAAATCTACAGCACAACCTAGTTTGTAACCCGTGGGTTAGTATGAGAACCGGGTTTCTGTACTCTTTGTATCTTTTCTCAAGCTTCGTCCAGGGTTCATTATTTCTGTCTGCTGTCATGTTGTCTCGCATGCCTGCACCCTCGCATGCACGCTGCCCGCATGCCATGTGCCACGCCATAGTCACACAGACCCCTTGCTCAGGCCTCACCCAAGGCCAAACTCCAAACACAATCAGAACCAGCCAAAGAAGCATTCCTGGGCACAGGGCCGCCAGCGCGCAGCCTGCAGCTGGGTCGGCTCACGAGCAGGGACCGTGAGGGCTGTGTCCAGTCACCACAAGCCCGGGCTCTTCCCAGGGTCTTGCATTCAAGGGCGATTACATTTTAAAAAGAAAAACAGAAAGAGTCAACACCAGAAACAACCCTTCACTTTAGAGGGTCTGCAAACTGCAAGGGAGAACGCTGCTCTTCCTGAGACAGGCACCCCTCCTGGCCTGGGACCCACTCTAAGTGGAAACAGGAAGTTGAGGAGAGAGCACCACTTCTCCAGGGAGAGGGGAGCTCCCGGATGCAGTGGAAAGGGCGCTGCTGGTTTTGAAAATGATAAATGTGTAGCTTCTCTTCTGCCAAAACCAACACCTCCTCTTTCTGCCTGATCCCCTCTCTCCTCCAGACACCCTTCTGGTTTGGGACCAATCCTTCCCTGGGGACTGCCCCATCCATATGCTGGAGGAGCTCAGGAACTGTCCGCCTGCCTCTGGGTAGGGCTGCGGCTCTGTCCCCCAGACCCACCCTCAAAAGTGACCCTGGGGCCAAAGTGCAGAGGGCGACCTGTCCCCCCCTCACCAGTGGGCAGGCTGCGGGTGGCAAGGTCAGGGGCCACTGCTTGCACAGGGCAAGGAGTGGTACTGGTTGGCATCCAGGCACATAGATGCCCACTCTGCCACTAGGTGCCCAGGGCCAGCCCCAGGCACCCAGGCACTGGGCGTGGCAAAGCCTATAGGTGAGGCCTGCAGCTCATCACCCCATGGCAGCACTGCCTCCGCCCACCTGCCTTTATAAACACCTGGGGACACTCCCTACAGTCACACAGAGAAGGCTGTGTCCATTTCCAGGTGTGAGGCTCCCCCAGCTCAGGGGACTGTTCTTGACAACCCCCATTTATCTCCCCTCCTCCCAGTGCCCTGACCTGTGCCCACCTAGCTTGAAGCCAGCTTTGCCCAGGACCCTCTGGTGTCGGTGCGCTGACACTGTGCCTTGTCACCCACTGAGCTGCAAGAGGGACCAAGAGGGGTCCAAGCAGCCATCCAGAGGTCAGGTCCTGTGCTGGGAGAGGACAAGCTATACCCACCGTGGCACTGGCTTGTCAGAACCCACCTGGCCAGGGCAGTGGCAGAGCTGAGGGCTTCAATACTTCCCAGCCCTGCCCCTGGGGTCCAGAGCCATGAGGGGCTACTCACCACTGAGAACACAGTCCCACCTGAGCTCTGCTGTGCCCCTCCTCCAAGGGCCTGGCTTTCCGAGTCTTAGCCAGGCTTTGTGGGGTCAGAGGGCCCCTCACTCCCAGGAGCAGCCAGGAATCTACTCACACAGGCAGGGCCCTACTGGGCAGGCACAATGCCTAGGTGGTGGGGCCTGAGCCAAGGACCCCAGGCTGCAGCTCGGCTGTGTGCCCAGGAGCGCAGGGGAGACAGGCTAGGGCTCCTGAAGCAGAGAAACCTCATGGCGCCCAGCCCTCAGAGGGGCTGCCTCCCTCCTAGGGCAGCTGGATGGGGGCCACTGTGCAGGGGCACATGCTTCTCTCCTCTCACAGGGCGGCCTTAGGCAAGTCATACCTCCCTGTGCCTCAGTCACTTCCTGTCCTAACAAGGTCGCCTCTGCAGCCGGCCCTGGTGTACCACCTCCCAGCTGCCCTAGCAACTCCCTGATGTGGCCTCAGTACCGAGGCCGCCATCACCCAACCACATGTTTCTTGAAGCCTGTGGACTCCCGGGGCCGTGCACAAGCCAGACTTTTCCATTTTAATTTTTAAAAAAGAAAGAAAAGAAACATTGCCAGGATCTCATATTCTGTGTGTTTGGCCTGGGAGGGGCAGACAGAGGGGTTACCCAAATCCCCAACCAAATTCCTGCACCTGCCCTGGGCCTGGCCTTCTCCAGAGAAGCCAGGAGGCAGGGTCAGCTTGGGAAGGAAATGGTCATTTTCATTTGTCCAAACCACCTTAAGTTTTAAGTATGAATATTAATCTTGATGCTTTTTAACTATTGTATTAACTTGCTGAGATTTAGAAATACTGTTTTAAAAAAGAAAAAAAGACTTTTTTAATTTCTGTATTTTTTTCTGTATTGTATCCTCATGGGACATTAGGGGTTTTATATGGTAAGCACACCTAAGGTTTTGGTAAAAACATTATCAAATATATATCCAGACGATTCTTCCCTAGAAGAAAAACAATCTTTCACCTGATAAAATATTTTGAAAAGAGAGGTGTTTTTCTCCTTTACTGGTGCTGAAAGGAAGGATGGATCACAAGGAGAAAATAAAACTGTGAGGCTCAAGGCTGGTGTTCTCCACTTATTTGAGCGACAAGCTGGGGCCGGGCCCTGCTCGGACTCCAACCCCAGGGCAGGTGGTAAACAGCAAAAGGGCATTCTGAGGGTCAGGGGCAGAAGCAGTGGACTCATCTGCCCTGGACTTCTGAGGTGGTGGGAGGCACAGGAAAGAGGGGGGGCACACGGAAAGGGTTGTACCTCCTGGCTCCCTCTCCTGGTGGCTGGTTCCCTGGATCTGCATCTCAGGAACTGCTCTGGAACAGCCTCCTCCCTGTCTTCTGAACAGCAGCCTGGTGTCCGTTGTCAGGTTGTGGTCGCCTGCTGGTGCTGCACACTAAAGCCAAATGCTTAGGAATGTGGCTTGGTGACATTACCCATCGAGTGAAAGGGCCAGAACCCGGTCCTCAGCCCGGCCATGAGTCAGCATCAAGGTCCCTGGAAGCCCCTCCTAGCCAGAGCCAGGCAGAAGTCCCAGCGCACAGGCAAGGCTGGCGACCACCACGGGCAGCCCAGTCGCCTCAGCACATGAGGCCCAGAAAAGTGGTTCTGAAGCCTTAGAGCTTTCTGAGCACATCGGAACCACTGCAGAGTGGGCTCCCTGCCCACTTCTCGGCTTCAAGTTCAGCCAGCAGCCCATGCTGCCTGCCACACCTGGAGCGAGGAGCCAGCAGTGTGAAAATGAAAAAGGGACGAGGTCTCCATACCCAGAAACTGAGCGGGGGCCTGAAAGGAGCAGCACCTTCAACTTCCTTCCCAGAAAGCCACACCATTCAGAGCCCAGAGCCTCTCGGGCCACTTTATTTCTTAAGTGAGGGTCAGCGCCCATCACTCAGGGTATCAGAGAGTGTGAAATCCATGGTGACATCTCCAGTGAGGGGTTGGAACTCCACAGTGTAGCTGACTGTCTGCGGGCCTCCCAGAGGTGCTCTGGGGTCCAGCATGGTGCTGAAGAAGTACACGGCCTGCTTGCAGTGTGGGTTCCAGCAACAGTATCCCTGCAGCAGAAGCAGAAGGTGGTGAGGGCGGCCAGCAGCTAAGCCCTCTCTGGCCAGCCTCCCCTGCTAAAAGCTCGCAGTGGGAAGCTGCTGCTCGGACCAGGTTCCCATCTGGCTGACCGTGTCCCAGGAACACCCAGAGCACAGTGGTGATGCAGCCCCCTCAACAGGACTGTCTCTCAGGGTCAGCCACTCTGGGCCCGTGTGCACAGCACTACCTTGTCCTCTGCAGGCTTCAGCAGGCCAGTGCTGATGGTGCTGTCCGGGGTCAGGTGGTATTCCATCCACAGGACAGCCCCGTGGCTCCTCCCAGGCCTGGGGGAGGGAGATGTTTGGTCAAACAGAAACAGCACCACAAGAGATGGTGAGCATGGCCATGGCTCCCCTCTGCTTTCCAGAAACCTCTGCTTCTTCCCTACTTCCACCTGCCCAGTCAGGAGGCTCTTGACACTCCGCCTGACTAAAAACCACTCAGTAAAATGCTGAACAAGAAGAGCCACAACCAAAGCCCCCTCACTCCTCACAGTCTGGCCACGTATTGGGTAAGCCTGGGGCAGGGCAGGTCAGCCACAGGACCGGCCTCCTTAGCCTGCGGTCACAGAAAGGCTTGGTCCAGAGGCTCAGAGCACAGTCCTGGCACCGCATGCTGGAAGAACCCTCCCTGATACCCTGGATGGCAGGCCCAGATGGTCTCTGCCTGCCTCCCCTCATCAGAGGAGCCCCAAAGGGCCCTGGGCTCAGGGCTCCAGCCAGGGGGCTCTTCCTCTGGGAGCAGCAGCTCCTCCCATGAAGGGAGCTGGAGCTGGGTGGGCCTGACCATGCCTCACAGTGAGTGCCCTCGCCAATTCCTAACCTGCTTTAGTTCCCAGGAGAAAAATGGTCCAATGGGTAACCATAGCAACCAAATTCACATTTCTCTGCAGCTGTGATCCAATATGCTGTTAGCTCAAAGGGAGCCTGAGATGCAGAGGGAAAAGCAAACCCCACTTGGGCACCGCCTCCTACCCAGAGGCTGTGAGGACCCTCTATACACTCAGGGCCACTTTAGACCAAGAAGGGCAAGGCTGAGACAAGGAAGGCCATCAAGTGGTTAGCCACATGGGCAGTAACTGCTAGACAGAAAGCAGGCACTCCCGCCCCCTTATTTCCTTCCCCAACACTCCCACTCAGGAGCCAACACTCACCTCCTCAGCTCAATGGAGCCCTCAGCATGGACAGACTGCGGGGGGACTGGCTGCCGAAAATCAAAGGTCAGGATCTGCTGCGGCTCGGAGAGGCTGCGGCATGGGTACTCCCACAGCGGGTGGGGCTCAGCCTCCTTGCTTTCCCTAAAGTCCAAGGCATGCTGAGAAGGGAAGGAGATTTGAGGCTCTGCAGAGACAGGACCAGGATGCCCAGGAGGCAAGGGGCTCATGTCCCCACCTCCAGGGTCCATGCCAGTGGCCCCTCGCCTCCATGGTCCCGTCCCTCAGGGTAAATGCCAGAGTCTCATGGGGCAGTGGGTCCTCACAGACCATGGCTTCTCTGTTCCCTGTGCCATTCATGAGCTGTCTCCCCAGCAAGTCACTTCACCTCTCTAAGCCTCACTTTCTCCCTTTTTAAAATGGGATGACACTGCTTATCTCACAAGCTACTTTGAGGACCAAATGTCCACACTGATGACAACACCTGGTGCTTGGACACTCGCCTGTTAGGTGGCCCTTACTAAGCACTACAGCTGACAGATCACCCCCACATGAGGATCCCAGTCTAGACAACGCAGAGACAAGCAACCATGGTGCCGAGGAGCGCTGACTCCTGCAGAGACAGGGCTGGACAAGAGAGCTGCCTGGAGGGGTGACCTCAGAGCTGCCTCCTAAGGTCACACGGGAGTTGGTTGCAAGGAGAGTGGACAAAACTGAGGAAAGAGCAGGCCTAGCAGCAGGGGTCAGTGACTCTGAAGGGGTGACTCTGCAGGGGGAAGGGACAGGGGCCTCACAGGTTTTCCCACAGGGGGTAGACAGGGCCAGACTCAGGATCTACAGGTGTATTTGAGCTCCAAGTGGGGAATGGTCGAGTGGGGGAGGCAGGAGGCTACATGGTCACAGACAAGAGGAAGTGGCCCAGACCAGAGCAGCAGCAGGGAAAGAAAACTGGATTTGGGGCTCACTGATGACCTGACGGTTATGGAACCTGATGACCAAGTACAAGTGAAGGCGAGGACTTGCCTGGGAGGATGCCCAGGCCCTGAGCCCAGTGCTTGGTACCTGGGTCTGAGGTGGTGGCAGGCCGAGGATGGGAGCCCTGGAAGAAGCCAGGCTGGGGATGGGGGAAAAGCATGTGAATTTGGAAGCATCAAGGTCAGAGTGCCTGAGGACATCTCAGTGGAGGGTACACTGCTCTTAGCTATTTGGTCTGAGCTCAGGACAGATGCAAACATTATCCTGCAACAGAGAGGGGGCAGGGGACTGGTAAGGAAAGGGGCCTGAGGGAGACCTAGAACACATGACAGCTTAGGGGATGGAAAGGAAGGGAGAGGCCAAGAAGGAGCCTAAGAAGTGGTCAGAGGAGGCTAGAGTGTGCAGTGACACAGCACAAAGATTTCTAGAAGCATGGAACAGTCAGTGGTTAACTGTGGAGGGGCAGGCAAACTGAAAATATCTGGTAGATTTATTTACTTCAAAAAATATATTTATGTGAACAATCCACAATCATTGTAGAAAAATGTGAACAGAGCCCTGGGCTGTTAGAGCATTATCCCTCCAACAAAAGGTTTTGGTTCAATTCCCAATCAGGGCACATACCTAGATTGTGGGTTCAATCCCTGGGCAGGGCATGTATGGGAGGCAACCGATTCTGATTCAGGGGTTACAGCACAGGGCCAAGAATGGCCTGGTACTAGACCCTGAGACACAATGGCTCTCAGACTAATGCTCATGATGAGCCAAGCAGAATAAATACGCCCGGCCCCAACAGAAGAGCTGCTGCTCACACTGCCCAACCCATGTCTCTCCACAGAAGCCAGACGTCCCTGTCAGAGGCCTGTGGTGATGTGGAGTGGGTGGGAGGAACACTGTGGGTGGGAGCTGCAGCCCCATCTACCTTAATCATGTCATCCATGATGTGCACATCAAAGCCTTCACAGTCGCCACAGGGGCTCCGGATCCGCCACAGGTCCTACGAGGAAGGCACAGTCTTCACTGACACCCACCCGCCAGGGAACCCCGACGCCCGCACCCACAGGGGCCACAGGGAAGTGTGGCAACAAGATAAAGAGGGTCAGTGAGGTCAAGCTGGGGTGTCCCCAGCCCCAAACCTTAAGCACATCGTGCTGTTTTCACATGCCTAGAGGACACACCCAAGGTTGAGGACCTAGAAGAGAGCCCCCAAAGTTGAGGACAGTTCTGTGACATGACCCCAAGTCCTCTCCCACAAGGAGACAACTGGCCAGAGCTACTGGGCTAGGGTTTCTTGCTCTCTGTCCATCCTGAACACCATTTTCTTCAGGAAAAAATCTATAAGGCTCTGTACCAATAAACAGCGTGAGAACAGCAGGAGGGAGGAGACCAGAAGCCCTCAGACCAGTCACCTTTGTGTCCTTCTCCTGGATTTTTGCCTGGAGACGAGCATCGCTCTCCACATTCCTTCTTTGGCCATGAACACCAGAATTCATGTGGAAATCTCATCAGGTAAACAAATAACACAGAAGAAATACCCAGAAAGTTAAGTGATGGGGTCACTCAGCTACCAATGGACAAAGCCATTCTTATCAAAGAAATATCAAATGAGGTTCACTCGACATTTCGCGTTAAAAGCATTTTAAAATCCTTTTAATAAAAATGCCTTTCCCAAAATGACTGTGTGACTGTGGCTCTGCTTTGATGAGAAAATTAAAATGAAGCTTTTCAATTTTTTCTCGCATAAAGGTGACTCTCCCGTCTCAAAAGGCTTTTAACAAGTGCAGCCTGGACTCTTAATGAGAGCAGAGCAAGCTGCACAGCACGTCTTCTGAAACTCTTAATTTATGTATTTTAATTATTCTGATAAGCCATATTGTACAATGACAACACACAGCCAATTCCATTTCATATGTCAAATTACCGCATTTAAAAAAAGACAGGCGTCTTCTATTCAGCCCGGCAGGTGCTGAAACAGAAAAGCAGAGGCCAAATCACACAGACCTGAGGACCACCATCTACACCCAAGTCTTTGCAAGAAAGCAAGGTACCCCCGTCCCGTCTGCAAAAACCTCTGGGTGGCCTACCCTGAACTCCACGACCACAGCGTGCAGCGAGGCAGCCTGGGGCATCACCACAGCGCCAGGCCCCAAGTGCTGGTCCAGGGCAGTCCGCACATACCAGAAGTACAGATTGTGCCATGGCAACAGGCTGGTGGTAAAGAATGGCTCACCCAGCAGGAGAGAGACCTGGAGATCAGAGCAAAAAGCAGAACCAAGACATCAGAAGGACTCTTCTGAAAAGAAACACAGGTCACAAGTTTCACGGGTACATGGAAGCAACAGGCCATTCATTTGCTCACTCACTCAGTCAACAAAGAAGTGTGCCAGGTCCGAACCTGCCTGTGAGGATACAGAGATGAAAAACAGAAACAAGCCCCACCCTTAGGAGTGCTGAATGGAAGAGGGAGCCGGTGAGGCTGGGACTGTCCTCGCGGAGAGTGACAGGCTATGACAGAAGCATGGAAGGGGCATGTGGAGGACCTCAGAGGTAAGAGCATCAGGAAGGGCCTCCAGGATGGCCCTGGACATCTCCACTCAAAGCTTATCTGGACAATTTATTTTCAGTGTTTTCCATCTCTCTCACGAGGCTCTGAGCACCATGGAAATGGGGACACTGGCAGCACAGTAACCTCAGCACTGAGCAAAGTGCCTGGCCCACAGCAGATGGTCAGTACACATGTGCTGAGTAAATGAAGCAGACATGAAACACATGAGTAGGAGTCCGAAAAGCAAAGGAGAGGAGACTCCAGACAGTGGACGGACAGAGGCACATATGGTGGGAGAGGAGGCCCTCTCAGGAGCTCGCCAGAAGAGCACACAGGGCAGGGTGGTAAAGGGTGAGGCCAGAGAAATGCAGAGGAGCCAGGTCACCCAAAGGCAACTGATGACAGGTTAAGGGGACTGGACTATGCCGAGGAGGCAAGAGGGGGCCACTAAAAGCTTTAATCAGAGAAGGGGTGTGTTTTTAGAAAGAGCCCTCTGACATCCACGAAGCCTATGAGGACACCACCTGCAGATGGAGCGGGGACAGGAGGGGACTTGGGTGAGTACTATAAGGAGTGGGGAGTGTGCAAAAGGGAGACCAAGACATGGCAGATGCTGATGAGACAGGGCACCAGTCCAAGATGTCGGGGTTTCTGGCTGAGGTGACGGAGACGCAGAAGGAAGACACTGAAGACAGAGAAGTGTTGGTCCTGAGTGCTCCCCAACCCCCAGAATCGGGAACAAGGCAAGAATGCCCCGCTCACCACTTCTATTCACCACCCCAGTGGCCTGGAATCTAGCCAGTGCACCATGCCAATGGCTTACAGAATTTAAATGCCTTTTTAATCCTCATCAATGAGGGGGAAAAAGAGCAACTTGTATATGAATGTTCATAGCAGCATTCATAGTAGCCAAAAAAGTAGAAACAACCCAAATGTCCATCAACTGATAAACAGAAAAACAAAATGTGGTATTCCCCATTCCATACAATGGACTATTACCCAGCAGTAAAAAGAAATGCAATACTGGTTTATGCTACAATGTGTATGAATCTTGAAATAAGGCAATCACAAAAGGATCACGTATTGCATGACTCCATTTACATGAAATGTCCAGAAACGGCCATTCATACAGACAAAAAGTACATTAGTGGTTGCCTAGGGCTGGGAGGATTGGTGGTAAATGGGGAGTGACTGCTAATGGGCAAGGGGTCTCCTTTTGGGGGATAAAATATTCTAAAGTTGATCGGGGTGAATGTTGCATGACCTTATGAATATAATAAATCACTTAAGTGTGTGTTTTAATGGCTCATAAATTGTTCTTTAAAAAAAGGCATAGGGGGGAAATGGATAAAAGATCTGAGTAGATATTTCACTAAATAAGACACAGAAGAGCAAATGAGCACATAAAAAGGTGTTCAACATCATTAGGCATTTGGTAAACACATATCAAAACCATGAGACATCACTGCACAGCCATTAAATGACCATAATAAAAACAATAGACAACAAGTGTTGGTAAAGATACAGAGAAACTGGGACCCTCGTACATGACTGGGGATGTAAAATGGTACAGCCACTTTGGACAAGTTTGGCAGTTTCTTAAAAAGTTAAAACAAAAATATCTTATGAACCACCAATTCTAAGCCTAGGCAGCTGAAAACACGTATCCTCACAAAGACTTAGGTACCAGTGTTCACAGCAGCGCTGAAACAGCCAAAACCTGGAAACAATACAAATACCCCTAACAAATGAATGGATACACAAACTGTGGCATAGTCATACCATGGGGTACCAATCAGAATTAAAAAGGAACAAAATACTGCCCTGGCCAGTATGGCTCCTTCATTAGAGCCTCAGCCCGCACACCAAAGGGTGGTGGGTTCAATCCCCAGTTAAAGGCATGTACCTGGGTTGCGGGTTCCATCCCCAGCCCTGGTCAGGGAAAATGCAGAAGGCAAACCAATCGATGTGTATCTCTCACATCAATGTCTCTCTCCCTCTCTCTCTCTTTTCCCCTCTGTTCCTCCCTTCCACTCTCTCTAAAAATCAAAGCAAAAAAATATCCTCAGGTAAGGATTAACAACAAAAAAGAGAACAAAATGCTGACACATTCTACAACATGGATGAACCTCAAAGACATGCCCAGTGAAAGCAGCCCAACAGAGAAGACCATATATTGTATTATTCCACTTACATGAAATGCCCAGAAAAGACAAGTTTATAGACAAAAACCAGATCAGTGGTTGCCTGGGGCTGGAGGCTGGGTGAAGAAAATGTTGTAAAACTAGATTGTGTGATAGTTGTGCAACTCTATAAATTTACTAAAAGAAAAAAAAATCATTAAATTGTACTCTTGACATGGGTTGAGTTGATGGTATGTCAATTATATATCAAAAAATCTGTGCAAAAAGTTGGCAAGAAAGATGACGGGTTCCAGCTTTAAGGGCCTGTGGGACATGTGAGGAAAGACATCCAGTTGACACTTGGAGACACATTTGTCCCTCACAGATTCCCATGTGGAAAAGGATGTTATCACTGGAGAGGAGTCAGAGAGGACAGATAAGGAGGGAGCGCCAAGAACTTCCCAGGGAAGGATCAAGTGAAGGAAGAGAGACCCACGAAGGACTGAGAGGAAGGAACTGGAAAAATAAGAAAACCTAGAAGAGGCAGTCTCTTAAAAACCTACAAAGAAGTGTGTTAAGGAGAGAGAGGGCCCTGGGTCGTAGGGTCCAGGGGCCTGGTGAGAGGAAGCATGCAGGAGACTGTTTAGTTACTAAGAGGTTACTAAGAGGTGGGAGGCACCCGCTGGGGACGAAGCCCGGCTGACGGCGGCGGCGGGAGGTGAACAGGAAGGTGAAGCGCACAGGAGAGCTGTGAAGGGAACAGGGAGGAGGACACAGTGTGCTGCTGTTGTTCCCAGCAGAGCTGGCTGCCCTCACTTCAAGGAGCAGAGATTAGCCAGAGTTCAGAGCAGTGCAAGTATCTGCTCAGCGGGCATCTCTGCCACCCCTCCTCACACCCTCCACAGTGGCCACTTCCTAGCTGGTGAGTTCCACAGGGACCCTCCATGAGGCTGGAGAAGAGAGGGGAGAGCTCAGGCCATCGAGCGCTGTGCCCTTACTGTGAACTCTCATTACTCACCTTTTTACCCTCCAAGTCTGCAGATGTTAATAATTCAGGCCGTTTCTCTATTACATTAATTTTATCTTCCAAGTGGTTAGCCTTTAAGATCTTAGAGATAAAACAACACAAGTATTATTTTTGTCCAGAAAAAAACATCTCAACGTTGCTTTTTCTGTCTGCAGCTTGCTGGCCAAGTAGTTCCAGAGCACCACTCTTATCTGCTTTGTGGAAATTCTCCCCTCCAGGGCATCCTATACACCAGGGATGAGATCACTAACAAAATGCAACAGAAAAAGAAATTTCTCTCTCAGGCACATCTACAGGACTTAGCAATAAGCCTGCAGTTCTGGTGGAGGTGGGTTCTCCTTCAGAGAAGAAAGCAAAACCAGTCACTGGCCAGGAGGAGAAAACCATCACGGAACCAACCAGACAGGCCAGCCCGTGAGCAATGACTCCCTGGGCACTGGTGTCCCAGAAACAAATCATAGGAAGAATTTAATTTTTTAGTTTCAAGTGAGGAGAAAGCTTACACTTCTTTAGCCAGAAAACAAAACGAAGTCTATGCATCTGTTTCTAATCAATGACAGCCCTAGAAGACTTTTAGGCCAGACCGGAGCAAGCAGGCTGCTGCTGCTTCTCCCAGTGCCCTTGGTACCCACACTACTTCAAAGCAGTAAGTGCCAGACTTGGGAAGGCAGGCACCGCAGGTCCCCTCATTATTTCAGTAACAACAATTATCACTTACCTTTTTCATCAGTCTATGAGAAGCTGCCGAACTCTCTATTGTAAGTACCTAGAGAGAATAACATGCTATTAGTGTAGGAGATTCACTTAACAGAGAACAAAATTAAAGATGAAAATGGGGCGAAATCATTCCCAGGCAGAAGGCACCACCTAACCACCTCCACCTGTGCTCATTACCCGCTGGACAGCACCCATGCTCTGCACTGACCCTAGAGCAGGGTGGCAGCTGACAGCGGAGCTGCAGGTATAGGTCAATGTTGTAGCCTGACTCCTGCCGACACAGAGAGGCAATAAACCCATAATTCTGAACCAAGCATGCTACACAGATGGCAGCTTCACCTGCAAAGGGCTTTACAGAACTGTGTACCCAGACCACACCTCCGCACTGACCCTAGAGCAAGGTGGCAGCCGACAGCGGAGCTGCAGGTATAGGTCAATGTTGTAGCCTGACTCCTGCCGACACACGGAGGCAATAAACCCATAACTCTGAACCAAGCATGCTACATAGATGGCAGCTTCACCTGCAAAGGGCTTTAGTTGCAGAACTGTGTACCCAGATCACATGGCACCCTAACTCAAGAGCTGCATTCAGGAAGCTAAGAGAACAGCAAATGTCCAGTACCTGCTCTGCCCCAAGGTAATGCGCCAGCATGGAGAGCAGACTGCCATCGCTGACACACAGGCAAACACTGTCTGGCTTCAGCACCTGCCAGAGAAGAGCAACTTCAGCACAAGTTTTCTTACAGTATGTCAAGAAATTCTTGTTGACAAACGGACAGATCCCACTGCCCAGCTGGATCTTTTTGTGTTCCTACACCATGTGGCAGCCAGTCCCCATCCTCCAACACATCCACCTCACTCACCTCTCCCAACCCAGACCCTGAGATCGGGAAGCTGTCCTAGAAGGCCCACCTGAAAGCCTGCCCCATTTTCCACTGGCCACCTCCCAGGCCACGAGGACAGGCCTCTGTCACAGCACAGACAGCTGTGGGCCTGCTGAGTGACTCCCCAAAGACAGGGATTCCTTTATGGGGCACAGATCTCAGAGAAACTTAGGATGGTTAGGTTCCTCACTACACCAAAATGCATGCATGTACACATACTTCTGAATACTACTCCAAGGAGTCAAGAGATACCCCTCCAAATCCCGTGTGTGGTCCCCAGGTGAGAGGCCCCTGCAGCAGGGAGCAAAGGCTTTCACGGAGGAAAGTTACATGGCCAGATTTACATTTTAGAAAATTTCAGAAAGGAGGCAGCAGATGAAAGGAAGAATGGGTGGCTGGGTCCACTGGGATCACCCACAGGAACTGCTGGTGGGTGATCACAAAGGCAAAGTTCCAGGGGGACAAAGGCAGGGGCCAACGGGAAGCTGTCAGTTGGAGGCTCTCATGGGTGAGCAGAGAACAAGCCCTCACGAAGTCCCATGACATGCTCAGGCTCACCTGAGCAAACCCCCTCACTCCCCCCGCCCCCGGAAGGAGCTGGCTGAAGTCACTCAGACAGACCAGGGAGCACAGAAAGGAAAAGCAACAAATGAGCTGGGACCCACGGGACAATCTCCTTGCCCACAAGCACCCAAGAAGCTAGACACATACCGTCCTCAGGGCCTGGGCATATTGATCAGTTCTGTGCTGATCATTGATTTCTCCAAACCGAGGTCGGTTCCAGAGCAGGTGAGCCTGGCAGTCACACACAGGCCGTGCTGGATGGATTCTCCCATTCTTTTGGGGGCTGGGCCAGTAAATGAACAGACACAGAGTGATGAGTGTGACCTGCTAGACACCAGCGAGCATGAAAACATGGCACAGGGACCTGCCCCAGAGAAATCAAGATGGGCCTCAGAGGACACACCCACAGTCCTTTCCTAGATTCGTGCTAGGCTCTGGCTCTCAAAGAGGCGTTAGAGCTTGGAGGGCCTTCTAATTCAAGATTCTCATACATGTCTGTTCCAGGTAGGGGCCCCACAATGGTGGCAACCTCTTCTGAGTACATGCAGTAGGTGCTGACACATCCAGTCACAGACTTTTGCTCTTATTTTATTCTGTTCAGATATAAATGTGCCCACTCATGCCTCTATAATTCCCAATTATAGACACAAACTTAGAGCTTGGAGGGCCTTCTAATTCAAGATTCTCATACATGTCTGTTCCAGGTAGGGGCCCCACAATGGTGGCAACCTCTTCTGAGTACATGCAGTAGGTGCTGACACATCCAGTCACAGACTTTTGCTCTTATTTTATTCTGTTCAGATATAAATGTGCCCACTCATGCCTCTATAATTCCCAATTATAGACACATAAAGTCTATAAAAGGGGAATTTACATAAATGCGTAGTGTCACAGGCCCAGTGCCCACCCCTTGAGGCTCGGGGTATACCTGGTTCTCTGAAGGCTGTACCACACACAGTAGTCGTCGTGGTGGGCTACCAGGCAGAGGGCTGAGCCCTGGACCACAGGCTCCTCTTGCGGCAGGAAGTACACACACTGCATCCAGTGGTCCCGCCACTGAAATAGGAAACGAAGAATCAGCAGTCACTAGCTGCAACAAGAGAACGCTTCTAATCCAGGAGTCAAAGCCCAAGCCACAAATCAGTTTGCAGGGAGGCCACAGTGTGGACAACAAATAGCTACTGTGGCCAAAGAGATAAAGAAGAAAATTCTTAAGTCAGAAAGGCTAATGGCTGGAAAGCTTGCTGGAACACTATTGGCTTTAGGGAGATAAAATGTGGTCTAGGGCAGCTGTCTTCAAGAAGGGCTCAGGGGAGGAGAAGGCTCCTGACCCTCTTGTGGGGAAGGGGGCCTGGAGGAGAAAGGCAGAGAGGAAGGAAGACAGAAAGAAAGCAAATGTGGCAAATGTTAACAATTGTAATTTTAAGTAAAGGCCACATTAGCGGTCATGTTCACTTATTCTGTGGACTTAAGATTTTTCAAAATAAAAAGTTGGGGAAATAGTACAGGAAGGTTTTATTTTATTCTTTTGAATTAAACAGTTTTTAAAGATGTGGAAAACTCTAAATTGTGAAACGATTTACAATGATTCAGAGTCAACCTTTTAATAAGCTTTGTCGATCCTTTTTGATATTATAAACCCCACATCCAGGATTCTATTCTAAAAAAAACAAACAATGACAAAACAAAGAAAAGAGAAGACTCAAAACCTCTTAGAATCTCTATAGGAACACTGAATGAAAACTTTCTAAGAGACTGGACCAGTTTAATAATTTTTTTTAAAATGGAAAAAAAGAAAAGAACTGCCCTGGCCTGCGTGGCTCAGTTGGTTGAATGTCATCCTGTGTACCTAAAGGCTGCCAGTTCGATTCCTGGTCAGGGCACATGCTGGGGTTGCAGGCTCAATCCCCAGTAGGAGGAATGCAGGAGGCAGCCAATTGATGTTCGACTCTTACACTGAAGTTTCTTCTCTCTCTCTCTCTCTCCCCCTCTCCCTTCCTCTCTCTCTAAAAATCAATAAACTATTCTTTAAAAATAAAAAAGAAAGAAAAGAAAAAAGCTATAGTTATGTAAAAATGCATGTTACAGAATTATTTATACTCACAAAAACTGGGATCAAACCAAATGTGCAACAGTTCAGAAATGGATAATAATTCCTTAGACAGAAACTCGCAGACATTTAAAATGATGAAAAAGAAGACTATGGTGCAGCAGAAAAATACAAAAATTAGTCTGACAAAAACCCATGCATTAGAAAGGGTGCAAAGAAAGGGAGTTCTTTTAGATGGGAGGCCTACAAGTGACTGAATTCATTTTTGTTCTATATAATGAGGTTTATATAGAACAAAATTATTCTTATAATCTTTAAGCCTCTTTTTTAAAAAAAGAAATAATTGTCCTAAACAGTGGGTGCCTGGCTCAACTCTGATGAGACTGCCTGCACACTCTATACCAGGACCACATCGGACCCTACCTACTCTTAGATGTAACTAAAAAGCAGGTGAATGGCATTCCCTGTAGCTAAGATGTCTATTTGTACAGAAAAGCTAACAAATGAAAATCTAACCAGATACATTCTGAAAAAAATAAACAATAACAGGAGAAAAAAATAGGTTCACTAAAAGCTATTGTTCTTTCCCTACTATGCAAATGGATCCTAAGACAAAAGAAGCCTTTCCCTAACCCCTCGGTACTCCCTTAGTGCTTCCCTGTCACTGTGCCCTTCCCACACACCAGCCTTCCAGGTCCTAATGCTAAAGAGCTGCTGACAACCCACTGTCTAAGGTGAGACAGGCTGAGCAGATTTCAGATCAAGAACAGTTTTTTGAAGTCAGGAGGGAGATTCATTAGCAGCTCCTCGAGTTCCTAACAGTCCAAAAGTCACTGCTGGTAGAGAGAAAGGACACATGCCGCACAGTCAGGAGACTTGAGACAGGCTGAGCAGATTTCAGATCAAGAACAGTTTAGTGAAGTCAGGAGGGAGATTCATTAGC
This sequence comes from Myotis brandtii, assembly GCF_000412655.1. NCBI lineage: Eukaryota > Metazoa > Chordata > Mammalia > Chiroptera > Vespertilionidae > Myotis > Myotis brandtii. The sequence goes on along the minus strand of NW_005368569.1, from coordinate 1,705,098 downwards.
AGCTCCTCGAATTCCTAACAGTCCAAAAGTCACTGCTGGTAGAGAAAGGACACAAGCCGCACAGTCAGGAGACCTGGGGATGAGCACCCACCACTGCTGCCTAGACAGGAGGCCCTGCTCCAAGCACTGGGCCAAGCTGAGTCTTGGTTTGGACATTATGTGGTTCCAGCATGAGGATCCATGTAATTTTGCAACATCACACTCCTGGAGAGGAACAAAGTCTAGTGCGAATCTCAACTCTGTGGAAATCTCACACACACACACACACACACACACACACACACACACACTCAGCCAGCAGAGGACAAAGGCTATAGAAGAGGGAAGTTCACACCCACTGCCTGGATACATGCCTGCCTACCTGGGCCAGGGGACTGGAAGACAGTTTGGAGAGGGAAGCTCACAAGGCCAAGGGAACTGACCACAATCCCACAGCAGTCATAACCTTTCGGCCTAAGCAGTAACTCAAGGACCAAAAGGGGGCTGCTAGGCCTTCCCTAAGTCACCTGCGTATACCTAGAACCAATCAAAACAAAGCCAGTGTCCCCCAAGTAGTAACAGAAGGAGGGACATAGAGGAAGGTACTCAGCGCCTCCCAGGAGAAAGGGAAGCTCTGATTCCTCAGCTCTGAAGCACCTTCCCCACTTTTCTAAGTAGTAACAGAAGGAGGGACATAGAGGAAGGTACTCGGTGCCCTAATTCCTCAGCTCTGAAGCACCTTCCCCACTTTTCCCTGAGTGTGTATGTAGAGGGGTTGAGAACACATGCACATGAGAAAATGCAAAAGATATAAAAGGGTCAAGGAGTGAAAAAAAAGTTTCCTTTCCACCCCTCATCTTCATCCCTCTTCCCAGAAGTAACCATTTTTAGTGATTTCTATAAACTCTTCCAAAGATACCTTTACACACACATACCACACATACACTCATCCACATATATCCTCATTTTTAGTAACACCACTGTTGGCATACCACATACTGCTCTGCACCTCTACTTTTGCTTCACTGAGCGATATATCCTGGAGACTGTTCCACATCAGTGCACAGAGAGCTGCCTCATTCACTGAATGGAGGATAATGGATTAGCCAGTCCTCCACTGGTGCCCTCTGGGGTGTTCCAGTCTTTTAAATCAGGACTGTAACACATCACTCTACTCATATGCAAATCTATCCAGAGCCTAACTGTCTAGAAGTGGCATCACTTCCCATGGTGAGGAACTGGGCCTCACTGAGTGCCGGGGATGCCCCGACAATCACTTCCTGCTCTTCCCCACGGCTCCACCACAGTGCGCTGCCCCACTTTTTGAATTTTATTCACTAACAGGTAAAAAATGGTATCTCACTGCAGTTTAAATCTTCATTGTTTTTATAAGTGAAGCTGACCAACTTTTCACATGTTAAGGAGTACTCTGCATTACCTTTTCTGTAGTTCATTAATTCCACCCACTTTCAACTGACCTGGGAAAGGTAGATTTTGAGACCAAGAAAATGAGTCTGTAGACAAGCTACAGTTCTGTATTTCAAGTTGATCTGATGGGAGAGCCAGCATAGTAACTTCCCTACAGTTCACTGTGTCCACTGGTGCTGACCATGAACTTGGCCTGAGAGATCTATCATATATATATATATGCTTCCTGCACACCCTACACTGGGGACTGAGCCCGCAACCTGGGCATGTGCCTTGACGGGGAATCGAATCGTGAACTCCCGGTTCACAGGTCAATGCTCAACCACTGAGCCACACCGGCAGGGCAATAGCCTTTCTTTAAAACAACAACTCTTCTTTGACACTGACTCTGACACAGTCCCTTCTGGCTCTAAATTCTGGTGAATCTAAGGGTCAACATGCTATTTTCCCATAACAAAAAGTGGACACGTTTCCCGATTTACATGAAAACATGCTCAGCTCCTACTCTTACCTGGAGCTCCTGTGGGTCTGTGTGTGCCCAGAAGGGGGCCATGGTGCACTTGATCTTCCCCTCAGGGTCCATTTCAATGTCCCACCAGGAGAGAACCACTTGAGCTTGGCCAGACACCAGAGGTTCAAACTGCCTGCCATAGCAGGCTGCTGAGCTACTGACTTGCTTGCTGAAGTTCACACTGTGGAAGAATATTTAGGAACTTAAACATATTTTAAGCTCACACACTCCATTTTTAAGCTTTTATGGTGACCTCAACAGCAATGAGACTTGTTTGCAATGGACTCCTGCCTGCAGAGGCAGGTGACATCAGCTGGGTTCCCTTTCACTCAAAAAGAACTTCCAAAGACCCCCTTCCACCAAATGTCTCAAAGCGCCATCCACCCAGGTTGCTCCTTGGTACCTGAACATAGGCAGCACATCGCTGAGAACAGTGAAGTCCGTGGGGGAGACCTGGTTCAGCTGAATGTCATAGACGGAGGGTGCACCAGGGCACCTCTCCAGTTCCGAGGGGGGGACGATGACCTGCTCTCCAAGGCTGGTCTGAACTCGGATAGGAAAGAGCTTGTTCCAAGACCACATCCTTCTGGACTCGACCAGTTGCGCATAGATGGTTGCTCTGTGAGGCACTGCCTCACAATCTTCCTAAGTTTGTGTTAAAAAGAAAAAAAGAAAAGAAATAAACCAGGCACACTGACCCACAGTAATTCCAACTGAACAACAGAGGGTTATTCCTTCATATTAGGCTAGTTTAGTAACATCTAACACCTTCCCAGCATAGCTAACTATTTTCAGCACAATGCCCTTGGGAGAGGGAAAAAAAGAAAGATTTGAAAAAGGATTACACGTTTTGCCTAAATGATTTATGTCATCAGATAAGTTCCTAGCTATCTGACACTCTTCAATACTTCAAAAATAAACCTTAATTGTCATCATGCTGATGAACTCCCACACAGACTTGGAAGAAGGAGTCCAATTCTCCCTGCACTAATTCTGGCACTGGGCTCAGAGCTTCCCTCGGTGCAGCTCTTGCCCAGACACCAGAACCTTCTTATCACACAACCAATGGACAAGTGTCCACCCTCAAGTAACTGACCTCCTGGCCTCACTGGGCACTGCCGACCACTCTCCTCGCCCAGTTTTCCTCCAGCTCATTCATCGCCATCCTCTACACACCAGGCACTAGGGGCCCAGCTGAGAACAGGACACTCACAGCAGCTACCACACAGAAATGTCAAGCACAGGGATTCTCTACCTCAGCTCTTAGCGACCTCTTAGGCCAGAAGATCCTTTGTTGCAGGATCTTTTTTTCTCTCCCAAGGGCACTGTAGAATGTTTAGCAATATTCCTGGTCTCACCCACAAGATAATAGTAGCACCATCACCCCATCACCCCCACTGTGACACTAAAAATGTCTCCAGACATGGCTCCGGATGAGAAACACTGCTTTAGCTGGATTCTTGTGCCCCGTGCCCACCCTCACAGAGGGGGCTCCCCAGAGACCTGGTCTGAACCACCTTATTTCTCCCTCCACATGAAAGAGTAACTAACCTCAACCACTCCATCTTCATTTACCAAAAACCATTTACCAGAGGCCTGTTGGTCCTTTCTTCCTGGCTGACCCTCAGACAAATCACACTCTTTCTGTCTAAAATGGACAAACCCAACTTCACCCTTTTCTCACCTTCCTGGGCCTGGTCCTCCCACTCTCCCAGTAGACAGGGAGCACCACCATTAAATCCAGGTACCCAAGCCCTAAACGCTGGCATCATCCTCAATGCCTCCCCATCTAAGTAATCACCAAGCCCTTGACCACCTTCCTCCTCCCCGAGTCTACCTCTTCAGGCCCATTTCTATGGCCTTACCTGAGGCCCACCCAGCCCAGCGCCTGGATGACTCTAACCACCTATCTGCCTCTGGTCTTGCTCCCCAACTGCTTTCTACATGGCTGCCTGCATAAATCAACCCCCTGCTGAAAACCCTTCTGGAGCTGGCAGCCCTTCTCGTCTAGCCCTGCCAGCAATCTAGCCACATCTCTAACCCCACCTCCCACACTACCCATAATCCAAACCCTGCTGAAAACCCTTCTGGAGCTGGCAGCCCTTCTCGGTCTAGCCCTGCCAGCAATCTAGTCACATCTCTAACCTCACCTCCCACACTACCCATAATCCAAAGTACTTGCTGGATCTGGGAGCCACCGCACCAATTCACCTTCATGTCTTTGTGCATGCTGATCTCCTCTGCTGTGAATACCCCCACACCTGCCAGGTCAACACCTGGTCACTCTTCAAGACTGACTCAGCTTGAGCTTCATCTTCCTGGAGCCCTCTACCTTTCCCACATCAGAGGGCAGGATCTCACCCTACTGACCACCATCAGTGCATAACCCAAATTGTGCTGTGATGACCTGCTCACCTACCTGCCTCCCCAGGAGCTCACCTTCATATTCTTGGTACCCAAAAGAGGGCCTGGCAAGATGAAGGCACTCAATAAATGCGTCTTCTAAGATCAATCCCTGGGTCAACACTACATGGCAGTGGTTCTCAACCTTCCTAATGTCGCGACCCTTTAATACAGTTCCTCATGTTGTGGTGCCCCCCAACCATAAAATTATTTTCGTTGCTACTTCATAACTGTAATTTTGCTACTGTTATGAATCGTAATGTAAACATCTGATATACTATATGTGTTTTCCGATGGTCACGACCCACAGGTTGAGAACCGCTGCTACACGGACTATCTGTCAGACATGCCAGCATCCCGATTCAATAAGACAGGAAGAGGGTCAGGGCAACGGAAGCCTTTGTGTGCCAGCCCTAAGTCCTTCAAGCTCAGACACAGGATGGCAGGTGGGGACAGTGATTAGAGTGGACAATGCATACCTGGCTGCTACAGGCCAGCTGGGAGAGGAAACTGAGGACAGTTGTCTGCCTACCTTTTTAATGTGATGAATTAGAGAAAGACAAATTGGGCAACATGAACATAAATTCCAAATATCCTTGTTCTCTGTTTCAGGGATATATCTAGTTGGTGGTTCTAATGTGGAAAAATGGAAATTGTTACTACTAACGTTACTAAAAAAGGGATTTACATTTTGGAAACAATGAGACAGCTCACAAGTGTGGGGATCTACAAAACAATCACAGTCACATGCTGACTGTGTAATGTGGACTCTGGTCCTGAATGCCCTGGAAGAAGCCCCCTCCTCTCTCTGAGAGCACTAAGAACCCCCAAAAAGAGTTGCTGGCTGGGACAGTACAGTGACCACAGGGCAGGTGCCAGCAGAAGCAGCAGACACACCTCCCTGACTGGCCTTTGCCTCTGGGTCTTCACTTCCAATTTATGTCCATACAAAAGCAAGATCAACATCTCCAAGATAACATTTTCAACATGTCTCTCTCTTTTCAAAGAAAATGTCAAAGATTGCCACTACCCAAACTCCTTCACCTGGAATGGCCTGGCTGGCCTTCAAGGCTTTGCACCTCCTCCTCCATTCTCTGCCATTAGCTCACAGTCCCCTTCCCCTCTCAGCTGATGTTCTCAGTGACCTACCAAACAGGTCCCTTTACTTGGAACATCTCTCCCTCTCCCCAGTGCCTTTCCAAATTCCACCCCCTCTACATGCCCCCCTGATCTTTTCTATCAGTCCCAAACCATATGGCTATGGTGCTTCTGTCTGCCTCTCCAATCAGCCCACCAAATCCGCACCATCACTGACTATGTGGGTTAGAGCAATAGGATGCCTCACACTTCTCCTTGGATGCTAGAACACTTTACACAGTTGACACTCAAATAATGTTTGCTAAATTGAATTGAATTTGAAGATAGTTTCTGGTCTTTTGACTCTAACCTACCCAGACTTGGCATTCAAGAGGCACAGAAGTCATAATTAAGGAGAATCCTACAGGAATAAAGGGTGTCCTTGGGTATATGGAGAGGTACTGAGGACTCAGGCCGTGAAGAGCACGGTGTATCAATGAGAGCTGTGTAAGCTGACTGAGATCACAGCAATACGCCTGAGGGAGGCTCTCATCCCTACCTGCATGAGATGCCTGTGTGCGTGTTCATAGGAGGGCAGTGCTCCCTCCCCAATCAGTTCCGTGTCAAACAGCTCCGTGATCAGGATGTTGGCACGGCATGGCATGTCACCATCTGAGAAATACAAGGAAATAGCATCAGAAACAAGCAACAGACTAGAAAAAATATTAACAGCAACTAGATGCCAGATAAAAGGTTAATAAGTCATTAAAATGAAAGTACATATAAATACTGAAGTATTTAAAAGTGTCATCTCAACTGATTTTCCAACAGTCCAGCAAAAAATCCGTATACATATATAAAAATGCTAAAATTGTTAAGTCTTGGTTAAGAGAATATGGGGGTTTGCTGTACAACTGCTCTTTCAACTTTCCTGTATACAAATTAACAATTAAACTCTTAATTATTAAATTAGCAAAACTTATTTGAAAAGCAAAAACTGAATCCTGGTACTTGAAATATATCTAGGCTGCAGAAAGGGAGAGAAAACCAAAGCAAGACAGAGAGGCTGATAGATTCCATTGATACCCAGGGTTCAGAATCCCCAGTTCCTTACACTAAATCCCCCTGAATTAAGTTCATTTCTTGTTATCAAACACATACCAGTTGGTTGGGAAAGTAGGGTTATGGAAGATCTATTAACTCCATTTTCTAAACTTCTATAATGTAATGTAATGTTACTTCTACAGTTATAATTTTTAATGAGCCAAGAGACAGAACAGACTTTGGAAGGGGCCATTCATCATGGAGAATTAACTAAACACTCCTAATGGCTCATGAATTACAATCTGACAAAGCCCACTCATCTTCCCTACAGAGGAGACAAGTCTCATGGATGATGCAAGAGAACAGAAGCATTAAAGTGGTTGAAAGAACAGTGCAGCAGAGCCTGAACCTTGAGTCATGGAGACCTGGGCTTTGAGCCTGCTTTCTAGCCGGAACCCTCAGCGCTGACCATCAGTCACCTCATCTGTTAAGGGGGGTAACGAGATCTGTCCATGCAGCAATGGTCAGGCTAGCAAAGGTAAAAACTACCCACTCCCTATGAAGTACACTTGTGCTCAATGGCAATATGTGAATGGTGGCTAAGAAGAAACTTCTGTCCTCTGGCACAGAGAACACCCTCCCGAGTGGCCCTGCCTATCCTCTCTGATATAATGCCAAACTCCAACTGAAATTCACTCCATCCCAAACTGAGCCAATCACATCCCACCCCCATGCACCTGCTTCTCCCTCCGATGTTTCCACCTCAATGAATGGCACTACCACCCAGTCCAGAAACCTGAGCATCGTTTACTAGCTCTCCAGGAGAATAGAGACCCTGACTGGTCTGTTCACTATGCCCCAGTGCCTAGAACAATGCCTAGCACCCAGCAACTGTCAGCAAACATCAGCTGAGTTCTTGATTCCTCCCTATCACTCTACATCCAATCAATCACCAAGCTCTGCAAATGCTGCCTCCTGAATAATTTTTAAGCTAATTATATAATTTAAACTGATTTATTGCCCAAAATTGCATCAAATAAATAAAGCTTTATGACCCAGTGAATTTCAACAAGTACTCCTGACAGCCTGGTGTCTAACATGTGAGTGAGAGCCTGAGGAGGGGTGCTTACTCCAGGTGCCTCCTAAGTCTTACCCCATGATGGGATGGATGAACAAATGCCCCCTGAGTCAGCTGCACACATGCCTGTGTGCCATCCAGCCATCTCTGGGAAACAGGCAACAAACTTAGATGCTATTTTTAAAAAGGGCTGAGGACAGAACCCTGGAAAACGTGCTTTTGGGGAAGAACAGGAAGACTAAATGGCAGAAGTACCAGGGCTGCAGTGTTTGAGAGGAGAAGCAGAGGGAAGACCATCAGCCTTAGCAATAAGAAAGCCACTTGTCAAGTTGGACGAGTGGAAATAAAGTCCCATGTACAAGGGGCTAAGGACCAAGCAAAGTTGACAATCTACTCACTAAACAAATATTACTGAATTCTTTCATGCCAGGTATATACAAGTTATGGAATGGAATAAATAAGACCACACAGTCCATAAACTCAGAATGCTTCAGCTGTGTGGGGATATAGACATTAAATACATAATTACATAATGATTTCATTATTGCAGTGATAAGTGCTACAAAGGAAAAGTATTAAGAAAGGATTTGAGGGGTATGGCCTCATGCAGGGTGTGTGTACACAATACACAGCCTAGAAGAGGGCACAGAGTCACACAGAGAGTGACACAACAAAGGCTGCTCTGCAGATCGATCTCTGTGCTATCAAGACAGACAAATTTTGCCCAGCTAGTGTGGCTCAGTGGTTGAGCATCGACCTATGAACCAGGAGGTCACGGTTCAATTCCTGGTCAGGGACATGGCCAGGTTTCGGGCTCGATCCCCAGTGTGGGGTGTGCAGGAGGCAGCCGATCAATGATTCTCTCTCATCATTCTACCCCTCTATCCCTCTCCTTCCTCTCTCTGAAATAAATAAAAACATATTAAAAATAAATAAATTAACAAATAACTCCCACCTTTGGCCAAAACAGAGTAACTGGAATCGGACTTATCAATCCATGTAATCAACTAGAAAACCAGACAAAATATATGAAACAAACATTTTCAGATGTTGAACAAGAGGCAACACAGTTTATTCCCCAAGAAGGGACACAAAGTGACCCCAACAAAGTGACCCCTACTACTGCTCTGGCTTTTAGCAAGCAGGCTCTTTCCAGACCACAGTACAGGGAACAAGAAAGTAAGCAGAGCACTGCAATCTTGCTGAGTTAAGGAAAGAGCAATTGGAGTTCAGGGAAGTGGAGGCATCTGGGACTTGCAGGCGAGAAAACCAGAGAGGAAATTACACAGAAAAGGGCTTCAGAAACCTGCACAGGGCTCCCCTTAGGTCATTGTTGAATATATTCACACACACATAGGGTAGGACTCTAGAAGGCCGGATAAAAATAACCATGTAGCTCTAAGGTGAACAATTTCCAGAGTTCACAAAGGACTGGGTAACATTCCAGTTCTGATCAGCCAGCACGCAAGCGCTCAGCAGAGACCTAGAAAGGTCATGCCTTACCAGTTTGGCTAAAGTAGCCTTGGAGCTGTGGTTCTCAACAGGGGTGACCTATCCAAGAAACTATCCTTCACCCTGGGACATCTGGCAATGTCTGAAGACATTTTTGCTTGGCACAAACGGGGAGGGAGGTGCTACTGATTTCCACTGGTTAGAGGCCAGGGATAAACATCTTACAATGCTCGGAATAGCTCCCCCACCTCCCACAAAGAATTATCAGGCCCAAAATGTCAACAGTGCTGCTGCTGAGAAGCCATGATTTAAAGCTACTCTAACCCTGCTTCAACAAAGCTTAAAAACAGCCTGGAAAGGATCAAACCGATCTGCAAGTAACACAACTGCATGCCAAATGAAGCTTTTACAGGAAGACAACAAAATCCAACACTTAGCAAGGCAAAATTTCCACTATACATAGCATCCAAATAAAAATTACTAGATATGCCAAGAAGGAAAATGTAGCCCAGATCTAGGATAACAGAACAAACCCCTGGATGACCGAGATGACAGAAATAGGAGATAAGAATGTTAAAACAGCTGCTATAAATATGTTAAGTATTTAAAGGAACATAAGGAGAAAAAATAGTTATAAAAATATAATCATTTTAGAGATTAAAAAATACAATATCAGAAATGAAAAGTTAACTAGATGTGGATTAGATACCACACAAGATAAGATCAGTGAACCTAAAGACCTATCCAAGAAACTATCTATCAACAAGTTAAGGGGTAAACAGACTACGGTATGTCCACATATGAAGTGTTGCTTAGCAATTTAAGAGAATGATTTCCTGCCCTGGCCGGCTTGGCTCAGTGGACAGAGCTTCAGCCTGCAGACTGAAGGGTCCTAGGTTCGATTCCGGCCAAGGGCACGTGCCTGGGTTGCGGGCTTGTTCCCCAGTAGGGGGTGTGCAGGAGGCAGCCAATCAATGATTCTCTCATCATTGATGTTTCTATCTCTCTCTCCTTCTCCCTTCCTCTCTGAAATTAATAAAGAAATATGTTTTTTTTTAAAAAGAGAATGATTTCCTGATACACAGAACAACATGGTCAAAATCTCAAGAGCAATATGCAACAGAAAAGAAAGTAGGCACAAAATATACACACTACATGATTCCACTTACTCAAAATTCTAGAAAAGGCAGATCTCATTTATATTGAAGAAAGCAGATCAGTAGGTGCATAAGGCCAGGAATATGGGAGGGATTGATGTAAAAGGTATTGAATCTCTTTGGGCATGATGGAGATATTCTATTATCTTGATTGTGGTGGTGGTTACAAGTATATTTAAATTTGTCAAAACTCATCAAACTATCCACTTAGCATGGATGCATTCACTTTATGTAAATTATACCTCTACAGCCCTGGCCAGTATGGTTCAGTGATTGGAGCATTGGCCCGAGCACTCAAGGGTATCGGGTTCGATTCCTGGTCAAGGGCACGTACATGGGTTGCAGGTTCAACTCCTGGCCCTGGTCAGGGCACATGCAGGAAGCAACCAATCGATGTGTCACTCTCACATTGATGTCTGTCTGTCTCTCTCTCCTCCCACCCCCCACTATCTCTAAAAATCAATGGAAAAAATATCCTCAGGTGAGGATTAATTAAAAAGAAAACAAACAAAAAAATTATCCTCAATAATGTTGATTAAAAATGGAATAATGATTTGTGCATTCTTTTGTATGTATATAATGTTTTAAAAATTAATAAAAGGGAACTCCAATTTCTTCTTCTGTGCATGTTTCAGATTTTCTATAAAAATGTTGTTTTTTAATGGGAGAAAAATGTTGACCTTACCATTGCTTCATACTAAAATACTGTGTTTTAAAAAAATGGGGTTATATCCATAACCTCATCCCAGGAGCTTCTTTTACGAATCTTTCCACTGTGCTCTCCAGGTATCAGTGTCATGAAATTTTAGGAGTCCAGTTCAAGCTCCTAAACTCTAAAAAATATTGTGGGAATGTGGAGAGATTGTGCTATACAGGCAAATCTCTCATGTTAGATGCGGAAGCAAGATGTCAGAACTAAGCAAAACCATTTCAGCTATTTACTTAGTTTCACTTCTGTCTGATAAAACTTGAAACTCAGAGAGCTGAGACACACAAAAATTCCAACTTGCTTAAAGCAAAAGAAGGTTTCGTTTGCATCACTGCTATTGCTCTTGATTAGTTCTGGTTTACCCATTGTTGATTCGTTTTAGCAAATAGAGAAATAAACCAATAGAGAAGAAAATGCTTCTCTTCAGACACACGCAGAGGCCCCATAGCTCTGCAATTACCTGGATATATTTATTCCAGGTAACTTGAATAAGCCTTTTCCTCTTCCTTACAAAAGCAAGCAAAGCTTACAACACAGTATGTGTTGATCTTACCTGGCCCCACAGTAACCTCTGTAGAATGCTTGTTGATAACCTTAATCTTATCACTGAAGCCATTTTTCTCCACAATCTTCACAGCAGCATCAGCCATAGGCTTGAAAACCTACAAATGAGAGCCAAAACCCAAGAAAAATAAGTAATCAATTAATAACATCCTAACACCCAACACTAGCAAGACATTCCTTGATTCTAGTCCTAAGATTTGAAGTAGAAAAAGATCTGCACTGCAGAATTTCCTTCCAAATTTCCTTCTAAAATGAACCTTTGTTACCATTCAAGGTATAGGCAAAATATTTATTTGGGTCTATTTAATTTAAATAAACAAGACTTCATCCATGTAACTGCAATACTTTATTCTATAAATGTGTATCATGAAAAGAAATACAAAGGAATGAGATTTCCCTGGGTTTAACTGGCAGCTAGGAGTCCCCAGGCACAGGGGCGGGATGCAAGGGATCCCAGGGAGGTTGCACTGCCTCGTAAGGACAGCAGGTGTCAGTGCCGCACTAGAGGGAGCCAGGAAGAGGACTTGCCTCACAAACTATGATCTGTGATGATCTGTGAAGCTGCTCTCTAGACCACAGTGAGACTGTTACTGTGTTAGACCTAAGTGTGAGCAAAACTGCCCCCAATCTCCAATGCTGGCAGGACGTCACTGATATTTTCTGAAGATACTCAAGGCCTTCCACAGAACAAACCACCATGCTTCTCCCTGCCCCTGCCATTCCCCCCAAACCCTATTCTCCCCACAACTGATGCTTCATCCACACTCATGTTCCCAGGCACACCTGAGTTTTCCCTGCTCTAGCCCCACCTGCCAAAGCAAACCCAACTTTCCAGGACAACACAAAAACCCCTCTCCAAAAGTCTTTCCTGAAACCTTACCATGTCCCTAAACATAAGCCCCTCCAGCTGCTATTTTCTGGCCTGCTCAATTGAAATTACTAGTACATAGCTCCCACCATATTAGGGCAGAAAACTTTACAGACACGCAGAGAGTGGAAATATAACAAACTGATAACATGAATGACTGGTCACAATGACAAGATTTCCCCTTCTGTTAGTCTTTTTATGCATCTTCCACATTTCCCACCATGAACACATAATTCTTTTACTATATTCAAGGGGAAAATGCTATATTCTTCTGTAAAGAATACCTGTGTGCTCAGGAAAAAAATTAAAAACACCGTCTTTACAATCTGTTTCAAATTATTTCTAGGGCTCAGCTGGTGTGACTCAGTGGTTGAGCATCAACCCATGAACCAGGAAGTCACGGTTCGATTCCCAGTCAGGGCACACGGTTAAGGGCTCAATCCCTCTGTCTCATCATTGATGTTTCTATCTCTCTCTCTCTCCCTCTCCCTTTCTCTCTCTGAAATCAATTTTTAAAAAAATTGATTTGATGTTTTTAGTTATAGTTTGAGTTCTCAACAATCACTTGGCTTCACCCCAAAAGTATCATGAGCTCATACCATCCCCTCAGCCCTCCCACCTCTTGACATATCACTTATCTCATCCCTGACCCTTGAGGCTCTGACCATTCACAGCCTCCACCTCCTTAGCCACCAAGAACTCAAGATCGCACCCAAAATACTGCCTGGAATGGACCCTAGGGTTGGCTTCCCAACATCATTCTGTGTCCTCTCTGTCCCTCAAATCTGTTTGGAATCTTCTTTTAAGTGGTACATCTGCCTGGTCTATGGGAAACTGAATCCCTCTTGCCAGGAATAAGAGAAGTTAAGTGGGATTTGACCTTATTCTGGCCAATGACATCCAAGCAGAGGTTTGCTATAGATTCCTAGGAAAATTCCTCTTGCTCTTAATAAGAAAAAAGTGAAGAACTCAGGACCACGCTTTGTTTTTAAGACATTTGCCACAGAAATCACAGGCTAGAGCAGCAAGAGAATTAGAAATTCAGTTAAATGAGATGGGAATATGGAAAAACCCAAGAGCAGTCCTATCAATTCTGTCAACAAACATGTTCTCCCTGTATTTCTAATCAGCAGTCTACACATATATAACACATCCAACATGAAATGCCATTCTTTTCCATAAAGTAAGCATCTTCCCCCAAGTTCACCTGTTACTAGTTGATGGCATTGCTACCCCCTCAGACACTCATGTTAGAAAACTTTCTCCTCTCTCTCTCTCTTTCTCTCTCTCTCTCTCTCTCTCTCTCTCTCACACACACACACACACACACACACACAAATACACCCTCCCATCAAAGTTACCACTGTGCAGTGAGTTCCATAATTAGGACCCAGAAGACCAAGGTTCCAATTATAGCTCTCCCAGTTATTAGCTGTGAGAATTGAGTAAGTCTTTAACCTCTCGTCTTAGTTACTTCATTGGTAATGTAAAAACAATGAAATCCACTTAAAGATATCGAAGTAATCATCTTAAAACAGATTTCTTTGTATCTGCTCAAAAACCTTGAGAACTCCCCAAAAGGCAAAAAAATGACTCTTAATCCTTTTTATGAAATCTTGAGGCAACTGTACAGCACATACACACGCACACGCACACGCACACGCACACGTAGATACAATTCTCAGGACTTTCATGGACACCTGAAGCCCATTATTCTTATCTCAGGTTAAGAAACGCTTCACGGTGGCACTCAGGTCCTCCACAATCCGGCTACAATCCCTTTGCCCAAGACTCCTGATGACCTTGTGCCCCCAACACACAATGTATCCCCTGGCTGAAAATGTCCACTTTTCCAGACTGTGACCACGAGGGCCATCTGTAGATTTGGTGGGGTGGGCAGCTGAAAGCAATCTTAGGAGAACATCCTGGAGTGCTGACTTCGGAACTTTATGTGAGAAAGCAAAAAACTTTTACCTTGGGTAAGCCAGTGTAATTTTGGGAGTTATTTGCAACTCAATCACCATATGAAACAAATTTTTCCTCCTCTCCAAAAGCTTGGAAGAATATACACCTTCTGGCCAGAGTGACTCAGTTGGTTGAACGTCATCCCATGCACCGAAAGACTGCCAGTTTCATTCCTGGTCAGGGCACATACCTGGGTTGCGGGCTCAATCCCCAGTAGGGGGCATGCAGGAGGCAGCCAATCCATGATTCTCTCTCATCATGGATGTTTCTCTCTCTCTCTCCTCCCTTCCTCTCTGAAATCAATAAAAATATATTTAAAAAAATACAAAAAAGGCCCTAAGCGGTGTGGCTCAGTGGATAGAGCGTCAGCCTGCGGACTGAAGGGTCCCGGGTTCGATTCCGGTCAAGGGCATGTACCTTGGTTGCGGGCACATCCCCGGTGGGGGATGTGCAGGAGGCAGCTGGTCGATGCTTCTAACTATCTCTCCCCCTTCCTCTCTGTAAAAAATCAACAAAATATATATTTTAAAAAAAAGAAATGTATTATTTGCATTATCAGAAAGATAACATGTTTAATGTTTTATTACAGGAAAGAAATGGCAGATTGCCAAACTATTGATAAACATAATAAGATAGCTGGCTCTGTAGGGACATTTAAGATAGTAGGTCTCAATCTTGGTGCATATTCAAAAATCCCAATGCCAGACCACACCCCAGAATAATTAAATCAAAATCTGGCAGGGGAGATGAGGAGGGGGGCTGGGCGTCAGTATTGTTTAAAGCGTCTCAGTGATCCTGACATGCATGAAAACACTGTTTTCAGAGGGGAAAACATGCTCCTGGAGGAAGAAATTGTACCTGATTCAGTTCTATGCTTTCAGAACCTGGCCCTGTGCTTGGCACAGAGTGAGCACTCCGTGAATACCTATGAACAAATGGATAGGCAAAGGGCAAGGGGCAGGACACCCACGTGAAGAATGTGGCTTACCTCGATGGCATAGCAGAAGTCGGCACCTGCTGTGACTGCCATCATTGACAAGAGTCCTGTGCCGGTGCCAATGTCGAGAACCAGGGCCTTCTGTCCTCTGTCCTTCACCCTGCTCACGGCAGCCCGGATACCCTGGTAGTATTTTATATTCTAAGAGAAACGGAGAAAAAACTGTCACTTCATACTAGTTGTTATAAATAAGTAGAAAGGTGCTTTGTGAAACTCTGGTCATGGTCGGCAGCAGCAGTGCAAGTCATGACTTGTGGCCTTTCTGGACCCTCGAGGAACAGCACTGGCTAGCTGAGTCAGGCAGGCCTTGTGACACCGCCAGAGCACTGGGTCAAACTGCTACCCTTTCTTAAGCAATTATCTCCCCTCCACACCCACTCTTCTACAGTCTGCCTAGTGATACTGGGGCTAGGGCTCTGGAAGCGCCTTCTCCTTTTCCCAGCTGTTAGGTACAGACATAGAAGAAGGATCTCGAGGGTGACTGGAAGGTAGAGGAGGGAGATAGTTGCTCCTTCTGTATGGCTGCTGCTCTCATCAGTGTCCTCCCAGGCGTAGCAGCTGGTTCCAGATGCCAGCTCCTGCCAGGCCTCCCATAACCAGCCTCCCCGGGCGTCCCTCATAAGTAGCAGCAGCACTCAAACAGAGATCCCTCTTGGAGATCCACAGGCCCTCTCTTCTAAGCTTCCAGATCAGGGGTGGGAAACGTGCAGCTCTTGGGCCTACAAGGCCCACAAAATCATTTGGTCTGGCCAAGGCATTAGGGGTGAGTTAATTAAATGTTTGACCAAATATAGCAGGCTAATTTTTAAGTTGATAATTTTGTATGGCCCGAGAATGATGTTATCAAAGTCCAAATGACCCACCCCTGTTCTAGATTCTGAAAACCTCAGTCTTCTCTGTTTCCCCAGCCCTTGGCAAGGTAACTGTTTCCTGCTCTTCCTATCACAAGTTGACCTCAGTGATCTCTCTGCTTCCCAGGCCTCCCACATCTGTGTAACCAAATCCCTCTATTAAAATATGTGTTGTGGCTTTTGATTTCCATACTAGATTTCACATAACTTCCTTGTCTAAATATGTTTCCCTCTCAGGAAATTATTTCCTTGCATCGTGAAGGTTTTTAGTTATAGTCTCTTGTTTATTCTGTTTGTATGCAGGGTTTTTTTTAATATGGAACGCTTCATGAATTTGCGTGTCATCCTTGCACAGGGGCCACACTAATCTTCCCTGTATCGTTCCAATTTTAATATGTGTGCTGCCAAAGCAAGCACTAGTTATGGTCTTTTGTAACTTAACAGATACACCTTCCATCTGTAAGAGTTTAGCTGGATAAATACTCTTCTGTTGACAATAACTAAAAATCCTAGGAAGGTATTTGTAAATCTTTTTAAGTGTACCGACGAGCTGGAAAATTAATAAGGAATATCAGGAGGTCAGGCAGTTGGAAGTGGATCCACCCCCAAGTTAGCCTGAAGATGACTATCCTACTAGCTAAGACCTTGATCACAGCCCGTGAGAGACCCAGAGCCAGGAGACCCAGCTAAGTGGAGCCCAGTTCTCTGACCCACAGAAAGTATAAGATAATAATTGTTTTTAAGACATTACATTTGGGGATAATTTGTTATTAGATAACTAATACAGGGCTGGCATCAAAAGGGCAATATTCTCTGACCACAGTGCAATCAAGTTGGAAATCTCAATAACAAAAATATAACTAAAGAAAAAAAGATTTTAAAAAGTTACATATCAAAACTCACGGAATGGCTAAAGCAATATTTGGAGAAAAAAGTATTAGAAAAGACAAAAGATGAGGTAAGCATCCACCTCAAAAAATTACTAGTAAAAAAAGGACTACCAAAATAAACTCCAAGTAAGTGAATGAATAAAAATAATAAAGAATAAAAATTAATGAAATAAGAAACAAATATAAGATCAAGAAGGATAAAAGTTAGTTATTTCAGTCCTAGCTACTATAGCTCAGTGGATAGAGCGTCAGCCTGAGACTGAAGGGTCACGGGTTCGATTCTGGTCAAGGGCACATGCTCGGGATGCAGGCTCGATTCCCAGTAGGGGGCGTGCAGGAGGCAGCTGATCAATGATGCTCTCTCATCATTAATGTTTCTATCTCTCTCCCTTCCACTCTGAAATCAATAAAAAATACATTTTTTTAAAAAGTTAGTTATTTCAAAAGACTAATAATATCATCCTGGCTGGTGTGGCTCAGTTGGTTGGGTGACATCCAATGCACCAAAAGGTTGCAGGTTCCATTCCTGGTCAGGGAACACGCCCAGGTTACTTTGATCCCCCAGTAGGATGTGCAGGAGACAGCTGATTGATGTTACAGCTCAATCCCCAGTAGAAGGTGTGTAGGAAACAGCCAATGGATGTTATGCTCTCACACAGATGTTTCTCTCTTCTCCCTTCCCCTCTCTCTCAAAATATCAATTAACTATTTTTTTAAAAAAAGACTAATAAAATCAATGAACTGGTAAGACTATTTCAAAAATAAGTAAATAAAAGGTAGAGGGAGATAAAGAAACACAGGTAGCCAAAAACTGGAAATGAAGAGGAGGGTAATATCAGTATATATGCCGCAGATATTAGAGAGATTAAAGGATATGATGAACAACTTCTAGCAAAAGTTTTTTTAAAATATATGAAGTGGACAACATTAAATTGGACAACTCTACCCAATTAGAGCAAGAAGAAATAAGGTCTAGAAAAAAGTAAATAAAATTATTTTGTTTTGTTCACAGACAAGATGAATGTCTGCAAAAGAAAACCCAAAATACCAATGAATAATTATTGAGTTACAGAATTTAGAAAGATTACAGGATTCCAAATCAATAAGTAAAAATCAGTTGAAATCTTATATATCAGCCTTTAAAAACCTTGGCAAAGGGAAGGATTTTTTTTTTAATATATTTTTTTTATTGATTTTTTACAGCGAGAAAGGGAGAGGGACAGAAAGCTAGAAACATCGATGAGAGAGGAACATCGATCAGCTGCCTCCTGAACACCCCCCCACTGGGGATGTGCCCGCAACCAAGGCACATGCCCTTGACTGGAATCGAACCCGGGACCCCTCAGTCCGCAGGCCGACGCTCTATCCACTGAGCCAAACCGGTCAGGGCGGATTTCTTAAACAAGACACAAAAAGTACCAACCTTTAAAGGACATATAAGATAAATTTGACATTAAAATTTAAGACTTGTGTTTATCAGATGGAAAAACAACCCACAAACTAAGATAAGACACTTGCAAAAAAAAAAAGGACACATATGTAATACCCTTTGTAATACTTTTAGCAATAAAAAAAAAAAAAGACACTTGCAATAAATATAACTGACAAGGTTATTACCCAGAATATATAAAGAACTCCTATAAATTACTAAGTCATAAAAGAGTAAACATGAATAGCTAATAAATGAAAAGAGCTCATACACAGTAGTTATCAGGGTAATGCAAGTTAAAACTACAATGAGAAATTAGTTCAAACCTATCAGATTAGTCCAGCCAGCATGGCTCATTGGTAGAGCGTCAACCTATGAACCAGGAGGTCATGGTTTGATTCCCCGTCAGGGCACATGCCCAGGTTCTGTGCTCAATCCTCAGTGGGACTCGTGCAGGAGGCAGCCAGGATAGAGCGTCGGCCTGCGGACTGAAGGGTCCCAGGTTCGATTCCGGTCAAGGGCATGTACCGTGGTTGCGGGCACATCCCCAGTGGGGAGTGTGCAGGAGGCAGCTGATCGATTGTTTCTCTCTCATCGATATTTCTAACTCTCTATCTCTCTCCCTTCCTCTCTGTAAAAAATCAATAAAATATAAAAAACATAAAAACATTGTTAAAAAAAGAAACGTTAAAAAAATAAAAATGAAAGGAAAGCTGAAATGTAATTCTGCAATGAAAGTCAAATCTGCTTTACAAAATACAGTCTGCAGTGACCTCTAGAAATTTTATTTTTAAATTACAAACTGACTATACAGGGCAAAACATCATATAATTAGAGAATTTTTATCTAGAGGAGATTATGGAGATCAGATAGTACGTCTTAAATCCTAATAAACAAGGTCCACAGAGGTCCCATGTTTTGTCCAAGTTCACACTCAGGTCAAGAGCAGAGCCAGAAATAGGACCCAGCCTCCAGACAAAATTCCCAACCATTACGCCATACTGACTCTCAGCATCATTCCAACATCATGCCTCCAGGGTTCCCGTAATCCAAGGTTTCAAAACCCCACATCAAGGTAACAGTTTCCTTTAACACTTACTCTGTCTTTGTCGTGCAGCATATCAGCGTAAGAAGATCTAAAAAACAAAAAGACAGGTCAGAAACCTCTGCTAAAAGTAATATACATCAACATATGAGCATATTCACAGATATATAAGTGCATCCTTAAATCAGATGAGACAAACATCCAGGCAGGTTTTAAACTATTTTAAAGGAATTATGTGTGTGTGGTGGGGGTGGGGGGCGGGGTCACGGGGTATGGAAAGTAACCTCCCAGGGTGATGTGATCATAAATTCCTAAGTTAACATACCTTTGAAATAAACCACCCTCAAGAAAGCACATACATAATCTTATTAAACTATCCTATAATCCAATCAGCACCTTGCTTTTTCCCCGTCTCCTTGTAATCTTATTTCCTTCCTTAATTTCAAATGCATAGAAGAAGCTATAAAACTGTTATTCTCTGGAGCATTTGAGATCTTGTTCCCGGCATATGTGGTCAGTTTGGTTCAAATAAAAATTCTCTACAGATTTGGAATTTCATATGTCAACAGTTATATTCTATAATTCTTTGATACTAAATAAAAAACCTCACGCAAGTATTTATTTTTTCAGCAAAGAACCTAAGACCTAAGAATGCTCTAGTAGAAAGCCCTGTCACAGTAACTCCAAAGTCACTAACATACTGATCATTTTATACATTACACATTTTTTAATTAAATCTTTATTGTTGAAAGTATTACATATGCCCTCCCCCCCACACACTGACCCCTTATAACCCACCCCCATAAACATTTTTTCCTCAGACTAACTTAGACTGAGTTTAATACTTAACATAATCTTGCATAATTTGCACAGTGGGATAATCACAGATGTAACACTAGGAGGAGGAATTGGGGAAAGGCAAAGTATATTATCTGCTGTATATTCAGCATTTTCCTTCATGTCATCAGGAAAAACTAAGAGTTTACCAAACTATAGAGTGTTAAAGGGAGGAGAGTTGATTATCTATATTTCTACCATAGCAATTACAAATTTGAGAACCTCTAGCAGGATCAGGATGAGCCCCCAGAACTCGGCAGGCCCAGCCCAAAGATGCTTTCTGAGTGTTCCAAGTGAGAGCTGAGGCACTCCCACTAAACAGAGGACCTCCGGCTTCAGATTCACTGCAGAGCTTCTTTTAAACGCAGATTCACAGCATACACACAAAGAGATTCTGATCCAGATCGGGCTGGAAGTCTGGAAATCTGCACCTGAACTGGTGTTCCACGCAACTGTGACCCAGGCAAGCCATACTCTACACTTTGAGAAGCTCTGCACTAAAAGAATAGGGTGTTTTTATGGCACACCAAGGTTTTTATATCTGAACCCTCCTATGAATGCTTAGTTGAAATCTGGTCCTTTATACCTTTCTCCACTTTTTTAAAAAAATATATTTTATTGATTTTTTACAGAGAGGAAGGGAGAGGGATAGAGAGTTAGAAACATCGATGAGAGAGAAACATCGATCCGCTGCCTCCTGCACACCTCCTACTGGGGATGTGCCCGCAACCAAGGTACATGCCCTTGACCGGAATCGAACCTGGGACCTTTCAGTCCGCAGGACCTTTCTATCCACTGAGCCAAACCGGTCAGGGCTTTCTCCACTTTTTAAGAGGCACTTTCACTCCCCATCTTCTCTGTCTCATCACCCACTCACTCCCCACCACTGCACTGACATCACTCTCCTGAAACACCATTAGCTCACTCCAACTGCTAACACCCAGGACTTCTCTGGCCCTGCTGGACATGCCCTCTTCCTGAACCACTCTCCTCCTTTCTCCTCTGTGACCACTCCCTCCTGGTTCTCCTGCCTCCTCAGCTATTCCAGAATTCCTTCAGCCTTCTACCTTTCTCATTCCACACTGTCTCTGAGAGTCTTGTTTCCACCCTCACTAACAACTGCAAACTGTCTCCAGACCCACATACCTGTCCACTGGCTTCTCTACTGGATGTCCAAATACCTACTCTCCATCAACTCCCCTGCCCAACACCACCAATTCCTCCTGTGTTCTTCCTCTCAGGAAATGGGAGCTCCATCTACCTAGTCACTCTAATCAGAAAGCTTGATGCTTCCTGAAATTTCTCTCTCCTTCCATCACTGCATCCTATTAGTTATTATATTGTACTAGAGGCCCAATGCACAAAATTTGTGCAAGAGTAGGCTTTCCTTCCCCCAGCTGCTGGCACCAGCTTCCCTCACAGCCCCGACTTCGTCTGGAAGAACAGCAGTCTAATTAGCATATTATGCTTTTATTATTATAGATATTGAGGAATATATTATTATATTTAGGCTCAGAGAAGTTAAGTAGCTTGGCCAATGTGAGAGTTAAGAAGGGGCAGAGCCCACATGCATACTCATGCTCCTCTTCTTATATTCGCTACCAACTTTAAAACATGACCTCCGCCTACCTTTTCAGCATCCTTTCTCATCACACTCCAGCACACTGAACTGACTGCCACTCCTCTGGAGTGGCCATTTCTCTCCATGTAGGTATCAACCCCCCAGGCCAGCTGGTTCTTGGTGCAAATGGGCATAAACTTTTGTGCCCATTTCCACTGGCCTTTATCTCTCTGTACCATCATTTGTTATGTCTGTCTCTTCCACAAAACTACCTGATCCTTAAGGATGGGAACCCTTTCTTCTTCATTTTGGTACTCACTGCCCTAGCACAGTGTTGTCATGTTGTATGCACTTAATGATTGCTAAACAACAGTAACTCACATACTTTTAAATATCCCTTCAAAGAAAAGAAAAGGCAATTTTCAACTTTTCAGGAGAATTTAACTAAATGAGGAATGTCATCATTTAAGTGGCACCAATAAATAATTAACTTTCATAAACGCTTCTACTACTACTGAACCTTGGGTCTTCTTTGCTCCACTAGACAGATCCTCTGACTTCCCACACAGGCATGACTCAGCCTAACTCCCACACAAACCTACTTGGCTGAGCACACCTGCTTGTGACCTACACCTGCCCAGAAGCACTGGGTCATATCCTATTGCACACTCAGACTAAATTTCAAGGCATCTGCTTTGAGATCAAGTGCCCCATCCAGCTGCAGCCAACTGTGAACAAACGCCTGTTACCTGGCAATCTCCTGGTGGTAATCATAGTGCTCATCTTCCTCCAGCCACTCCACAGATCCTGTGGTCGGATTGGCCCGCCCACAGAAGATCTTCATGCTGCCAATCAGCTCCTCAATTTTATCACTCGCCAGCTTACTTCTTATGGACAGGTCAGACGGTCAGAAACCTATTCACATTATAATGCCCAAGAATGAAAAGAAAAAAAAAATGTTAAAAGACAAGAAAACAAAGGGGGGGGGGGTGTCTAAGAAATTGACAAAAATATCAAAACCACTGAAAATATTTGTTAATCGGAATTTTCATTTTTCCAGCAAGACTTCCTTGGTTTTATATTCCCCATATAACATTAAAAACTATAATACGCAAGTTCATAAAACTATCTGGAAACTTGAGCAGTCCTCAGTGATTCCAACAGGAACAAATGAGCCTCCAAGGTACAGCTGGGCATAGCCTCAGGTAAAGGTAGGTGAGAAAGGAAATAAAGCAGAGGAAAGGGCTAGTAGGAAAGAACAAAGAGAGGTTGGAGTGGTGGTAAAGGAGTGCCACTAAAACTACCTAAGGATATTAGACATTTAGTTTAAGGAAAAATACAAAGATAGAGCAATTCAAACAAATTAGGAAAACCTTCATCTAAACAAGTAAGTCACAGCTATACACAAACATGAATAATCCCAGGAATATAATGTTGAGTCATAAAAAAAAAACAAGTCACAGAATACATATAATAAGTTCACATTTATATAAAACTAGAGGCTCGGTGCACGAATTCATGCACCAGTGGGGTCCCTCGGCCTGGCCTGCGGGATTGGGCCGAAACTGGCTCTACGATATCCCCTGAGGAGTCCCAGATTGTGAGACGGCACAGGCACCAGTGCACGATCAGGGCCGGGGAGGGACGCAGGTTGGCTAGCCAGGGAGGGACTGCGGGAGGGCTCCAGGGCGTGTCCAGCCTGTCTGGCTCAGTTCTGATCAGCCGGAACCCAGCAGCAAGCTAACCTACCAGTCGGAGCATCTGCCCCCTGGTGGTTGGTGAACATCATAGCGAGTGGTTGAGCGGACTTAGCATATCATTAGCATATTATACTTTGATTGCTTGAACAGCCCACCTGACAACCGGACAATTAGCATATTAGGCTTTTATTATATAGGATGTATAATTATTCAAAACAGAACAACAGCCCTAGCTGGTTTGGCTCAATGGATAGAGCATAGGCCTGCGGACTGAAAGGTCCCAGGTTCGATTCCGGCCAAGGGCACATGCCTGGGTTGCAGGCTTGATCCCTAGTAGGGGGCATGCAGGAGGCAGCCAATCAATGATTCCCTCTCATCATTGATGTTTCTATCTCTCTCTCCCTCTCCCTTCCTCTCTAAAATCAATAAAATATATTTAAAAATAACAGAACAACACATGATTTAGGGATCACACTAAAGTGCATAGCAGGGAATAGGATAGTAGGAAGGAAAAAGGATGGGATCAAGAGGGCCACACAGCCCCAGCTGGTGTGGCTCAGTGGTTGAGGGTCAACCTATGTACCAGGAGGTCACAGTTGGATTCCCGCTCAGGGCACATGTCTGGGTTACAGGCTCGATCCCCAGTGGGGGGCATGCAGGAGGCGTCCAATCAATGATTCTCTCTCATCACTGATGTTTCTCTCTCTCTCTCATTCTCCCTCCCTCTCTGAAATCAACAAAAATAAAAAATAAAAATAAATAAAGAAGGGCCACACAGGGGACTTTAAGAGCAGGTGAATTCTAAAATTGGGTGGTGGGAATACAGGTGCTCATGATACTGTCATTCTTCATGCCTCACTATTTTTCATAATAATTACTTCTTATCTACTCAGTATTTAATTTTAAAAGCAATTTTGAAAAACCTTTCTTCATTTAAAAAAATTTGTTTCAAATAAATAAAATGTTATCAGACAGATAAAATGTCCTGTATGGCCTTTTTGCTCAAAGATATTTATATCTGAGAGACAGGAACACCACAGCTCAAAGTCTGAAGGCACCTCTCAGCAGGAATGGAGTCTCCCAATGCCCCCTTCCTCTGACATTCAGAAACAGCAAGTGTTCCACATGCTCCTTCATTCTTGTTAAACACTGACCCATCTTCAGGAAACATGATTATTTTTTGTGAAGGAGGTCCCCTCAGGCATTTTGTTGGCCACTTCTTCATTTAAAAAAATTTGTTTCAAATAAATAAAATATTATCAGAGAGATAAAATGTCTTGTATGGCCTTTTTGCTCAAAGATATTTATTTCTGAGAGACAGGAACACCACAGCTCAAGTCTGAAGGCACCTCTCAGCAGGAATGGAGTCTCCCAATGCCCCCTTCCTCTGACATTCAGAAACAGCAAGTGTTCCACATGCCCCTTCATTCTTGTTAAACACTGATCCATCTTCAGGAAACATGATTATTTTTTGTGGAGGAGGTCCCCCCAGGCATTTTATTGGCCAGAGTTATTGGCTTTCTCTTGAAATTACCAAGACTAAGTAAATATTGAATTTTTATACAAGAGGATGGGAAACACTTTTCTGAAGACTCAGGTGATCACTAGCTTGGTTCAACGTAGTCCATCTGTCTTTCAGCAAAACTCTACTTCTAGCTGAAGCCGGTTTGGCTCAGTGGATAGAGCGTCGGCCTGCGGACTGAGGGGTCCCAGGTTCGATTCCGGTCAAGGGCATGTACCTGGGTTGTGGGCACATCCCCAGTGGGAGATGTGCAGGAGGCAGCTGATCGATGTTTCTCTCTCATCGATGTTTCTAGCTCTCTATCTCTCTCCCTTCCTCTCTGTAAAAAATCAATAAAATATATTTTGGGGGGAAAAAACCAAAAAAACTCTACTTCTAACACCCCAGAATATCTACTTTCTAATCCAGGGGCTCTCAAACTTCCCGACAACCCCAGTAATATATTTTACACTGAGACACAATACATACAAACACAAACATAACCAAGTTTCACAAAACGGTACATATTTAGTCTTGCCATGGGCAAGGCCCTCATATATTTTATCCTATTTTCATTTTATTTTTTAATAGACCACGATCCACTAAGCTGATTTCATAACTCAGCAATGGTTTGCAACCTAGTGTGCAAACCATTGCTATAACCAGCTCTGTACATCTCACATGCTGATATCCTTTTAAAAAGACAGTATCTAGAACTACCAGAGTCGGTAATGTGCTTTAGAAAACTGTCCAACACAGGCTGCAGTGGGAAGAAATGACCACATTTCAGCGAATGTTCAGGGAAGGCTTAAAAGATGGGTAGGGCCCTGGCCGGTTTTGCGCAGTGGTTAGAGTGTTGGCCTGAGGACAGAAGGGTCGTTGCAGGTTCAATTCCCAGTCAAGGGCACATAACTCAGTTGCAGGTTCAAACCAATCCGGCGGGGCCCTGTGAAAGGCGACCAATGCATGTGTCTCCTCTCTCCCTCATTTCTCCCTCCCAGAAAGCTTAGACTACCATGCGCGGCGGATAAATCAGCTGCCGAGAAACTGAGCAGCCAGGCGCACAGGTTGGTGGGGTCCGTTGTGCGGAGGGTCTAGAAACCCTTATCCCGTGGAATCCCTTTTTGCCTCTGATGTTGCTGACTAGGATCACAGTCTTTTCAGAACCGCAGAGAAGTCACTGGTTTCGTATTAACCTAAATGAATGCTTCAGTAGGGAACCACGTCCTGTAACCTCTCTACGAACATCTACGGATAAACATCTTCCCCTGTTATTATGACGTGTCCCTCCCAAAAGAAGACCACACTCCAGGCTCAGGGGACAGCCTGACCCCCTCCTCATTCTCCAAGAGCTGTCAACTAATGCGGACATTTACGAGGGAATGGCAACCACCACGCCAAGCTCTGGCGCTGAGGGGGGAGTCTAGGTACGTCCTGTCAACCCGTTCATCGCAGAGGCGCTTCCCCCACGGGCCCAGCAAGCGGCCATCACCAGAGAGGGCGGCAGAGCCGGGGCCCGCCTGAAACCCCGCTCTTCCGCCGGCCCGGGCGCTCGGAGCCGCCCCACGCGGACCCTCGAAAGGTTCTCGGAAGCCCCGCAGAAGTGCGTACCGCGGCGTCCGAGAACGCCCACGCCAGGCCCTGCCGCCGGAGCCCTGCCGCGGGGAACAGGACGCGGGCTGCATCCCGGACTCCGATGCGATTCCCACCTACCCAACATGCTCAGCGCCTCACCGGCCGCGGACGCCGCTCCGCTCACTTCCGCCGCCAGGGCCACATTCCCGCGGCCGGCGTAAGGGGGCGGGACCTTCCTACGCCGGATGAGCGTGCCGGGGGCGGGACCCGGAAGTAGAACCTGAAGTCTTTCCCGTCGCACCCTACGCGTTCCCACACTGCTTCGCGACCGCCGCTATGGAGGCTGGTCGCACGGCTATCCTCCGCGTGAAGCGGAAGCGCAGCGAGGAGCCTGCCGAGGCCCTGGTCCTCGCCTGTAAACGCCTCCGGAGAGATGCGGTAGAGTCGGCGGTCCAAAAGACGTCCCCGGAGGGTCTGGAGAAAGCAGCAGAGAAAAATGTCTTCCAGTTGGTGGCTACCGTGTGCTCCCAGGTATCGGGCGGGGGTGGAGCCTGAGTGGAGGGGCTCTGAGGGCGCCGCCGGGATGACACTGTCTCCCTGACCCCCACACGATCCCCTGCTTACGCCGGCTCCCCTTCCCTGTTGCCCTCCAGGAGGACCCGGTCCAGCCGCTCCTGCGCGCTCTGCCCCCACCCTGGGGCACCCATCAGCGTATCCGCCACGACCTCCGCGCGTCGACTCGGAAGATCCAGCAGGAGGGTCGCTACAGGGTAGTCTCTAGCCGCCGACCCTCGGGCCTTCTCTCGGATGACCTGGAGTCCGAGGACGCGCGGGAAAACCCAGAAGCCGGCGGTGACGCAGGCTTCCAGCTGTTGGATCTGGTCCACGAAGAAGGAGACCCTGAGGCCGCTGCTACTGCCACTGCCGCCGCCACCGCCACCGCCACCGCCGCCGCCGCCGTCGCCTCCTGCAAAGTGAGTGCACGCCCCGCGGAGGAGAGCTGGGCTTCTCCCGACAAGTAGTGCCAGGAATCTGGGCGCTCAGACGGCACGCAGTTGAGATGCACAGACGGCACACAGTTGAGATGCACATGGCTTCACCTTTTATTAACGGATGATCCCTCCGGCTTGCTAGCCTCGATTTTACAGATTAGGTTCTCTCTTCAACAAGTATTTACTGAGCGCCCACTATGTGACAAGCATTGTTCTTAGGTTCTGTGGGTAGAGCAGTGAACCTAACATTCAGATAGAGAAAAACAAGTAAATTCACTGTCAGATAGTGATATGGGCTGTAAAGGGGGCGGGGGTGGGGTCTGGTGCGCAGGAAAAGAGTGGTTCCATTTCAGAGGTCACACGGGGGGAAAAGTGACATTTGAGTGAAGCCTTAAAGGAGGTGAGTGGCAGGGCACTGTGGATATCTTGGGGAGGGGCATTCCAGGCTGAGGACTTACAAGCACAAAGGCTTTCAAACCAAGTTTGTCTGATGTTTTCAAAGTCTGTGCCTGGAGCCCAGTGAACTTGGAGAGAATACTAATAAGGAATTTGGGGGAAGGATCTACTAGACCCATGGCCTTTTCATCCTGAATAGGGTATTAATGGAGGACTTTGAGCAAGGAAAAGATAGAGCAGATGGGCAAACTCATCAGAGGGAGGTTAAAGGACTAGTCTTGGGTACCATATCAAGTCTGAGGCAGAGTCAGGTCTCAAAAGCACACTTAATCCAGTGTTCTTTCCACTACATTACATCTAATATGTTTGTTTTGTATCTTCAAAAAAAACCCACCAAAGTCTGCATGCAATAATATCATAGAAATAGAAAATTCTCAGCCTAAGGCAGTGGACGGCAAACTGCGGCTCTTTGGCCCCTTGAGTGTGGCTCTTCGACAAAATACCGACTTCTGCGCATGGGCCACGAAGTTTCAATTGCACTGTACGTGCGCGCCCGCACGTGGTATTTTGTGGAAGAGCCACAATCAAGGGACCAAAGAGCCGCATGTGGCTCGCGAGCCGCAGTTTGCCGACCACTGACCTAAGGCATTCCCCCTGTTAGTAAACATTTAAAAATTTTTCACTCCTTTTAATAGTTCTTTAAGTGTAAAAAATGAAATTTTAATTCAAAATACATCAGGCAAAACATATTTAATCATGGTGCTAGTATACCTGATAGCAACTTGAGCATGATATTGATAGCCACATCTTTTTTTTAAAATATATTTTATTTTATTGATATTCTACAGAGAGGAAGGGAGAATAGAAAGTTAGAAACATCGATGGCCCTAACCGGTTTGGCTCAGTGGATAGAGCGTCGGCCTGCGGACTGAAGGGTCCCAGGTTCGATTCCGGTCAAGGGCATGTACCTTGGTTGCAGGCACATCC